>NW_006288258.1:2054452-2059363 GCF_000327345.1 Myotis davidii
AGGGCTGGCCGGACTCCAGCCATGCACAAATTTGTGCACTGGGCCTCTAGTGTAGATAGATAGATAGATAGATAGATAGATAGATAGATAGATAAAAATATTAGTCAAAGAAAGCAAGAATAGCCATACTAGATAAAGTTCTGAACAAATAAAGTTACCAGAGATAAAGATATATAACAAAAAAGTAAATCTATCAAGAAGACATAGCAATCATAAATGAGTCTGCATCAAACAACAGAGGTACAAAATATGTGAAGGAAAAAGTGATAAAACTTAACCACAATTTTAAAATTTTTTGAAAAATGAAAAAGTGATATAATTATGTTGGAGACATCAATTCTCCTCTCTCAACAATTAATAGGACAACTGAACAGATAGTTAGCAAGGACTTAGACAAATTCAATACCATCATTGAGATGAATTAATCAATATTCTTAAAATACTTCTCTCAACATCAGTAGAACACATTTTTTTCAAAAGCATATGGAACAAACTACAGTAGGTCCTTGGATTACATCGGAGATCCATTCCTACAGCGTGACGTAACACGATTTTCACTGTAAGTGGGAACCCACCTACATAAGCACCTACATCACTCACATACACAGCAGTAATCAAGTGAAACAGTAAAAAAAAAATTAAAAGAAAGATAACAATTCCTGACCTTTACTTGTGGTAAATAAATAATAAAAAACATAAAGCACATATGTACATACGTCAAAATGACGGAACTTTTTTTTTTTTAATAAATAAATGGGAGATGGCGACTTAACCACGAAATGACGTATGTCAAGTCCTATGTAACCTGAGGACTGCCTGTATAAGATACACCATATTATGAGCCATAAACCAAAGCTTGACAAATTTAAAAGAAATGAAATCACTCAGAGAGACATGGAAGCACGAACAGACTGATGAATCTCAGAGGGAAGAGGGAGGAGCAGTGGGAAGAGTTTAACGAAATAATTTATATGCCATATATAAATCCATGGACATAGCCAATAGGGTGGTGAAGAGCTGAGTTGGGGGGTGTGGGGTGGAGGGGTTCAATGGGGGAGAAAAGGGACATATTTAATGCTTTCAACAATAAAGATACATTTTTTTAAAAGAAATCATGCAGTTTGTTTTCTGATCAAAAAAGAATCACTGGAATTCAACATGATTAATATAAAAAGAAAATCTCCAAAGACTTGGAGATTAAAAAATATACTTCTAAATACTCCATGGAGAAAAAAAATCTCAGAGGAAAGAGCAGAAACATTATCAGTGACCTTCAACAGAACAATGGATACACATTTTGGTATACTTACATAATAAAATAAAAAATAATGAACAACAGTCTACCTCTATAAAGATACAACAAAATTAAATAAAACAAAGTAAAACAGAATAATTCTTAACTGAATTTTGTTATTTATTTTTCTTAATTTTTTTCTCTTTTATTGAACTTATTGGGATGACATTGGTTAGTAAAATTATATAGGTTTCAGGTGTTTTCTTATATGTTATATCTCTAAGTGTTGCTGATCTATCCTCCCCATTACCACTCTAAATCTGTCACACCTCTTAGCCCTGTTGTCAATGCCCTGGATCAGATCAGTTGGGATAATTTCCGTAGTTGTCCCCTGTCTTCAGTCCTGTTAAGCCATTCTTCCAAAAGTTCCCAACTGATTAAAAGCAAATAAAAGAATACCTCCCACAAATAAAGTTCCAATTCCTTAACACACAAGGCACACCTTGATTTGCTATCTGACAATTCACCCACCACATCTACTTCTATTTTATTTTGTAATTATTAACTCATATGCCTGCCTTCTTATTAGTCTATGTACTTTGTGAAGATAGGATTAAATCTCTTTCATTTTTAATATTACAAGTGTCATGTACAATGCCTGGTTCATAGTGGGTCTTACCTGATGTTTGCTGAAAGGATAAACAGAGGGCGTTAGTGGTACTACTAACCTGGCTGCACTCTACTGTGACTTTGAGGTCTTATTTTGTGCAAACAAATTAGATTTCATTGTATAAATGCTACAAAATTAAAACAGTGTGCTTTGATCTTATCTAAAAATTTGGCTGCCAACTAGAGTATGAATTAAGGTATTCTTTCTAGAAATTAACATCACAATTTGCAATTGGCGAAACAATTAGGAAAATAGATGTTGGTACATAAGAAAAACAGTTTCTAATGAGACCTACACATCAGCAACACAGAAAAAGAATGTTCTAACAAATTTATTCATATTTGACTTCTTTACTCTTATAAAAATTGATTGAAAAGACGATATTACTTGGAAAAGATAGTCAATTGAGAAAATTAAATAGAACACATGCTCTAATACCATAGTAAGTATAAATGTAGTTGATAGCCTGAAACTAATTAGCATTCCTTAAAAATCCTTCGGTCAAGATTAAAAGTATTTTGACCATAGGTATTAATTTGACATTATAAAAAACTTAATCCTGCAAACATTTCAGTGTGAAGCATTTTGTTAGGTTCCTATTTTTTTTGTTAAATCTATAGTTTCATAAAGATTAATATTAAACCAAATCAATTATTTTAGACACTTTGCTAATTCAACCCAAATTGCAACTCAAGATTTATTAATCTTTTGATAAACTCCATCACTTGAAGTCTTTGAAGATACATTGTCACAAAAGCCCAACAGATTAACAATTCTCTTTCTCTGCTTCAAGAGCATAAACACACACACACACACACACACACAACACACACACACACACACACACAACCCCCGCAAAACACTAATGAGTATGTGATAAAGTTGCACTTTCAGCATCCTATAGTTCTTCAGTGGAGGTCTATTGTCAGCCAAAAGATTTCTCCTTCAGCCTAAATTATATACTTGGTGATACATTCCTGACAGTAAACAATGTCTCAGTGTTCACTCTTAGAAAACTTGAATTTAAAAACTCTAAGACTACAGAGAAATACTCTTAAATGAAGTGTGTAGTATATTCCTGAGGTTCTTTGTCATTAAGTAAATGGGGAAGTAAGGAATGGCTTCAAGAGCCAATGAGATGTAATGTCAGCTATGGAAAAACACTGTTTTTGTTTTGGCTTTGCTACTCATTATGGTGTGAACTCTAAAGAAAGCCACTTTACTTATTAAAGCTTACATTTCAACATTTGAGATGTGACTATAGTGAAATTTACTTCCTTTACCCAGGGGTTCTAAAATAAAGGGGGCTTATGAGTCAGATAAAAATAATTTTAAAGCTTAGCTAGGTACCTGCTGCTGTCCATGTTGGCTTAGGCAAGATAATCTCTCCAAAGTTTTTCCCCCAAATGTTATAAAATAGGAAAAATGCTTTCTATATAATGCAGTTATTTTGAAAATTAAGTGAAATAATTGGCCTTTAATTGAAAGATTCCTCTTAAATCTTTGAAAGACAAAGAACAAACTCTCCAATTTATAAACAAATAATGTATTCCCCTTGTTCAAATCAATACAGAAACATACTTTTAAATATTTCATACTGCCCTTGTTTGGTTCAGTGGCTAGTAGGCCAGTGGACTGAAGGGTCTGGGTTTAAGTTCTGTCAAGGGCATATACCTTGGTTGTAGGCTTGGCCAGGGCATGTGTAGGAGGTAACCAATAGATGTGTCTCTCTCACCTCAATATTTCTCTTTCTCTATCTCTCCCCCTCCCTTACACACTCTCTAAAAATTCAATGGAAAAATACCCTCTGGTGAAGATTAATAAATACTTCATACTACTTCCCACCCATTCTACTTTAAAATAACCAAAATAACCAGTGTGTTGTATGTTAATATAGGTACTATACTCAAACAGATATATATGCACACATTATTTTATTAGTATTAAAGGCTATTATTCTGAAAATATTTTAGAAGTAGATATCAGATTACATGATGAAAATATTTTAAAAGGAGTGAATTTAGCAAAATATTTGTGGGCTAAAAAGGTAATTTCTTTTAATGAAAACAGATTCAATATGAATTTACATGTGAGATCTAGTTTTTATATAGTGTTGTTGAATATACTAAAGTTTTTTAAATAGTGTTGAAAATTCACAATAAAACTAAACATTTAGCAGCATATTTCTTAAGAATATACTTAGAATAGTTCCCTGCATACTTTGAAGACTGCAATCTTCATCCAATTAGTTAGCCTTAAAGTGGTCATGACATAGTAGTTAGCATTTGTTTTTTTAGGTTTTTTTTTAGTTAAATGATCAAATAAGTGAATTGTTAGAAATTACATCATAGTATGTCATTATTTCAAGATTTGATTGTTGTTTTAAGTTAATTTAAAATTGGTGAATATTCACATTCTGCCTTTCAAATTTATTTGCCTGCTAATTTTTCCTAAAAATAATGTTTTCATTTTCTGAGTTATTTGGCCCTCTCTATTGTGCTTGAGTATATGTTACTTAACAATTGTTTGTGCCAGAATTCTCCTTGATATTTTTGATTCAGGGCTTGAAATATTAACTCATTTTGTAAATGTACAAATCTCTGAAGGTGATAGTGCCTGATTAAATGAATGAGATCTTTGTTAAATACATTTTCACTGGAAGACATCCTACAACGGCATGTACCATATATTATGACAACACTTACTATCAGTTCTGAGCTTGATTGTATTATCATTTACAGTTATTTGCTCCCCCTTCTCAGTAACATTAGACATTCGTGCCCATTGCCATGCGACTTACCCTCCTTCTTTGGAAAAAAAAAATCCTTCCCTACCTCATTGCACTCCTACTGGGCTGTGTGACTTACTCTGAACAATGCGGATGAGACAGTAGGACACATGCCACGTCTGAGGAGAAGCTTTAAATACCATTGCACCATTTGGCTTAGCCCCTGCTTTGCCTACCGTGGAAATACACATGCCCCGCACAGGGACTGCTCCTTCAGGC
>NW_006288258.1:2059427-2073301 GCF_000327345.1 Myotis davidii
TTAGAACAAAAAACCTGTCTAATATAAATATAAATTTCGAGATGTAAAACTGACTAACTACAAATAAAAATTAAAAAAAAACAACCAAGGTTCTTTCCTCCAAAGTAATTATTATTTTATAGAAATGGAAACTATTCATGCAGTTTGCTCTAAGCCACCCCATTCTCTTCCCTGCACATCTAACAGAAGTACAGCATAATACAAATATATAATTTACCTTTTAGCTAACTGGTTAATAACTCAAAGCTATTTTCAATTGCAAAGACTACAGTCAAAGATGTAATCCTAACATATTCTTCTGTCTTCTTATAAGATTTACATAAGCTAAAGATTCTTTAAAATAAAGAGCAGATTGTTTCAAAATCAAAGTTAGGAATAAATAATAATAGTTTACATTCGAATAAAAGCAACATAAGACATCTAAACAAAGCAGTATTGGTAATATTTATTTTACCACAGCATATGATATTTGGGACGAATTCCTGCCATCTTTTTGTGCTGAGAAGCTGAAAGTGGTTTTCTGAGCTGCATTCAGAAACTATAAAGTCCTATGATGCATAGGAAAGTGGCAATTGGAAAACCCAAATGGGTACTTTATAACTATAGCTTCTTGATATTCTATATTGGCAATGAAAAACCCCAGGCTTGCCTGTCTTCTGACTACATCCTGATATCTAATTTCAGGACATAAAGATTTGAATGCTGCCTTCATGTTGCTACTTCTCATATATGCCCAGATGTTACCATTTTAATGCTAAAAATATTGCCAACTTTTCCTTGGCATTCTTTTAGGTGATGAAGGAGCTAATTTTACTTTGTAAGTCTATTCCTTACCTCCCCAACCCCCATAAAATTGTGTGTCAGGTGAGGGAATCAGGGCCGTGGGTGCCATCCCCCTACCCCAGGAATTAAAAATGATTTTAAAAGATCAGCACTCTGTGAGCAAATAGAGCCCATCTACTTGCTGGTCTGACCTCTGTTCTTTAGAAAAGGTTACTGGACCCTTCAAATATACTTGTCAGTGCATAGAAATGGACCAAAACATAGTGTGTTCTATCCTCAAACTTTACTTTAAAACAGCCATGGGCAAACTACGGCCCGTGGGCCGGATCCGGCCCGTTTGAAATGAATAAAACTAAAAAAAAAGAGACCGTACCCTTTTATGTAATGATGTTTACTTTGAATTTATATTAGTTCACACAAACACTCCATCCATGCTTTTGTTCCGGCCCTCCGGTCCAGTTTAAGAACCCATTGTGGCCCTCGAGTCAAAAAGTTTGCCCACCCCTGCTTTAAAAGATATACGAGCTCAACAATGATCAGAAGTTAATCACTACTGAAAACAACTGAGTAGCCAGGTAACAATATGAATTAATTATAATCACCAATACACCAGGCTTTTCATGTTGCCTGGACAGATTTCTGTGCTCCCATTGACCTGCGTCTCCTTCCTTCTCAGTCTTGGCCTCCTACTTCAGAGAAGTAAACACAAGCTAGTTGTAGCTATCACAAATGTCACCAGTGATCACCTATTACAAAAACATTGATATATTTGGCCCTTTTCTACTTGATTTTTTTAAGGAATTTCATACTAATACTATTCAAACACACACACACACCTCTATATCTTCAATACTTCTAAATGTACCTTTTTACAAGAAACCTCATCTCTTCCTTAACCTTCAGACTCCCAAAGAAGAGACTTCAAAACAATGTTTCAAAAGTACTCTGAACTTTTTATGTCTAAAACTGAAATCATGATCTAACGCATCATATCTGCTTCTCTTCTTGTGTGAGTAAATAGAGAATAAATTTGATACACCATGCTGTTCAACCAGAATCCTGTGAGCCACTCTTCACACTTCCCTCTCCGTCACCCCTGTGGTTCTACTTTCTAAACATATTTCATATTTGCCATCTTCTCTTCATATCTAATACTCTCCATTTTTAGGCTAAGATATCTTGCTATCTCTTGCCTGGTCTAGTTGTTTGTGTGGTCTTTGCATATGTTTTGTTGTTGTTTTTCAGCCATTTTTCCTGGATTTTTTTTTCTTTTCACTATTTGATATTGATACTTACAGGTAAATTCAAGTGTCGCTTAAATAGTAAAGTTTCTCCTGATACTCCAAGCTAAATAGGTGTCCCAATTTTATTCTGTTAAGTGATGTTTATTGTAGAGTGTGTACAAGAGCGTGGACTGATATATTTAGGACACTAACTTGTGATAACCTCTTACACTAGATTGTAAGCACCCTCATTACAACAGCCTCTATTTTACTCCAGAATGCATCCTCATTGCTAAGCAACAGTAGGCACTAAATAAGAAAAAGGATCTAGGTGCACTCTTGCTGGAATACACCCATGTCTTGTATCTTTGCTGTTTTTCTCCTGAACTCTAAGGGACTCCATGAGACTTGCAACCAGGAAGCAATGCCAGTAGGCACTAAATAAGACAAAGGATCTATGGTGCACTCTTGCTAGAGCACACCCATGTCTTATATCTTTGCTGTTTTTCTCCTGAACTTTAAGGGACTCCATGAGTCTTGCAACCAGGGGAGCAGTGGGCAGCAGCAGCTCATCCTGGGCTTACCCCCCCGAACCTGTCTACAAGGCCCCTTTCTCTCTGACAATTTCTTTCTTGTTGCTTCTTCTACCTGAGTCCTTTCTTTTTCCCACTGTTCCCAGCTTTAGTAAACATACAGAAACACCTGGACTCATCCTATAAAAGCTTTCCTACACAAAGTCAAGAACCCACACACTACCGGCAAGCCCTAGGCAGACTGGCTCTGGGCCCAGACCCTGCCCGTAACACCAATACTGTTCAGGTCTATGTCGTGTGCACAATTCCCAGGAATCAACATGGCAACTCGTTGGCCATCTACGTTGTCTTTTTATTCTGAAAGGCTTTGGTCTGTTGTTCGGAGCATTTCTGCAACTATACAGATAAGGAGTGAGTTTAGGACTTCATATGGGTTTTAAAGGATCTCTCTCTGTCCAGCTCTCTTTTCTCTGTAGTTCTCTCACATACTGATCTTGGCACTCTGGCTACAAAGCCGAAATGTGTGCCTCCTGAATTGTAGCAAGCTTTCTGCAATTAGGTCTATTTTGAGGAAAATTGGTGAGAGAAAATAGAGAGAATAATGGAGACTCTCTCTAGTATATGCTTTGTCTATAGGACCTGTTTTCTCAGATTCTCTTGCCAAGAAAGGGGGATTTTTTTATATATATTGTATTGATTTTTTACAGAGAAGGGAGAGGTATAGAGAGTTAGAAACATCGATGAGAGAGAAACACCAATCAGCTGTCTCCTGCACACTCCCTACTGGTATGTGCCTGCAACCCAGGTACATGCCCTTGACCAGAATCAAACCTGGGACCCTTGAGCCTGCAGGCCGACACTCTATCCACTGATTCAAACCAGTTAGGGTGGGGATATTTTTTATTAGTATTTTAGGTGCCTAGGTTGCTGCCATTTCTACTGTGACTGCCATCATCATGGCTGCTGCTCTCCTGCAACAGGAGTGCAGCTTCCTAAGAAGGACTTGCTTTGGGGCCATGCCCAGAGTAGTCTAAAGAGAAAGCAAGCAAACAGGCTTCCTCACTGACATACAGAGGCGGTCTTTCCAAGTTCTCTGCCTTAAAGAAAATGTTCTCTTGGAGATTTATCTGCTTATATCCACCACCCACTTCTGTTTAGGGTTTTTAGTTTTAGTTCGTGAGAGACAGAGTGTGTACTTTCTTTATCTTAAACTTATCCAGAAGTTGGGCTACATCATTTTGATTGGTTAAAGTATTGCGCTTATTATGCTTTCAGCCAACTTGGAAGGACGTTATCCAAAGGTGCCTTTAAATTTCATGGCTCTATTCACTGTGAGGATGTGATGAGGAAGGTATGTGTTTAGAGTGCCATGGAGTGCTCTCTCCTTGTGAAAACCCATAGCACGTTTTCACTAGCTTCAGTGTGTGGAATGGTTAGGCTACCTCTGTGCACCTAGTTTATTTTTGATTATTTGATTTGTGATTTGACCTTTTCACCTACTTTGGTAACTGGTTTGCAGAGGAGCATATTTTCTCCCACATTTAGAAAGTTTAATGAGTAGATATTATACTAATCTTGTTGCCAGGGGAAGTGTAATTCTTCCATGGTTTCACAGGAAATGCATTTCAAGGATACACACATAGGAGGATAAGATACAGTGGCAGGATTTACTGGAGCAAAAACAAAGACCTGCCCCCAGGTGCCGCAGGCATCCTGCACAACCTGGTGGCTCAGGTCTGTGTCCTGGAGGAAGGAGTCCAGCCTCTGGGATAGCATGCAGCCTGGGAGGAGGGCCAGGACCCAGAGCTGCTGTGCCATTCGCCTGGCATCCAAGGCTCCCGTAGTCCCGCACAGTGTCTGTGCCATCTGGCCTGCTTTGCGTGCTACCCTTAGGCTGGCCTGAGTGGCTGCCACACCCAGGCATGCCTGGCTGCTATGGAGACAGAACATACCATGCCTCAGGCCTTTGTTAAGCTTTGTTTATATCTCCTTGAGTTTGGGAAGGTCTAAGCTTTTGTTCAAACTAACAGATCTCCCTAAGTCTTCGTGAGCTGGGTCCTTCCCCTATCCAACCCTTTTCCTGGATCATCTGAGGTCCCAGTGACCTTATTCCATTTGGTCTTTTCCCAGATTTCCCCTCAGCTAGACTCCTCCCTTTATGGTTGCTGTTTTAGCTCCTACTGCACATGCCTCATATGTTTGCTTTGTCAGCTGGATTCTACTGCGCTTGCCTCAGCAGAGGAATATCCCTTTACTAGTTCTCCTTCCCCCCTGGATATCCATGGGAAGAGGCGAGTTGATCCCAGGGGATATTGGGAGCCAGTTCCTGCCTGGGAATAGGTCCCTTTGTGGAAGGTTGCAGCTTACCCCTGGGGTGTCTATGAAGCTGCCCCTCCCTAGTTAATCAGGCTCAATCTCTAATTCCATTCGCTCCCTTCCTTTGTTAATAACTAACTAACTAACTGCCTATGCTAACAATCTGTTTTAGAAAACTTTTATTAATGGATTTTAAAAATTAAAAAATACATTCAGAGGAGTTTAAAATATGTGAAATAAAGTTATATCAAATTTTTTTGAAGTTCATCAGAAGCTTCCATTTAAAAATAAAGAGTTCAGCCCATCTAGCGTGGCTCAGTGGTTGAGCATCGACCTATAAACCAGAGGTGATCATTCAATTCCTGGTCAGGGCATATGCTCTGGGTGCAGTCTCCATTCCCAGTACGGGGTGTGCAGGAGACAGCCAATCAATGATTCTCTCTCATCATTGATCTTTCTATCTCTTTCTCCCTCTCCCTTTCTCGCTAAAATCAATAAAACTATTTTTTAAATAAAAATAAATAGCTAACAATATTACTCTGTAAGCAATAGATGACTGATGCTTAAGTAGTCAGGACACCTAACAGACAATACATAATTAGTTTAATCTAAATTACTACATTTCAAGCAATAACATTTATTAAAATTTAAAAAAGAGCTTTTTATAAATCAGATCTACCAGTTTCTTATTCATAGGTCTCTCCAACATCCATCTTGCCTAATCTTCCATATTGCAGCCTGGATGGATATTTTTCTTTCATGCTGGCAATGAGTTTATAGGCATACAATGTGATTTGTCTATGTATGAAAGAAATTAAACAATTATGTTTTCTGGGGAAGTAAGATTCATATGTTCTCACTAAAACTGTGTCAAATATTTTACTCAAAAGCATATACCTGTGGTATTTTTGTTTGTTTAATCCTCACCCAAGGATATTTTTCCATTGATTTTTTTAGAGAGAGTAGACGAGAGAGGGAAAGACAGAGAAATATCGATGTGAGTGAAATACATGGATTGGCTGCCTCCTGCACGTGCCCTGACCAGGGCCTGAGCTGGGGAAGACCCTGCAACCAAGGTAACTGTCCTTGACCAGAATTGAACACAGGACCTTTTGGTCCACAGGCTGACACTCTACCCACTGAGACAAACCAGCTAGGGCTTGTTTGTTTGTTTTATAATCTGTTCTTTTGTTTTTGTTTTTTATCTCCAACACAGAGGATTTGCTTTGCTTTTCTTTTTTTTTAGAATATTCCTTGTTTTTCCTCTAGCCAACCTTCTTCCTCAATTATTTGTAACATTCTTTGCTTAAGAGGCTTAAAATCCAGCTTTAATATCACCTTTTCTTTGAATGAACCACATTGCATGTATTTTAGAATTCTATTGGGTTTTTAAATAACAAATATGAAATGGTCTCTTAGCTATAAGTATGAACTGGGAAATACAGGGGTTGGCAAAGGTAGGTTTACAGTTGCAAGTACGATGCAGTTTATTCTTATATTATAAATTATCAATTATTGTATTTTCCTTATAAACAACTGTAAACCTACTTTTGCCCACTCGTGTATATCTATGTGATATGTGTATAAATAAATGTATGTATGTATTCATATGTGTGTGTGTGTGTACATATGATTTGATTACAAAGTTGTAGGTCTTTTACGAAGTGATTTGCTTCTAATCTTTGTTCTTTAATTAATCCTGTCATTTTTAGTGCATGATTCTGCAGAATATTTTTGTAAATGAATACTTTTTAAGGCATTTTAAGAGAAATGCCTATATCTGGTAATTGTTATCTAAAGACAATGAGATAGACTAGTGCTTATTATCATGAGTCCAATAATTCTGAATGGAAATATATGTATAATTACTAAAATTCCTATAACAATTATTTTGCTGGTTGGCTGCCAATATGCTAAGAGAAATTTAGGTATTAAGGCTGTAAGACCTTACAAAGCTACTATGTTCTAAATGTATCCACAGTGCTACTTTTTTCCAAGTGGATTAGGCCACTCAAGCCTAATGCTCCATATTACCTACTATATCATATTTTAACAATCCTTTAGATTCATTTTAAGTCTCCCTTTACATAGATAATGTAAGGTAATTAAATGATAGCAAAGAAATAATTTTGCATTTAACTTATAATGTTGATAGCCATAGGATACATTTGGGTTGTATTTTCTATGGGAAAAGAGCCAATGAAGTGTGAACTCATGCATAAAAATCTGTTTCTCTTCCCAGAAGTTTATTGAATCTGATATTTCATGAGAGCAGTTTCAGGGGAGACATATAATAGTTTGAGGTTTTTTGGTTTTTTTTTGTAGTTTTTTGGCTGTGAGGGCATTTTCTTTTGAAAATGTCCTTTTTCAAATTTAAAAACAAAAATAAACATTGTTATAAAACACAAACTTGGTTTAAGTCCTTAATTGGTAGTTACGACAAAAATATGTTACAGAACATTTTTCATTTGTCCTTGGGGAAGTAAAAACAGAAAATGCAATGTAATTCTATTCTTCTGTGTTTGCCATACTATCTCTCAAGGTCAAGCTCAAGCTTCATTTTGTTTTGGTAGCTCTACACTAGGATGTTCTTAACTTTCATTGACCTTCTTAGCAATTATTAGATCAAACATTTAGATAATTTATTTGATAATTAATTCTATTTGGTCCTACTATGGTACTAGTATTTTTTTTCCAGCTCTACTTTTCCATATGAAAAATCTGTAAGTAGACAGTATATCTGAATTTATTTTCCAAGTTCTTTAGTATCTAGTAAAGTCACACATACAGTATAGTTCATATGTATTTATCAAATAAATATAATAAACATAATTAAGTCACAGGGCCCAATTCTATCAATTCAATTGGTTATTCTTTTTATTTTAAAAGTCCAAATAAACTATTCATAAAAGTAAAGATCCTAAATGAATTTAACAATAGCTATTTAATTGGGAATAAAAGAAAAAAAGTGAATACACTGAAGCATCCAATTAGCTCAGAATTTAAAAGCATACTACCACATTAAACCTGAGTAAAACACAGGAAAGTGATGATGAAACCATTACAACCTATTCGGCACTCTATTTGCTGAAAGCAAAGATGCAAAACTAAACCTGCAGCTCTTTATGATCTTTCTGGATCATTACTCTGTTTCATTTTGTCAACTACCTGTATCATCTTTCTGAAGTCTACATTTTATACCCAATTTGTGGTGGTTCGTTATCAGGAAATATACTGTAATTTTACCCCTTGTCCATTTACTCTCTTCTGTGAGTGCCACTTCTTAAGCTGTCCTCTTAAGAAATAACTGTTCTCATCAAAGTTGTTACGTAACCGTTCCTGTGTTTCCAAATTAATTAGCTAATTTGGAAAAATAGTCCGGTTTTTTTTTTTTTGGTAACTTTCTTCTCATGTAAATATAAATAAAGTTGCATTTTGACCAATAACTATTGACTATGATTACTTGATTTTGTAGGAATACAATAAGCTAATGAACTTGCTTCACATTTTTTAATAAACCAAAAATAAGTGCCCAGATAAATGAATATTGACAAATGTATATGCTTATCTAACCACCACCACAATCCAAATGTAAAACACTTTCATTACCCTCAAAACATCCATCATACCACTTTGCAGTTCCCTCGCCTTCAGCCAACCAGACAACTACAGCTATGCTCTTGGTGACAAACATTATAAAAACTGATTAGTAGTATGCATCCAATTTTAATGACTACTTTTTAAATTGTTTGTGATATAATGACTTCCTATTGACTGTTAATCCTTTCAGACATATGTTTCAAAGTTGTTTACCAAAAAAATTCATAATCTTGTATTTATGCAATAATGTATACACATGTAACAGTGGACAATATTGCATCTCCTTAAGTAAAGTTTCCATCATTTATTTGTTTTTGTTGAAAATGAGTCATTTTTCTGTTTCTTGTATACCAAATAATTTTGAATTGTATCCTAGACTTCGGATATTTTCAAGAATTAAGGCAATGAGAAATACCTCAAAATAGCCAGTCAGCTGATAGATTCTCATTTTAAGTTTTGTTCATGTTCTTTCCTCACCGGAAAACATTAAACACTTAAAAGATCTCATGTACAGAAGCTTTTGAATTAAAATTAGTGCATTAATTGATACCTATGTTTTTGTTCAACATCATCTGGACAGCATTAACAGACTCATCATGTGAACATTCTAAATTCAATGTCTACATTATCATTGTCGTTATATCTGTTTACATTGGTTTTTAGTTGTTGCTCGAAAGATCCTACCATATGTGCTTTATTATTCCACTACCCACTTCTTGTAAAATGTGTGCAGCAGTTTGAGTACAATTACACAAATCTTGCCACCTCCTAATATGTGAGAAACTAAAATATAGACTTCTTTCAGCATAGCAGCCTCTCATTTACCCCATTGCAAAATCAAAACCATGGACCAGTTAGAACAAGCCTGAGTCATTTACATAACTGACCAGAAGCGATGGAGCGCTGGGAGTGATGCTGAGCCGCTGTAGGGGCCCTGCCCTGTGGTGCCAGATGCCAGGAAGCTTTGCGCTGTGGGCACCCATGCAAACAAGTCCCTTGATTGGAACTTGATACCTTTCTAAATTTCTAGCCAAGAAAATAATTGTTCCCAATTTTTTTCTTTTTTTTGCACAGTACACCTTGAAATGCTTGCCAACTCTCCTGAGTATGCTTTCCCCCCTCTTCCCTAGACAGTGTCCCTTCTCCCAGGCAACTTGCCCTCAACCATCCCTGATAGCTCCACCATCTCACAGGGTAACATGGTTGTCTGCTTACATGGCAGCTGTTACTGGTTTCTTCTCTCAGCTTTGGACAAGATTCTCTTGTCATGTTTTTCATAGAGTTTTACTTACATTTACTTACTTTTAATACTTTTATCATGTCAAATCAGACTAATATAGTTCTTCAAATCCAACCAAATAGGGGCATTTACAGACCCAGAATGTATTGAGAAAAAGCACATTAACTTTCTGTCGGCCTTTGATCTTGCCTGTTGCAATGTATCTGTTGCCAATTGCTCTCATTCAGTATCTAGAATTCCTTTGCAGAGAAACATTTTTAAATAAAGCTCACTATAAAACTTTGCCTTTCTGAGCCTCCTATCATTTCTTCTCACTTTTACTGAAGAGGCTAGTTCTCAAATGCAATTAGTTGAGCTACTCTCATAGGGAATTTAAAAAAATATTCCTAAACCTGCTGCAGTTCTGAACTCTATGTTAATTGGCACACTCATGGGTTTTAATAAGCTGTGTTCTCATTCTATCACTTATGACCACTTTCCTAGCTACATCTTTTTATATTGTCAGCTCATATTAGACCTTCTCTGTACAACATCGCCATTGCTTTTCCAGGGCTAGCTAGCACTGTGACTTCTCTCCTACCTTTGTATGGTGTTCGGCCCTCATTTTACAATGGAATGTTTGCGCTAATTGGTATGACATATGTAACATAGGTCTGGCATTACTCCAATTGTTTTAAGTGTATTAACTCATTTAATCCTCAAAACAATGCTAAAGGTTGAGTCATCTAAGTCACATTTTCCAAATGAAAAGATGGATTGTCTATACAGTTAATAAGAGACAGAGTTATGATACCAACTTAGGTAGCTTGCCTTCAGGATGTTCATAATCTGCATAGAACCTATATTTCTATAGCCAGGGTAAAGGGGGTAGAATTAAGCACAGTAACCCCAGCATAGGATTTAGATAAGGAAACTGCCCAAATGGGCTTAGGTGTGACCCACATCTGATCAAAATAAGGGTAGCCTGAGAAAGGGCTGGTTATTAGCTGATTAATAAAACATTTTTAAGCAGAAATCCATTTTACAAGTTCAGCCAAAACAATGTAAAATAAAACATTTCATAATTTGTGAAGGTTAAAGGACATTGACATGGGGATTTCATGGAAAAAAGAAATGATACTGTTTTTCATACCATATTAATTCTTCAGCTGTGACTGAAGAATTCAGGGCAGTGGCTTCTCATAGAGTGAGTCTGGGATTGAAGGACCACGGATGCATAAGAACTCCAAGTGAGAGGAGAGTGGGTGACAGTGGTGGCCCTGCTAGGAAAGGCTGTGCCCTATTGGGCCAAGGTAGAAACAACTGTGACAGCAACAAAGGGTCAGCAATGGCGAAGCCTGGTGTGTGTGGACGGGGCAGAAATGCATGTTTTTTCAAAGCCATTTTATCCTGGGGCAACAAAATTGTTGATAATAAAGTATATCCTTAAAAATATTCTCACTGTAAAAAATAGGTAATTTTTCATTTCAGTTTATTTTTTGTTTACTTTTATTTAAACCTAAATGACCTTCAGCTTCCTAAGACACTGTCCAAGTGACTGTATGAATAGGGTTGCAAATTGTACAAGACAATAATGTCTGTGTAGTTTCTTCACTCCTACCTTAGGAAAAAAAATTGAACTTAATTCTATTTCAGCCTCTAGCTTACCTACGCAAAATAGCATAAGGACATTATTTATTATGTTCCTGACATAAAGTAAAGGCTCCCCAAGAAGGTTTTCAATAGAACCATGGCTATTTTCAGGAACTTGCAAGTAAAAGATTTTAAATGGGTTTTCTAACGATTAAGGCATCCATTATGAGGCTAGCTAAGAGGGGCGTGGAGGGGAATCTTCCCTCAACTCTATATATTTCCAAGAAAGAAAAATCCTAAGTCATTTTTTCATGGCTTGACAGAGAATGCTAATACTATTGCAAAAGGTGCGTTTTCTACAAATCCCTTCAACTTAAACAAAAAAAGCTTTTTCCACTGCATTTTTAGAAAGCACCAAAACCGGAAAACTTGCTCAGGCCTGATGGAAACTGATGCTTATAATTGTGTATTCAGATGATGGCATTTGCTATGAATTGAATTGATCATTGTGTAATGCATGCACACTCTATTTTAAAGTTCAATTTTAGAGGCAGAGACTTTAGCACACCAAGTTTTTTATGGCTTGTTTTGATTGATTACTCTATTTTGCATCTAATACTTGTTGGATACTAGCATGCTTTCTATCTTTTTATCAAAGTACATGGCATACTGAATTTTACTTTCATTGGCTTGATCATTAGAAGTGTACCTATCTTTCCTGGCAAAATGACAACAATGAGAATACTGCTTTTGCTCTTTTTAGGGTTACAGTTTAATATGGGATCAGAATGTTTTTCCACTTGAAATGTAATGATTCAAGAGGGGTGGGGGAAACTTCAGCTACTGTGGAAGTGTTGAACAATCTTTGTTATAATCACTTAGAGAGGAATTGCATACCATCTTCTTTCCTTGTTCCCCTTTATTTTAAAAAAATATATATATTATTGATTGTTTTACACAGAGGAAGGGAGAGGGATAGAGAGTTAGAAACATCAATCAGCTGCACCCTGCACACTTCCTACTGGGGATGTGCCCACAACCAAGGTACATGCCCTTGACCAGAATCGAACCTGGGACCTTTAAGTCCGCAGGCCGACGCTCTATCCACTGAGCCAAACCAGTTAGGGCCCTTGTTCCCCTTTAGAAAGGTACCTTTTTAGAGGACCACCATTAATACATCCGCAGGGGTATTAAAAAGAAAAAAAATGTGTTAGCAGCCACTAATCAATATAGACACAGGAAAGTGGCTTCCACCAATTTCCCAAAGACAAAGAAAGTTTTGACTATTTTTGTTTTAATCTAAATGATTAAAATGATTCTTCACTTAGAACTTGAACCTGTCTTCCTTGTTGAAAAGAATAGAGTTTTCATTGACTTCCCAGAGACTTCTCTGTTTAATTAATGATGTGACTGAGCAGTAATCGATGTTGGTATGGTGACAAAACAGCAATGGCTAGTGTGCTGCTCCTTCCTTATGATATTTTTGTTCACAGAGAAGTTAGTTTATGCTTAAGAAAAGAGCCTTAAGCATGACCTAAGCATTTACCCTAGTCTTCAAACTATAAGAGAACTAAGAGATATAATTAAATTATGACAACCTTTTACTTACAATTATAGAGATCTCACCATTATAATATTGTTGGTTTTTCTTTTGTGCTTCCAGGATGCTTGATAATCAGCTTGATAGTTTAGAGTTATCACAACATTCTAGAAAATGATCCATTGAAAACATACTTTTTTATCTTTAAGAAGTCACATCCTAAGAAAACGTATTGACAATATAAATTATGAAACTTTATTCCAATATTGAGTATCCATTTGTGACATACGCCAAGATTAACATAGGAATGGTTCTGTGGGTTGAATGTTTATTTCCCCCCAAACCCAAATTCGTATGTTGAAAACTTAACTTCTAGTATGATTTTATTTGGCAGTGGGACCTTTGTGAGGTAATTAGGTTTAGATTTGCTTGTGATGGTGGTGCCCTTATGATGGAATTAGTGTCCTTATAAGAAAAGGAAGAGACTGTGAGCTTTTTTCTCTGCACACATACACCAGAAAAGGCAGTAAGAGCACACAGGGAGGTGGCAGCCATCTGCAAGCCAGGAGAAGAGCCCTTATTAAGAAACAAACATGCCAGCAATTTGATGTTGGATTTCCCAGTCTTCAGAACTATGACAATAAATGTCTTTGTTTAAGCCACCTAGTCTATGGTATTTTAGCATAGCAGCTTGAGATGACTAAGCAAGTGAATTTTTCTCTCAAGAAACAATCTAATGATTAACCAACTTTATATAAGTACTAGAGGCCCAGTGCACAAAAATTTGTGCACTGGGGGGAGATGGGGGAGGTCCCTCAGCCCGGCCTGTGCCCTCTCGCAGTCTGGGACCCCTCAAGGGATGACCACCTGCTGGCTTAGGCCCCCTCCCCAGGTGATTGGGCCTAAGATGGCAATCAGACATCCTTCTCGCAGCCTGGCAGCCCTCAGGGCATGTCCACTTGTCAGCGAGGAGTAGCCCTAAGCTGCAGTCGGACATCCTTACCACGGCTGAGGAGGCAGGAGAGGCTCCCACCACCACTGCTGTACTGACAGCCCTCAGCCTGGAT
>NW_006288258.1:2073481-2086038 GCF_000327345.1 Myotis davidii
GTTCTTGGCTATGAAAAAGAACTAGGTTGTGGAGGGAGTTTGGGGAACTGTGGACAAAAGGGAACCCTTGTTGGTGCGAATGTAAATTGGTATAGTCACTATGGAAAACAATATGGAGATTGAAAAAATTAAATGTAGAAATACCATATTAGCCAGCTATTCCACTTCTGGGTATTTATCCAAGGAAAATGAAAACACGAATTCAAAAAGAAGATATATGCACCCCTGTGTTCTTTACAGCACTATTTACAGTAGCCAAACAATGGGCACAATGTAAGTGTTTATCGATGGATGAATGGATAAGGAAATCATGGTGTATGTTATACTGTATAGGGCTCAGCCATAAAAAAAGCATGAAATCTTGCCATTTGTGACAGCATGGATGTACCTAATGGGTATTATGATGCTTAAACCAGTCAGAGAAAGACAAATACCATATGGTTTCACTTGTATGTAGAATCCAAAGAACAAAATAAACTAACTAACAAAATAGAAACAGACTCATAGATATAGAGAACAGACTGATAACTGTCAGAGGACAGGGTGGTTAAGGAGCTGGGTGAAAAGGTGATTGGATTAAGGAAAAATTCATAGATGCAGACAACAATATGGTAATTATCAAAGGGAAAGGGGTGGGGGAGGTAGAATAGGGTTAAGGGGAGATTAATTGTGATAGAAAGAAACTTGACTTTGGGTGGTGAATACACAATACAATATACAGATGATGTATTATCAAATTGTACACTTGAAACCTATATAATTGTATTAACCAATGTCATCCTAAAAAATTAAATAATGTTTTTTGAAAACATCTAATATTTAAGAGGCCACAGAGTCTAAAGCGAATTATTGACACAGCAGAGAGTGATAATGAGTTTTGATTGCTAAGTAATGACCAGTTCATGTTATAAAAGAATATACATATCACAATAAAATACTAAATATTAGTATATTAAGGAAGCTGATAATTGTTAACTTCCTCAGATTGCATTCTAAGAGAATATCTTCACCTAAGGCTCAAGTCAATGACAACATCATATGACTTCATACTTCTGGGGATAGCAGTTGGATCAGAGCTGAATATTTGACCAAAGGTGGACCAACTCATAGACTAGAACAACAAGCAATTATATTTGTTTCATTTTTTTGGTGGCTTAACCCATGAGATATCATAACCTGAGTTATTTTATTGAGAATAAACTTTAGGAACTACTGTCGTTGACCACTTGGTTCATATACTTCATGGATTCTGCTTGTTTGTTTGATTGATTGATAAATATAATATATAATATATAATAGAGAGTTAGAAACTTCGATGAGAGAGAAACATTGATCAGCTGCTTCCTGCAAATCTCCTACTGGGGATGTGCCCTCAACCCAGGTACATGCCCTTGACCGGAATCAAACCTGGGACCTTTCAGTATGCAGGTCAACACTCTATCCACTGAGCCAAACCAGTTTCGGCCTGATTTTTATTTTTATTGTGCGTTTTAAGATATTTATAACCTTAGAGCATCTTCCTTTGTCACATCTCCTACATAAGCAAATTTAAGTAGGTGTCTCTTCCTTGAAATAAAAGTTGTTCTTATGAATAACATGTCTTAACATTGCATTTTAGAATTATATGTTTGACCTTAGCTAGTGATAAATCATTATTAAGTTTCTATTATTTGATGTATCTATATGATATATCAAACTTCATTGCTTCTGTTAAAAAAGAAAAAAAAGAAACAATGCCTAACTGGAGTCAATCATGCTAAGCTCCACATAAACAAACCAAGATTATTTTAATTAGTTTGGCACACCCAGAAGTGGAATTCCAAAACAGTCAACCAGGAATAGCTAGATCAGCGCTACTTGAGTAATTCACCTGATAGGCCCCAGGCATCCCCTTTCAATAACTCACCCCACTATAATAGTCTTTCATTTTGTACAGCTCCTTTTATCTGCTACACTGGGTGCTGCCCTATTCACATCAGTTTTTCTCATATAAACTCTTAAAAACTCAGTTTATCTTTTAATACCTGGGACCTCAAAACTCCATTTTCTCAAACCTTTTCCCAGTCCCTTACTTTCAGACTTTTATGCTATGCTTCCACATCCCATCCTGTCCGCTCAGTGATTTGACCCGTCCAATGTCATTGCATCAACACTTACTCTCTTTCCTTGACTTTATGTTAGAGCCACGTGGCCTCATACTTCTATCCCAGCAGGAACTTCACACTTGCTATTCCTTCTCATGAAATATTCTTCATTCCTGCCCATTTACCCATTATCTCCTCCCACTCCTTCAGGTATTGATGCCTTATTTATCACTTCTGAAAACCTATTCCTACTCTCCTATTTCATCCATTTTCTTTTGCTTCCTATTTTCTCAAAAAAATAAAATAGTGCAATTATTACAGCACCTTATAAAAAGCATACTAACTTATGCTATATTCAAGTCCATACAAAATGCAAATCTAAACTTTGACATGTATTCAAGTTTTAAAAATTCACAAGAAATATCCCATAACTGCATTATTAAATGACTGCTCTTAAAAATAAATGGATTTTAGTAAATGTACAAAAGACAGTGCATCTTCCAATATGTCTTGTTTGTTACCTATGATATTGAAATCAAACAACTCTTTTTGGCAATGGGAGATAACACTTTTATATTTTCTCTTTTCAAAATACATTTGTAAGAATGACACTTAACTGTGTTTGGGAGGCTGAAGCCTACTAAAAACACTGTAAGAGATTGAAAGTTTATTTTTTCCATCCATTACAATGAAAGCTACTTGCTCCTAATTGCTACTACTACCATGAAGCATAAAATTAAGCAATAACTACTTCAGATACTGTTAAAAGCATATCTAGTGGACTAAAATAAGATGAATTTCCTTTCTGAGGTTATTGTCACTTTTAAATCAAAGCCTTTTGAGCAGTTTGAAAGTCAGAGTTGGTATTACTTGCATGTCCTCTCCAGCTGGGTGTGATATGGATTTTAAAATGTGGTCTGAGTAGGGAGCACTTCACTATACAATCAGCTTTGATCTAATAAGACACTGTCCTTGCATGAGTCATAGATTGTCTTTGATTTTGTTTTTCTGAGTAAATCTGTGTGATGATCTCTCTCACCTGATACCTAAGTTTCCAGTGACTGGGTGGTTCAGTCCCAAATCACTGGCCTGACACCTTGATTAGATGAATCCTGTCATTCCCTACTTGTCTAAAAGTCTCAATTTATACAAAAGGCCTAGAAATGAGAAGTCCTCAGTGGAATATGCTTAGCAATTGAAGTTTCTGACAAATCCCAGTCCTGAGCATCTCTCCCTTTCAAGTTCACATAGGCCACCATAAACTTGCAGAGTTCCTAATTGAGCAATGATGGAATCGCTTCTTTCTCAGAGGGAAAACGCAGGGACAAAAGACTTACTTTGTCAGGGACATCGGTATCAAACCTCTAGGTCAGCATCTGTGAGCTCAAGGAAAATAAATGTGGAGTTCTGGGATCCCTGGCTAACTAGAAATTTTGCTTTTGTTTTAAAAATGGAATCTACTATGTCAGCAACTACTATCATCATCATGCAGAAGTTTAAGTGGATCATCACTCAATATGCCTTTTGTCGTCATTCATATCTCACACTTCTAAGAATAATGTGGAATATGCCTTACACATATCACAAGTCAGGGGTGTCTGAGTCATTACGTATTTTGCCTTATGCTACCTTACATCACTTTCCCTCTCGGGCAGCCATCTTAATATTGGATTTAT
Organism: Myotis davidii; assembly: GCF_000327345.1. Classification (NCBI taxonomy): domain Eukaryota; kingdom Metazoa; phylum Chordata; class Mammalia; order Chiroptera; family Vespertilionidae; genus Myotis; species Myotis davidii. The sequence continues at coordinate 2,077,242 of NW_006288258.1, forward strand.
TACCTGCAACAGCAAAGTATTATTTCTATCCATTCTTTGTCTATTGTTTGAAATTCTTAATTTGCTTTGATAATCTCAATAGGAAATTAAATTATTGATGTGAATCATTGTAATAGATCTGTAGCGTCAAGGAATTAGCTACATAAATATGTATATTTGTTTATATATATCAAAGGTGTGACGGCCACATTTTAGCAAGCCCACTTCTCTCTTTCATTGTGGCCCTTGATCTTGTTAGTTGTTCTGCTATATGTTTCATCTTTATGGCTTAGAAACTAGAAAAATATGGCTGTGCCCACCATCAGACAGATTGATTTCACTCAAGTGAAATGAATATCTTGTTTGACATGTGCTACTGTGATATAGAGCTTTTTTAATGGTCTGCTGAGCCCTTAAGGAGCTTCATAGTGGAACTCCAGCTCATGTTCAATATGGCGAGTAGCTTCAACCCCTTAAGTTCTGCTATTGAAACACTCCTTTAAAAAAGGAACTAATACGATCTGCATTTTATTGGGGCAGGGGGCAGGGGAAGCATTTATTCTTACCAATAGAACACCTAAAAATGCATTGACTTTGGTGGCAATGCTGTGCTCAGGTGTAATAAAATTGATGAGCCCATATAATAAAATTTATAGAACCAAAGTGAATTCAATTTATTTGAATATGCTCAGTTATGTTTTTGTTTATTCCCATAGCAGATGTTTAATTTACAAACCAGGCAATTACGACAGCTCTTCCAAACAAATAAGAGCAGATTAGTCAAACGTTCACATCAATTTTTATGTTTATCATTAGTTTTATGAGGTGTCATGAATATTCAGTGGTAAGAAAAACTACCATTCTGGTACCTGGAAAACCTCAAAATGGTGTTTTGCATCTCTAAATGGTATTTCTCCTTTTTGATAAAGCTATTAATGTGTGTTGTCTCTCACTAGATTTGGGCTTATGGACTGTAATGAAAAAAGCACTCATTCTCTCAAGAGATCTTTGTACATTCTAATCAATGTGCTGATAAAATTTTGTGGAAAGTATGTGAAAATGTATAGGTGATCCTGATTTAATTTTTTTACTAAGCAAATCAAGACATCTTTGTGCATTCTGGAGAATTAAGATGTAGGTTTTATAAAACTTTAGTTTTACTTAAAAATAGCTCACCAAGGTTTTAGTTCTAAGTTTAATTTGCTTCCTCTTCCTTGAACACATTTTGTTATGAGCAGGGGAAAGTTATGCTTTTCCAGGCAGACTTGTGATGACTCTTAATGAGAACCTGTAGTTGACAGGTCTTCATGAAGCTGTTTATGATGGAGATTCTCATACAGCATTTTTATTTTTATTTTCTGCATTTAAAACTGTCAGAATAAAAGGGCTGTGGCTCCATTATGAATCAGTAAAAGTACATGGCCTCATCCATAAACAAGGAAGAGATATTTCCAGCCTGGATGCTTTAGAATGGATTGCACTTTGACAAGCTCTGCCCTAAAAGCAGTGAAATGTCCTCAATAGCTGAACTGGATTCCCACAATGCATTTCTTTCCAATCCATTGTAATGGCAGGTTTCCTGTCATTAATCAGCATTCAGACTGAAAAGAAAATTAGGAGATCAATGCACTAAAATAGCTCTAGAGGGAACAGCTTCAACAGAGATATTTTCAGTGTAAGTTATACCAAATGTTGAAACAGAAAGAACCTGGTGGAAAACATGATTTTATTGTTAAAGATGCTTTGAACTGAACTGTAATATTGTTATGGTTTTTTTTCTCACTAACATATTTTTCTTTGTGAACAACCAAAACATCATCTGCTTCTTCATCATTAGTTACAGTGAGTTACAGTATAAATCTCCAGGAGTGTTAGGTTTACAAAGAGCTTATGTATACACAGATGATAATTCTGTGTTGTAGCAGATATGAATTTGAATATAGGCTATGTTTAGTATACAGTCAGCTCTTGGATTCTTACTGAAAACTCTGGAAGTATTAGTTATTATGAGTTCAAAACTGAATCAGACCCTGGCCACATAGTTCAGTTGGTTAGACCTTTGTTCTCATGCACTAAGGTTCCTGGTCAGGACACACACAGAAATCAACCAGTGAATGCAAGGATGGATAGGTGGAACAACTCGCTCTCTCCCTCTGCCTCTCTCCCACCTTCATGTTTATCTAAAATAAATAAAAACAAACTGAATCAGAATTCACTTGGGAGAGGACAATAGACTAAAAGTTGATTTATAAGCTATTTATTTTTGCATTTTAGATCCACTAGTGACAATGCTATGAAAAAGATGATAGGGATAAAGATTTTGGGGCACAAAAAGAAACATAAGCTTTCAGCAAGAAGGTGTGCAGAAATGGAATGCTCATAGCCCTGGATTGACTATTCAGCAAAAGCAATGCCATTATAAGAAAGTAATGAAATACTCTCCAAGAGGAAGGCTAGCTAAGACACACAGGCACATAGATAGAAGAGGAGTGCCCACAACTACATTGCTAGCCTGTAATCTCTTGGAACCCAGGAGATGTAGAAGATGTTTGCACTGGTGTTTAGGTGACAGAGTTCTTACAGGGTGTAAGTGACTAGTGGACTTTGCATTCTTTTCACAGGAATGAATCTTTTCAAATAGAAGGCTGCTAAGATTACCTAGTAGTCTCCCACACTAGTGAGTTATAAAGAACATCATGGCTTCTGTAATCATGTTCTAGGCAAAATGCAAACCAAGCAGTTCACATTTACAGTTGCTATACTCATAATTCAGTTCAATAGTGTCTTGTCTTTGGCCATCTGTGTGTACTTCATAGTGTGCCTCTAACTACTTTAGGCCTTCATATTTTATTTCATCATTGTTCTGCAGTGGCAAACATTATAAATCTTTCTTTTCCATAAGACAAAATGTTATGACTACCTTGTACACACACAAAACAAAAGTCCACATCTTTTAGGGCTTTCTTGATAACTATAAGTGAAAATTATTAAATGTATGTCAAAAGATGTCAATTTAGATTACTAAACACTAAAGTTCTTATAAATGAAGGGTAGAAAAGTTGTTCCTCTAATGCATTGACTACAATATCCAAGTTGGTTAAATTGATTAATTGTTAGATTTTTGGTCGTTTCAAACTATTAAAATTAGGTAGGTGAAATTCATTTTTATTGTTTTAATGCAGTAAACATGTTAAAGTTAAATAATGCCACTATTAAAAAGAGTATATATATAATGTTTTGCATACAGGTGAATATCAATATTTTTGTCCTTTACCAAAGGCTGAAATGTTTTATGTGAAATAGTTGTTGCTTTTCTTTATAAAGTAATATTTTCAGCCTATTAATTTGCATGTCAAAAGACATATCTTTTCATGTTTATAATATTAATTCATAAGATTATATTCCTTGGTAAATTGTAAAGGTTAAAACAAACATAGTGTTAATTTTATTCATTCCTGAAAACAAACAACAACAATAACCTTATAGATACAAAAGAGTATGGCAGCACCAACACTGGGAAGGAAATGTGGGTTGTCAGTCAAATTACGTAATTTCTCATCCTTCCACATATTCATTAGTTGATTGATATTTATTCAACTCATTGTTTACTTTGTACCTAGGGGTTTCCAGTTAAGGGGATATAAATCTATACGCCCAACCTCCCTTGACTTGAGGTTTAAGTGTACTGTGGGAAATAACTCATCATATGACAACTGCGGAAGCCAGTGCTGTGAGCCTCAGTGACATCAGCTGTGGAGTGAGAGGCAGTGTTGGATGTCTCTGAAACATCTGATAGTTTTTAAATTCTCTAATTTCTAAAATTAATTCCACTTCACGTGGTTACGTTTTAAAAGTTAAAAAATTCAGAAGTTTCACGATGAAACACCTTATTTAGTATTTCTACAAATTTGCTTGTATATGTATTTTAAACCCATTTTGAATGTTATGAAATATATTTATACTTTTCTCCTAATAATTTTGTCAATGATCAAGAGTTACTAATTCAATCTTAGTAGATGTCACAAATAAGCATGTTTTCATTTTTAAATTGTAAAAATTAAAGGAGAAAAACATATAGCATCCAAAACGGGCTAATCAAAATGAGATATTTCCACTTACTAGTACTCACATGTATTTGTATTCTGCTACTGAATTCCTATAATGCTATTTGGACTACAACTACTCAACGGTAGAAAACATTATGGTAAATTTAGAAATGACATGTTTGCTGTCAAAATAGTTTTAAAGCATCTAATTGGCATTTTTTCCTTCTTATAGTCTTTCAGCTTTCTGTTTACTTTTAATTGAGCCTTTATGAATGTTTTCCAAGTTGCCTTACTCTTAACCCTTGCTCCAGTTTTATGTAAAAAAAAAAAAGATACACATTTTAATAGAAGTTTTAAACTAGTTTAAAGTTGTTTTCCTCAACTATGTCTATTAAAGGTCAAGTGGTCACATGATTTTGAAGTTGGAAGGAATTTCAGAGATTGTCTGGAGTCATTCTTTTATAAAAATGTCACTGGCACATACAAATCTCGTTCTTTCTGAAATAACTTGGGTGCAGAAGAGTTCAGCCTTTTCACTGCTGGTCAGCTCTAATTGCTAGAAAATGTATCTTTGGCTTTACTAAAGTCTGCTCTGAGAGAGAAAAAAAACCCAATATGTTATGTTCTCCTGCTTCCAGATGTTAGAGTTAACAAGGGGCTTGGTTTTGGAAACACAGCAATAGCTGGCAGTGAGAAGAGCCCTCTCTAACTTAGCAGACGCCATAGGAGCACAGGGGAGGGAGGGACGCAGCCCACAGAGCTTCCATGTAAGGAAGGAGAAGCCCCCTGGAGTGGGTATCACACAGTAAAGACCTCGAAAAGAATGGCCAGTATTTGAAAAGTGTTGTTTAAGGAAAAAATATTCCAGTTGAAATGAAGGAAATAAGGCTTAAAAAGTAAAAATGTTTTGCTTATTTGTTTGTTTGCTTCAAGAAATAATGAGAGTGTATGGCCTTGTGTAAATGGGGCAGCAGAAGAACACAAGAGAAGATATAGCATTAAAAAGGTAAATTTAGCCCTAGCCAGTTTGGCTCAGTGGATCGAGTGTTGGCCTGTGGACTGAAAGGTCCCAGGTTTGATTCTGGTCAAGGGCACATGCCTGGGGTTGTGGGCTCTATCCCCAGCAGGGGGCATGCAGGAAGCAGGCAATCAATGATTCTCTCTCATCATTGATGTTTCTATCTCTCTCTCCCTCACCCCTTCCCTCTCTGAAATCAATACAAATATATATTTTACAGAAAGATAAATTCATACCAGGTCGTTGTCAATTATAAATGCTTGCTAATGATTCTTGATTAATTTTTTCCCTGCCTCCCTCCCTCCTGCCACAACCTATAGTTCCCAAGTTTGAAACTAGTTTACTTTGAAAGACAGTGACTTTCAAGCTTTGTAACTGTGTACCTTAATCAAGTAAAAAACAATTATACCATACCGCATCTTCTATTTAGAAATTATATATTTGTATTATGTGACATTGTTCTGTCACTTTTTATCTTCAGTAAGTTATTTAACCTTTTGGATTGCCAATATTCTCTTATTAACATGGATTATTTTAAAAACACTATCTCAATAGGATTATTATTTGAACTGTGACTGGCAATGGTAAATACTCCTTAGCTTTAGCTATTAGTAGTAATAATAGTAGCATTACTTGAATAAATTATCATTAAATTGATAAAGCAAAATTTAAAATGTAAACTCAAAGATAATAGGTTTAACACAAAACATTATATACATATATATTTACACTATTCTAGAAACCAGCAAAATCATTAAAGATTTTCAGTAGTAGAATAACATGTTGTATGACATCATTTCCTTTTCCAGTTGGAAAAAAGAACATCCCCTCCCTAAGACTTGTAATTTACAGCATACAATTGACTGGCAATGTTACTTAACCATCCTGACTAGATTTTAGCACTTTTCAAACCCGACGTAAAAGTTCTGAAAGTATTCTGCTTGATATCTCATTAATCTGAGTCAGTTTCTTCGAAGTCAACTCTGCAGAGTTGACTCTGCTCAAACAAAACTGGGTAACTTTATGAGCTGCCTTGTCAAAAAGACATGTTCTGTTTTATATCTGCTTTGCAATAAACTGGAAGTGGCTTACTTACAGGAATTCATTTGCTTTTCAGAGAGAAAAATCCCTAATATCAAAGGAAAACGTGTAGGAAAATGTAAAATAAGTCCAGTTGCAGTAATTCAATGACAACTTATTAGCTGCATACCAACCTGTCTCATACCTATGCCTAAATCCATGCCTAGAAGTATGATTTAGAGCAGGCCAGGCTCTCATTGATTTTGTTTCTTCATTGGACCATATTCAAGTGATCCATGCAAGGCGCTAACAACGGTAGATAACATATGTTGACCATTATTTTGTTGTTATAGGTTTTGATTTGGTTTGGGTTCATATTGATACAATGTAAACACTTCTGATTTCTGAATTTATTTCAGTTGTTAAGTTTGTATTTTTTTTATAATTGGGGTACTATCTACAGAAATATAGACAGACATTTAACGCACACAAAGCATAATCACCCAGTCATAATAGACTGATGATAAGTATTCCTAAATCAACTCAGACCCTCAACTTTTACAGGGCAACTTTCTCTTGTGTTTATTCTTTTTTTTTTCAACAAGTATTTATTATGTACCTGATATGTTTCAGGCATTGTGCTTAGGAAGGGAATATATAGTGAGTGAATCCCAGATTCTGGTAATTCCAATAAGAGGTGCCTCTATTCTTTTGTACCACATCTTAAGGACTTATTATTATAAGGTCATGAAAGAAAGAGAACAATATTACAGAAAACTGAAAATTTTTAAATTGCTTATTTTTACCTCTGCTGTAACAAATCTATTTTAAACAACAAAGGATGTTTTGCTATCTTTAGTCACTACATATGTCTGTCTTGTTCATCCATCCATCCGAAGAATGTGGAACATGCCAGGTACTCAACAAATATTTGTTGAAAGGAAGACATATAAAACACCAAAATAGCCAGTGATGTGCTGGTAATGTTTCACAGCCAGTTCTCTGGGGAAGGGGCTGATTTGTGGCTTTTATTGGCCAGTTTCTGATTTTGGTGGTATAAAATCCATCATTCCCAATAACAGGCTACTACCAATGTAACATCAATTGACTTATAAAACTCAAAAGTTAACAATCAGTTCTTGTAAGCCAGTCTAAACCAACTTCAACAAAAATACTAATAAAAATGAATTGACTCCTGGTAAATATCAAAAAACAGTAGCCATTATATATGTACTGTCTCCATTTATAATGTAGAATTATTTTTCCAGATTTTTAGATACCATTTAAACAGAAATTTTCAAATTAAAGTATCAAACTTAATCTAAAAATTTAAACTCAATCCCCATACCAAGACCTTGAGATATGTTCAATAGTTTTACCGATTCTATAAATAAGGAAACAGGCATAGAGAAGTTAAATAATTTGCCTTAGGTTACAGAGCTAGTAAATGGACAGAACCAAAATTCCAACCCTAATGATTTGACTCCAAAGCCTAGTTTGTAATCTCATGATGTTGTATTGTGTCTTGAATGATGAGGATAATAAAATGTATGTTTATGTTTCTTCTAAAACATACCCAATACTAAGGTTTGGTGATTGATCAATCCCTTGTTACGTCGTCCCTCTCTCTAGTTGTTTCTTTGTTTATTTTGATGAAACATCCTCAGAGGCAGGAGGCACTCAGCACCAGGAGAAAAACTCAAGGTTGTGGAGCCTCGAGAGAGTCGGCTCTGGAACTGCTGTAACAGTTCTTTGTCTAGTGGATAAGCCAATTAAAAAGCTAGCAGCTTAGTAACAATGTATAAATTGCTTCTGTATACTGACAAGCCAGTTATATTATAGGCCAAATATTTCCTCAGCTGTGCTATCCTAGGAAGCAGAGGTCTCATACTGATTAAAAAGTCTATCTCTCACTACATCAAAATAAAAAGCTTCTGCACGGCAAAAGAAATGTTCAACAAAACAAGAAAGCCCACTGCATGAGAGAACATATTTGCCAATGTTATCTCCGCTAAGAGTTTAATCTCCAAAATTTATAGGGAACTCATACAACTTAAGAAAAGGAAGATAAACAATCCAATCAAAAAATGAGCAAAGGACCTAAATAGACACTTTTCCAAAGATGACATTCAGAAAGCCAAGAGACATATGAAAACATGCTCAAAGTCACAAATCATCCGAGAGATGCAAATCAAAACGACAATGAGGTACCATCTCATACCTGTCAGGATGGTTATCATCAACAAATCTATAAACGACAAGTGCTAGTGAGGATGTGAAAGAAAAGGAACCCTCCTTCAATACTGGTGGGAATGCAAACCGGTGCAGTAACTATGGAAAACAGTATGGAGTTTCCTCAAAAAATTAAAATTGGCCCTGACCGGTTTGGCTCAGCAGATAGAGCATTGGACTGTGGACTGAAGGGTCCCAGGTTTGATTCCGGTCAAGGGCATGTACCTTGGTTGCGGGCACATCCCCAGTATGGAGTGTGCAGGAGGCAGCTGCTGATCAATGTTTCTCTCTCATCGATGTTTCTGACTCTTTATTCCTCCCCTTCCTCTCTGTAAAAAATCAATAAAATATATTTTAAAAAATAAATAAATGTTATTTTAAAAGCCTTAAAAAAAAGAAGAAGTGAAAGCTTGCAGATCAGAAATGAGAGAGAGCAGTAGAGGCACTACAGTTCAGACAAGAGACAGGCAGGACAGGGCCTGAGCTAGGGCCAGAGGCAGGG
>NW_006288258.1:2086124-2086587 GCF_000327345.1 Myotis davidii
CAAAAAACTTGTGTGCATGCATATGAAGATAATCAATGGACACAGACAGTAGGGGGGTGAGGGCATATGCTGCAGGGTGCGAGTGGCTGGGGAAAGGTCAATGGGAGGGGGGGGAAAGGATAATTATGTAATACTTTAAACAGTAAAGAATTTTTTAAAAAATCAGTCCCTCAATACCTACAGTAAAAAAAGGATATGGTAAATAAACTTCCATAATTCCTAAGAGCTAAATTTTAAGTTTCAAAATGTACTCTTTCTGATGCATTTAATGTATTTCACCTTTAGCCTAAAGTGAATGCTAATTTTTCCACACATTAAATCCTCTCTTGATTTGCTCTTCCATAACAAATTAATTTTTTTGATCTGTGAACAGCCTGAGAGAAGTTATTGTCCATGTATTTATAGAAAGTTCATCAAACAAGAGATTTTGGCACTTTGGGAAGTACAATAACTTGGAATATAT
>NW_006288258.1:2086744-2092150 GCF_000327345.1 Myotis davidii
TATATACATTGGCCTGGTGCACGAGATTCATGCACCTGGGATGGGGGGGTTGGGAGGGGAGCATCCCTCAGCCTGGCCTGAACCCTCTCACAGCCCGGGAGCCCTCGGGGGATGTCCAAATGATGGGGAGGGGGCCTAAGCCAACAGTCCGACATCCTTAGCACTGCTGCAGAGGCGGAAAAGGCTCCTGCCACCGCCACTGCACTCGGCAGGGCTTCTGGCTGAGCGGTGCTCCCCTATGGGAGTGCACTAACCACCAGGGGGCAGCTCCTGTGTGAGTGTCTGGCCCCTGGTGGTCAGTGTTCATCATAGTGACTGGTTGTTCGCTGTTCAGTTGATTTGCATATTAGCCTTTTATTATATAGGAGGACTAGTGGCTCGGTAGGTACATGAAATTCGTGCACGGGAGGGCGTGTCCCTCAGCCCAGCCCGTACCCTCTCCAATCTGGGACCCCTTGGGGGATGTCCGACTGCAGGCAGTCAGATATCCCTCTCGCAATTCGGGACCACTGGCTCCTAACCACTCACCTGCCTGCCTGCCTGATCACCTCTAACCACTCTGCCTGCCGGCCTTCTCACCCACAACTTCCCCCCCTTGCTGGCCTGACTACGCCCAACTGACCTCCCCTCCTGGCCTGATCACCCCTAACCGCCTCTGCCTCAGCCCCACAACCATGGCTTTACCCGGAAGGACATCTGGAAGGTCTCCCAGTCTAATTAGCATATTACCTTTTTATTAGTATAGACTAGGGGTGCACTGGGGTGGGGGGGTCCCTCAGCCCAGCTTGCCCCCTCTCACAAACTGAGAGCCCTCAGGGGATGTCCTACTGACAGCTTAGGCCTGCTCCCCATGGGGAGCGGGAGGCGACTGGGCTGATCAGGGAAGGCGCCAGTCCCATCATCCCGCTGCTGCAGTCACTGCCAGCCACCGCAGCCACCAAGGTGTTTTCATCAACATGGACTCCAGTCCCTTCACCATGAAAAAATGACAACTTTCTTTAGGCATTTTCAAGATGTGTCTTTCATAGGACATGGCATTTCCTTTTTTTTTTTTTTATCTTCACCCAAGGATATGTTTCCATTGATTTTTAGAGAGAGAGTGGAAGAGCCGAAACCGGTTTGGCTCAGTGGATGGAGCGTCGGCCTGGGGGCTGGGGGGGCCCAGGGTCGATTCCGGTCAAGGGCATGTGCACATCCCCAGTAGGGAGTGTGCAGGAGGCGGATGATCAATGTTTGTCTCTCATTGATGTTTCTAACTCAAGAGCCCTTGCCGGTTTGGCTCAGTGGATGGAGCGTCGGGCTGCGGACTGAAGGGTCCCAGGTTCGATTCCGGTCAAGGGCATGTACCTTGGTTGGGGGCACATCCCCAGTGGGGAGTGTGCAAGAGGCAGCTGATCAATGTTTCTCTCTTATCAATGTTTCTGACTATCTATCCCTCTCCCCTCTTATCTGTAAAAAAATCAATAAAATATATTTTCTAAAAAGAAAAGGTGTTTCCTCTGCAGCTCATGTGCAGAGGACACCCTGTGTTGTGTCCACTGGGCTAGGGACATGTCCCCACTGCTGGGAGGGGGGCATGCCCCTGAGGCTGGCAGCCAGTCCCATGTGTTTTGAGTGCTAGGCTAGGGGGTGTGAAGAGACCCCGGGCTGTACACGCTGCAGCCACCTCCGGGGGCACCCTCCCAGACTGGTAGCCCCATGTTGTGGGCATAGGGGTGGGGGGCGTGGACCCAGGCCACAGCTAGATGCTAGAGCATGCACAAGCAGCCACAGGTGGGAACATCTGCTTGGCGCCTGCGCCCATAGGCCTGGAGTGGCCGGGGGTGTTCTGAAAACCTGCCACTCAGGGCCTATGTGTGGGCCTATAGGCTAGGAGTGGCCTGGGTCCCGAGGATGTTCCAGGGACCCAGGCCACTCAGTGCCTGTATATGCAAATTAACCCACCATCTTTGTTGGGTTAATTTGCATACTAACTCCTGATTGGCTGGTCAGCGTAGTGGAGCGATGGCCAATTTACATGTTTCTCTTTTATTATATAGGATATGTGTTCGGCTTGTCTTCTGCATTTCCCAAGTCCCTTTTCTCTCTAACTCTAGAGCAGAAATCCTACTGCTAGTTAAATATTTCATTGCCTCAAAATAATCATAGAACCCTTTTTTCCACATTACTAGCAACCTTATGCTCTAAAAATCCTTTGTATATAATACCAAATTTTTTGAAACTTCTTAATTAAGAGATCTATTGTATATTAGTTATTGTTATTATAGAAGCAACTGCAGATTTAACTTAAAACCCTGGTGTCAGTGGCTTTCTCAGTTGCAGTCCAAACACATAAAATTCTTTGTACAATTGTACTTCTGAACACCTCTCTTACATCTTTGCTGTCTGATTCTTCTTCAGATCTATGTGAGCAGAAGCTGAGGGGAAGTGGAGTAGAAATTTCTAGGTAAGGACCCAAAGCACCTAGAACTCAAATTCCAAAAGGGATGCTACTCTGCAGACAGTCGTGGAGACCCCGTTTGATGACCTCACAGAGCCACCAGCTCCCCTTCTTCACTGTCTGACCCATCTGTTCTCTGCTCAGCTCTCCTTTGGACACATTCACAGATGCCCATGGTCCTGATATTTTATTTAGAGGCTGACTCCCCATTGCTACCTTCTTAGGTCCTGTCCCTAAGCCAAGAACTATTCCCAGATCTCTCTTAGATGTTGATTCTCCTTTGCTATATATTCACTCTTTGGCTGACTGTCACTGAATTTAGTTAGGCATACTATGTGAGACATAGAGATTATATTGCACTCAGATGAATTACTTTATTCTAGGTTTCTTGAAACTTAATTGCACATAACTACTGTACTTGGCACTTTTATTTGGATGTGATTCTTTTTGAGCACTGGCTAAAAAAGAAAGTTTGTTTTCTTATAAGATTTACATTTCTTCTCCCGGAGAAGAAATGCTAAAATTATTTAAAATCTAAATTTCATACAATTTTACATAAATCCCTTGAGAACTGTATTTCTCAAAGGTCTTCTTTCTGCCTATAATTCTAAATACAACTGATACAGAGTTTATATGTGTGCAAAAAAAAAAGGCTTATTTTAAAATTTTACTTCTGGGAAATACTGTGAAAAGTATTAGTAAATTGCTACATCCTTCACCAACTCAAAGAATTATAATGAGAACTCACCCTCATTGGATACTTAATAAAGGCAAAATTTGTGTTTAGTAATTTACATGCCTCATCTAATTTAATCCCACTTTGGTCAAGTACCCTTTCATTTTACGATGATCAACTAGACTTGGGAAAATTTTTTTGTTTACCCAGAGTCACTCAGGTGACACCAAAAGTTAGATTCAAACACTGATCTTTTTACAAATAATTATTATCTCTTAGACATTACACCAAGGTCCAATAGAGACTTTGGTTTTATAATATTTCAAGAGAATTTATTAAAAAACAGTAAATTATGATTTAAACATGTGATATGAGTTTGCCAATATGTTTTGGAGGATGAATATACTTTCGTCTTTATTTTTCATTTATCTGAAATTATTCATATAAATCCTGAATGAAGTTTTTTTAAAATTTATTTCACTAATGGCATATATGCATTATTTGCCACCAATATATTTGAGGATCTATCAGAGGATATATCAATTATGCCAAAAAGAAAGAAAATAAGAAGAAATACAATAAAAACATTGATGCTAAAATAAAATTTTAAACTCTAATTCTAAAAAAGGATACTTTAAATGCAATGCTAGATGTTATTTATAATATTATTCTAATTAGAAAAAAAAATGTTAGCCCGACTCTGCTAATTAACTCTGTGGATTCTTTCCACAACATACACATTTAAAATATCATAGTGGCATTAAAAAATTCCCAAATTGATTAATCTAAAAAAGAAAAAAGAAGAAGGGAGTTTCTCAGGAGAAAAATGAGCATATGGCTTTATATTCATAACGCCTTCGCTTCCAAATATCTGACAAAGGACAGAAAAAGGTGAAGGGACTAGGAAGTGCAATTGGTAGTTATGAAATAGTTATGAGGATGCAAAGTACACATTTTTTTAAACGTTGGCTGAATAAAAACGAAAAAACAAAATGCGCTGTGGCCCAAGCCACACACATCTGTGGAGCAGATTTGGCTGTAAGCTTTCAGCTGGCAGCCATAGGGAATATAGTCAATAACACTGTCATAACTACGTATGGTGCCAGGTGGGTACTGGAAATATCAGGGGGAGCACTTTGTAAAGTATATGATTGTCTAACCACCATGCTGTACACTTGAAACTAATACAAAATAACATTGAGTGTAAACTGCAATTTAAAAATAAAATTTAAATTAAAAGACAGGTTAGGAAAGGTGATCATTCATTAGATAATGCTTAAAAAATGGTGTAATATTTTGTTCACAGTTAGTACATAAATACTGTTTATTTTTTTCTAATACTAATGAGTAATGAAAATACCTTACCCCTGACACTCTTAATCCCTCTTCTCTCTTTTGGTCCGTTTGGTCTTGTCTCTTAGCATTTATCACAATGTAATGTACTATATATTTTATTTATGCATCTTATTATTATCTGTTTCCCCTTAGAATAGGGACAATTTATGATTGATTTATTAACTACTAGATTGCTAGTGTGCTTAGAACACCACTGGGCCCATAGTAGTTGGTCAATAAACACTAATTGAATGAATAAATTTTGTTCAATTTATAAAGAACATATTTTGTCAAGAATAATAAAATTGGAAATTTGTATTTAATATGTATGTGAAGAATTTTGAATAAAGGGATATTGTTTGTGTTTCAGATTCAGTAAAATATAGGACAAATATATAGAGATTTATAAAAAAATAAAAAACAGTGATATAAAAGCACTTTGAGGCATATATATATATATATATATCTCCTAAGGAGATAGATATATATCTCCTAAGCGTTTAAGCTGTCAAGTACTTGTGGGCAGTTCACACAGATTTCCCGTGAATCACACACTTCCCTCCAGAGGCCATATGGTATCAGCTGTTCTACTCAGCAAGTGTGAATTAACAGGTCTTTCTCGTAAGGCCTATGCAGCTGAGATGATTTCTTCATTTAAGAAATATGAAGTTAATCTGCAGGGGCAAACATACAATGGACAGACAGGATAGGAGACATCTATCAATCTAATCACCATCATTGCTGGGGGCATTGTAGCTTTTGCCGATAAAAGTAGTTTTAAATATAGTAAACTAGAGGCCCGGTGCACAAAAATTTGTGCACTCGGGTGGGAGGGGGAGCTCCCTCAGCCCGTCCTGTGCCCTCTCGCAGTCTGGGACCCCTTGGGAGATAACGACCTGCTGGCTTAGGCCTGCTCCCGGGTGGCAGAGGGCAGGCCCAATCCCTAGGTGCAGCC
>NW_006288258.1:2100227-2106809 GCF_000327345.1 Myotis davidii
TTCAGAGGCTGGCAAGGCAGGCGGGGAACGTTGGTTTCCTCCGTCACTGAAGCAAGCAAGCCTCATGTTAGTTTCAAGCTGCCTGGCTGCCGGCGGCCATCTTGGCTGACAGTTAATTTGCATATCTCGCTGATTAGCCAATGGGAAGGGTAGTGGTCGTACGCCAATTACCATGTTTCTCTTTTATTAGTGTAGATGTCCCCACTTCGTAGAAGGAGAAAGCAGAAAGACACTTTCACTCTGGTTTTCTCTCGTTACCTTTAATTTCTGGTTCGATCATCTTATCTCAATCTCTAACCCAATGAGCCTTTAAATGTAGTCTATGGCAGTTAAGAGTGTTGCTTTGGGAGGAAGAAGAAAATTTTGCCTAAATACCAGCTCTGCCACTTCCTTCCAGGGAATGGAAACAGCTCTGGCGCTAATTCTGTCTGCCTCCTTCGCACTCTTCTCTGTGCTCCTGGAGTCCAAGCTCCACCGGCTGCAGCACCAGGCCTGCTCTCTGGATGCCAGTTGGGGTTGGCCAATGGGAGGGACAAGATGGAGCCTGGAGAATGAAAGAAGGCAAATATTGGTATTTGTTTCCTCTGCTCCTGCCTACTCTCACTGCAGGGGCTTTCTTCCTATCAGTCACAACTCCTATTGGTGTGGATGCTCCTGCTTCACAGGCTCCAGAGCTCACAGGGATCAGAAAACACACCTCCCTCCCCTTTCCCTTTTAGACATGGGATATGACCTTTCCTCATCCCTTATTAGTTCCTCTAGTCTAGCCCAGTGGTTCTCAACCTTCCCTGCACATTAGAATCACCTGGGAATCTTTTTAAAATCCTGATTTCTGGGCCTCATCCTCCAGAAATTCTGTTTCTTTGTTATGAGGTGAGGCCACAACATTAGTAACAAAGAAACAGAATTTCTAGAGGATGAGGCCCAGAAATCAGGATTTTAAAAAGATTCCCAGGTGATTCTAATGTGCAGTCAAGGTTGAGAACCACTGCTTTAGCCCTTCCAACTACTCTGTTAATAATCCTTATGTAGGGACTGACAGATAAATCAGCTGAAAAATCAATTACTCTATATGTGAACTGCGGGCAATGTTACCTTTTAATTTCTTGTGTTGATAAAATTATATTTCATACTAGTAGTTACATTATCTAGCCCAATGCTTGGCATATATTAGACGACCTTGGTGCCTACTGTGATGCAGGGCTAGTAATAGTGATGTTATCCAGCCAAAATAGCAGATCTTCTCCAGTTTGTTGTGATTGCATGTATTTCTCAAGTGCACAGAGGAGAATACGATTTCAAATGAAACCAAAATCAGCCTGTTATAACTGTTCTTAAAATAACAGTTTCTGTTGCAGAACAACAAACATAACTTTACTCCTAAGGAGGGTAATACACAATGCAACAAAGGTACATTTATGATTTCAATGATTGTGCCAAGGTTTGTGTGGCTAGCCTCTTCCCCAGATCTTTCCTTGTGAAACTTTATACACAGATATCTTTTATGTTAAAACTGAAGTATCAGGTGGGTCACTAAGGTGTTCCCCAAAATTCATAATGATGCCAGGCCTTTTCATGTAGTCTGGCCATTGTCTGCTCTCAGTTTAGGGGACGAAGAGATGACTACTCTTTAATGGAAGATTCCTACCCTGTGGCTGGAGCAGCCAGCACAACAAGCAGCTGTAATCACAGTGATATTTTCTTCTTTGCTGTCTAAATGCTTCAATTTTTATAATTTGAACTAGAACTTTGAATCACTCTTAAAATCATGCCTTATTATTTAGAGCAGTTAGAAACTCCTGGGTCTGTGGATGCCAATAGTGAAAGAAATTGTTGAGGTCAATAATTATTAAATTAGTTTTATTTTCAAAATTGGTATATTTTACGAAACTAAAAAAAAACCCAAAAAACTAAAAAACCCTAAAATTTGAAGATATTTTTTATGAATATAAAATAATCTTTTAATATCATGTTCATCATGAGCTTGAATTAGAATGACTTAAATGGGAATGGAGTATTCAGAAAAATTGATGTATTAAAAAGGACACAATTACAGATACAACATTAACCCAATAGGTAAATGGATTAATAAGAAAAAAAATGAAACAAGATATTTACATAAGTACATTGGCATATAAAAATAGAATTGGTTATCATTTCTTTTTAAAAAAATGTCTTAATGTACAAAGATGGTAGTTTCATTTAACAGAAAAAAGCTACTTTGAAAAAAAAATGGTTTATAAAATTAGTTTTGAAACTCTTCCCCCCACTGTTGTAGGAAAGTCAGGGTATAGTTTCAGAATATTTGCTTTTCTATGTAATGATTATTTATGGTTACAGGAGAGAAAAATTTTGTTATAATTATTTATAATTTTTTCAAAGCTTTTGCCACGAAAAGAGGGGAAAAAAAACTGACATAATAGCTCAATGTAAAAGTCACATAACTTCAGAAGCAATATTCATTGAGTAACTGTATTTTCTCATTATATGGCTATTTTTATTTAGGTTGTTTTTGTTTTTTTTCCCAACTAAATATGTACAGACCATAGATTGCCTTTTTCTCCTTCTTCTCTTCCTCTTCCTTCTTCTCCCCTTCCTAACCCTCTCAACCTTGCTCTTCCCCTCTTCCTTACCCCTTCCCCTTCTCCCTTTGCCCCGCCCCTTCTCCCTTCCCCCTCTCCTTCCCACTTCTTTCTTCTACTTCTTCTCCTAAGGCATGTGTGGTAGATGATGACAAGAAGGGAGGATCTAGATTTAATACCTGTCATGTATATAGGCATCCATAGCCAGGAAAATGACATAAACTTCTTTTTCATAAAGGCCAGAAGAAAGACAGTTTAGAATAAAATTTACATAATTTTGTGGAAATATCTTAAAGTGAGTTTTTAAAATGCAAATGCCAGTAAAAATACAGTTAAATGTTTTCTGTGAACAATCTCCTGTTTTCTTCTGTTTCATCAGAATTTTTTTTTAAATAGTCCCCACTTTAAAAAAAATAAATATAAGACCCAATTATGCAGAAAAAGATAATATCATCTCAGGTGCCTAATATATAGCATTATTTTTATTTTTTGCTTTGATATTCTAAAATAAATTTGTGCTGAAGGAAAAGTCCTTAAATAAATCTCATTCCAAATCCTTTTAAAACAGTTGTAATTATATTCACTGCTACCAGAACTAGCAGTCTTGTTCGGTGAGCATTGCAGCTTAAGATGTTTCTCCTGATTTCACTCTCTATTTCCTTGCTGCATCTATAAAAGAACAATAGAAATGTTCTGTTTCCCTAAGTAAATACATACATACATACATAAATTTATAAATAAAGCAGTACTTTATTTATTGGTTGTGAAATGCTTATTCAACTTGGAAAAAAATAATTCAAAATCTACATATGTGTTCATTTCCTCTCACATACAGGAAGATCAGAGTTAGGGAGACTGAGCACTCTAATTTCTCTTGCTTGGTGGTTGGTATAAAGTAATTTTTGCATGAAATTTAAAAATTGCTTTAAATGATTTTCAATGTATTTACTTTCATAGTCAGTAGGTTAAACAGTATTAAGTATTTGTTCACTAGTAGTCATTTATTTCTTCACAGTTGCATTAGATTTTTACTTTCTACAAAGTTTGAAAGACTTTTTCTTGTTAAATTTGCAAATAGCAGTTGACAGTGGAACAGGAGAATGTAATCATAAAGAATTATGTGACAAAGCTACATGTTATTTGGCTGCTTTTACCATTTTCTAAAATGAAATCTAAACATTTTATAAAAATATTTAATAATTAAATATTTTTATAAGTCACAGCAAGATATTTTTAGTCTTATTCACACAAATTGAAGTTCCAATTTCTTTTTTAATTTGAACTTGTAATTACTAAATATGTTCTTAAAAAACTTCTTAATTAAACTTTTATTTTACAAACAAATATAAAAAAGCACTATTTTTAAACACCCACTCTGTTGGAGTATAATATTTCACTCAGTTTGGAAAATAAACGGTACCTGCATTTTTGAAGATTAGCAAAATCTCTCTTCTCATACATGTGGCATTTTTAAAAAGCCAACAGGGAAATGTCAAAAATGCATTTCTCTAATCCATTGCTTCTTGGTTGAAGTACATGGCTTAGGACAGGATTGGATGGGAAATTTTGTCTAAATATGCTTACATATCTTTTGAATTTTAAATTGTGTGAATATATTATTGATTCAAAAAGTCAAATTAAAATTCAAAAGGAAATAAAAGCATTGTCTCCATTTTATGTTATTTATTCTCATATTCATTCCTTCATTTTCTATACTACCAACTTCAAATTAATAAACAAGGAGGTAAATGAATGTTAACTGGAACAGTTAAGCACATTTCTGTTTGTATGTGGGCTTAGAGAACTAAATAACACTTAGTGCACATAAGTTGGATAATAGGTGACTGTTTTTCCTTCTCCCAAGGAGGACAAATGCTAACACAAATTACAAATGCTTAGACCTAAGCATCCTTTTGGAAGGAAATAAACCATCTTTATGTGAGTTCAAATGATAGTAAAGTCTGAGTCCCTTTATTAAGCTAAACCTAGATTTATTTCATACCTTAATCAAGCTCATTAATTTAACTATCCTCCTACTTGTATGTTTTGGGTTCATTACTATTTGAACTCAGCCTCATTTGCATGTTAGAAGACCCTTCCCTTGGAGCAATGGTTCTCAACCTTCCTAATGCCGCGACCCTTTAATACAGTTCCTCATGTTGTGATGACCCCCAACCATAAAATTATTTTCATTGCTACTTCATAACTAATTTTGCTACTGTTATGAGTTGTAATGTAAATATCTGATATGCAGGATGTATTTTCATTGTTCGCGACCCACAGGTTGAGAACCGCTGCTTTAGAGCAAGGTGATGCCAGGTGATGCCAGATGAAGGTTGAATTAACAAGCATTTGTAAGTTATCTGAATTTGTTTTCATAAGTCAGTCATAGGATGATAGGTACTACAATAACGCTTTCTGACAGGAACACAATAAGCATTAGAGAACACATATTTTATCATTTAGTCTTTGCAACAACATGTCTGTGTGACAGCTAAGAGAATCTCTTATTTATGGAAAAGAAAAACAAAAAGTTAAATATAGGAGGGATTTACCAGAGAAAGCACATGTTTTGCTCTGCCTCTAGATGGTTTTATTGGTGATGCAACCTTCCCTAGGAATTAGAACTAGCACAGCGCTATAGGCATGGCATAGGGTTTATTAGGGAGAATGACAATGGAGCTCTCCCTGTATTGACAGGGCAGTGCATCTCATTTTTCTACACTTAAACAATGTGTTTTCCTCTTTGGGCTACATTCCTCATCTTCGTTCTCAGTAGCCAACATGCTTTTGGGGTTTCCTTTGTCTTCAAAATACTGACATTACTTTTTCCTCCGTATCTGCTATGCTTTAAGTGTAGTCTGCAAGGACCTGAGGGTCATTGAGATCCTTTCAAGAAATCTAAGAGCTAAGGACTAGTTTAATAAGAATACTAAAATATCATTAATCCTTTGTCACTGTGTTGGCTGATGGTACAAAAACCGTGGTGAGTAAAATACTGACACCGGAACATTGGTACCCATTACATAGGTAACCATTGTATTCTTCCTTGCCTCACACTCACAAGAAAAACAAAAGCTAGTCACACTTAAGAAAGTCCTTAGTGAAGTAGTAAAAAGTACTCATTATTTTTGTGTGTTTTTTCAGTCTTTTTTCTTTAAGTATTCGTTTTTATTAAATTTAAATTTACTAAGTCTCACAGACTAGAGTCTGTTTGGGAAAACAAGTCATACACAAATAGTACTTCTGCTGCCTGACAAAGACCAAGGTTTTATCTCTAGAAAAGCACTTGTACAATTATTGCAGTTTTGAACTGTTTGCCTTTCTCTCGAACCACTATTTTTACTTGAAAGAACAACTGACAAAAATGGTTATTCAGATTAAGGCATTCGGCAGATATTTTCTCAAAATTGATTGAAGTTGATATTGATATTGAATAATAAAAGGTGTCAAACCTTAAAATATTTGCATAAATAAGTGAACCAGTATTTTCCAAATGATCACTGGATGATGTTATGCAATCATGAATGAATAAATGGTCCTTTCAGAGTGCATGATAGAGTAGTGGATTTTAGTGAGAAGAGCGGAAAAATCTTTTTGTGTGGTTTCAGTTTCTACATAACTTGTCAAGTTTTGGTGTAGTAACAAAGAACAATATCCTCAATTATCTAAAAACTCTATTAGCATACTCCTTTTTCTCTAACTACATACGTGTGTGAGACTAAGTTGCCTCTACACACAAATAACACAATATCTCAACAGCATGCGTGATTGCAAAATTCTATATGAGACTCAGCTTCTCTCTCTTTTTTCTTTTTTAAGAAAAATCTTTATTGTTGAAAGTATTACATATGTCCCCTTTTTTCCCCCCATTGACCCTTTCTAGCCTGCCCCCACCTTCTACCCCAGGCCTTCACCACACTATTGTCTGTGTTACAAAAATATTCTTTTTTTCCCCCTTTATTGATTAAGGCATTACATATGTGTCCTTATCTCCTCA
>NW_006288258.1:2107151-2122678 GCF_000327345.1 Myotis davidii
CCATTCTGACAGGTGTGAGATGGTACTGCATTGTCATTTTGATTTGCATATCTCGGATGATTAGTGACTTTGAGCATGTTTTCATATGTTCCTTGGCCTTCCTTATGTCCTCTTTCAAAAAGTATCTAGATCCGTTGTCCATTTTTTGATTGGGTTGTTTATCTTCCTTTTGTTAAATTGTATGAGTTCCTTGTAAATGTTGGAGATTAAACTCTTATCGATGATAACATTGGCAAATATGTTCTCCCATGCAGTGGGCTTTCTTGTTCTTTTGTTGATGGTTTCTTTTGGTGTAGAGAAGCCTTTGATTTTGATGTAGTCCCATTTGTTTATTTTCTCTTTAGTTTCCATTGCCGTAGGAGCTGTATCAGTGAAGAAATTGCTTTGGCATATGTCTGAGATTGTGCTGCCTGTGGATTCCTCTAGTATTTTTATGGTTTCCCATCTTATGTTTAAGTCCTTTATCCATTTTAAGTTTATTTTTGTGTATGGTGTAAGTTGGTGGTCTAGTTTCATTTTTTTGCATGTATCTGACCAATTTTCCCAACACCATTTATTGAAGAGACTGTCTTGACTCCATTGTATGTTCTTGCCTCCTTTGTCAAATATTAATTGAGCATAGTGGTTTCGGTCGATTTCTGGGTTCCCTATAAGAACAGACATATAGATCAATGGAGACTCGGCTTCTCTTGTATTCATTCAGACATTAAAGAGTATTTGAAAAAATGAAAATAGTGTCTCTCTTCTCACTATTTTTGAAAATGTTATTTTTATAAAATAATATATTTATGTTTACATGTAATAGTCTTATCATTTTAAAATACTAAATAAATTAATGAGATAATAAATATAATTAGTTTTAATCTCTAATGTGCCAAATATCAATATATATATAACTTATATAAACAAAACTTTTTTGAGTCCTCAATACATTTTAAGCATCTCAAGAGGTCCTTCAAACAAAAAGTTTGAGAAACACTATTCAACAAAAAATTCAATTAGATATAGAAACAAGATTAATCACCCTATTTATTTGCAAATATCTATCAAATTGAGATTATGCTAATAATAACTCAGTCACTGAAAATTGATAATGTGCAAATCATCTTTAAAGATCAGTTTGTTTAAATTAAATGGGATAACAGACAGTTGAATCTTGAACAACATGGGGGTTAGGGATGCTGAACCCCCCACACAGTCAAAAATCCATGTGTATCTTTTGACTCTCCCCAAACTTAACTACTAATAGCCTACTGTTAATCAGAAGCCTTCCTGGTAATGTTAACAGTAAATTAACATATTTTTATATTACACTAGAGGCCTGTTGCAGGAGGATTCCTGCAGAATAGGGCTTCCCTCCCATCTCTGCAGCTCCTACCTCACCCTTCTCTGCTGATCCTACCTTGCCCATCTCTGTGGCTCCTACCCCGCCCATCTCTGCTGATCCTACCCCACCCATCTCCGCTACCTCGGCTCCGTTGCTTGGCTTCCTTCTACGGTGTCTTCAGTCTTCGCTCCCAGCTGGTATATGCAAATTAGCTACCATCTTTGTTGGCAGTTAATTTGCATATCACGCTGATTAGCCAATGGGAGGCATAGTGAAGGTATGGTCAATTACCATGTTTGTCTATTATTAGATAGGATGTATTATATATACCATATATTTATAATAAAGTAAACTAGAAAATGTTATTAAGAAAATCACAAGAAAAAGAAAATATATTTATAGCATTTATGGAAAAAATTCTATACATTAGTGGACCCACACAAACCCATGTTGTTCAAGGGGCAACTGTTTTTCTAATTTCTTTGAAAAGTTAAATAGACAACAGAGCTTCAAATTAAACCAAGTTAATTAAAAGCAGTTACCTTTTCATACATCCTGAATGATTTAACACCCTTTAGTGGTGTTATTTACAGTGTTACATGTCTAAGCTTTGTTGTTGTTTTTTTCTGGAGTGTTAGTTGAAAATGAAATAGCTAATTTGCATGTTGGCATATATTTGCAAATCATGCTTTAAAACTTTAATCCCCAGTACGTAAACCAAAAAAAAAAAAAGGATGAATTAGCACTATTTACAGTAATTATATTTATTCATGACCAATATTTTGGCATTAAATAATCAATTAAATCTTTTAAATTAACTAATGTGACACAATTTAAAACTATATACAGATAAATAGTGTAAAACATGTATTAAGAGCTCAATATAAGATATAGATAACCTTGAGTGGGGTAAGGATGGGGGTAACAGATAAATAAACAATATGTACAGAGATAAGACATTCTTTATCTGCCCTAGCTGCACTGTTATATAATGTATATTGTAAACACAGTCAACCCTAAACTACATATAAACATGTGTGTATATTCTCTATATTTACATATATTTTTCTATAGTAGTATTTTTTCGCCCCTGAACAAATACTTCAAGAGTTTTATGATGTCCTTGACACCGGTGGCAGGTTGTCATCTCCATAATGAAGTTTGGATTTTGTAATATTTCAGTTATAGTACATTTTGGTTTATTTTATTTAAAAAACTGTTTTTATTCTTAGAAATACAATTGAGGCAAATGTACAAATCATTGCTTAATGTCGAAATTAATGAATAGCCTCAATAAAGCACTCAGTAGATATAAGCTTAGTGCAAATGTGACAAAAGAAGAAATAATGTGTTTAGAATTCTGTGATACTTACATACACACATAATTTTAATATATTAATAAGATAATATTGTATTTAATGAATGACATGATAAGATGGATTGATAAACAGCCAGGGGAATCCATAGAAATTGTAAGGGTACAGTTTGATTATAGATTCATTTTAAAAAGAAGACTATTCTAGAAATTATTTTTTAGGGGGGATAAAGTTTATAAGAGCATTTTAAGCATATCTTACCTTCATCCTCAGACAGTTCTCAAGATATTACCCAGTGATCTTTTAAACTGCACAGTAGATCAAAAAGAACTCTTCAAATACTGAAATTGCACTCAGAATAAAATTCAAAATCTTTATTGTTTCTTTCCCTCCACTCTGACCTCACTCAGAATCACTTTCCCCTCATTTACTACAAACCATTATGGTGAGACTTCATCAGTTCTTTGCATAGGCCCTGCTTCCTGCCTCAAAGCATTTTTATTCAAGCCCAATGATTCTGTCGAAACCTCTACCCTTGCCCAGCTGGTACAGCTCAGTAGTTGAATATCGACCTATGAACCAGGAGGTCATGGTTCAATTCCCAGTCAAGTCACATGCCCGGGTTGCGGGCTCAATCCCAATGTAGGGTGTGCAGGAAGTAGCCAATCAATCATTCTCTCTCATCATTGATGTTTCTATCTCTCTCTTCCTACCCCTTCCTCTCTGAAATCAATTACAAAATATATGTTTTTAAAAACCACAAGCCTCTACCCACATCTGGTTTTTACTGATCGATAAATGTTTCCAAGTGCCCTTTTCCCCTCCCCCACCCCAATGCAACCCCTCCAACCTAAATTATTTTCTTTTACCTTATGCTTTCTTAATTACCTGTGATTTTCTTGCATAGTAAAAATCATACTTTGTAAGTAGGTTCAGTATTCTCATATGAAAGTATGGTTTCATAATATCTTTCTCCACTTTGGAGAATGTTTAAATTGTATTCACTGTTGTGTTCTCAGTATATAAAATCTTTCACATAGATAACTCTCAATATTTGTTAAATTAATTTTTTTTAAAGTCAGTATTACTATCTATGCTCAATTTCTTGCTCAGTAACCTGAAAAATGCCCAGCTCCATGCCATGCACAGTTACCATTATTCTTTCTTTTTCTACCTGTCATGTTTGTTCACATTTTATTTATTAAAATGTAATCTTCTGTGTTTGAGGTATTAATAAAAATATTACCTTGTATTTTGCGTGTCTGCTTGTTTTTTCAAATTTATTTTTATTGAAATTATTGGGGTGACATTGGTTCATGAAATGATATAGATTTCAGATACATAATTCCATGTGATCTGTATATTGTACTGTGTGTTTTCCACCCCATGTCAAGTCTTCTTCCATCAACATTTATCTCCCCTTTACCTTCTTCTACCTCCCAGACCTTCCCTTCCCTCTGGCAATCACCATGCTATTGTCTATGTCCATGAGTCTTCCTTTTTTTACTTCTCTTAATCCCTCCACCTCTCACCCAGTCCCCAACACATCCCCTCTGACAGTTGTCTGTTCTTTGTATCCATGTATATGTCTCCACTTTATTAGTTTATTTTGTTCATTGGAATCAACATATAAGTGAAATCATATGGTATTTTTCTTTCTCTGACTGGCTTATCTCACTTAGCATAAGACCTGGAGAGTATTATGTCTGCATTATTCAAAAAAATGGCTTTATTTAGATATAATTATCACATCACAAAATTTAATCATTTAAAGTATATAATTCTTGGTTTTAAGTGTAGTTACAGTGTTCTACAGTTATCCTCATAACAAGAGGCCCGGTGCACGGGATTCGTACACTGGTAGGGGGCATGGCCTGCAGGGATCAGCCCACAGTGAGAGTGCCGCTCATTCCTGGTCGGTCCAGGGTTTACAGTGTGAGCAGCTGCTCATTCCAGTCAGCTGAGCAATGCTCCCACTGTGATAGCACACTGACCACCAGGGGACAGCTCCTGCGTTGAGCATCTGCCCCCTGGTGGTCAGTGCGCATCATAGCGACTGGCCAACTGGTCGTTTTGGTGGTTCCGCAGTTCAGTCGCTGGGCTTCTATTATATAGGATGTTATTTTAGAACATTTTCATCACTTGAAAAGAAAACCCAGTACTCATTAGTAGCCCCTGCATGTGCCCCCTCCATGAGAGGCAAACCACTAACATACTTTCTGTCACTATGCATTAGTTTGGGACATTTCACATAAATGGAATAATACAATATGCGGTATTTTGTGACTGGCTTCTGTTTTTTTAATCCACTTTTTAATCACTAATATTTACTCACTCTTACAAAGATATCAATCTGTCATTGATCAAGAATTTAAAAAGAGGGTCCTTATCTACAGATAATTTGAGCAGCACTATTCTTACAAAACAAAACAAACAAACAAACAAAAAACCTCACCCAAGGATATTTTTCCATTGATTTTTAAAGAGAGTGGACAGAGCGAAATGTCAATGTGAGAGAAAGACTTTGTTGGTTGCCTCCTGCACGAGCCCCTATCAGGGCCTGGGCTGAGGAGGATCCTGAAACTGAGGTACTTGTCCTTGACTGGAGATTTAATCCAGGACCCTTCGGTTGTAGGCAAATAATCTATCCACCGTTCTATGTATTTCCAGTGAACTACTGGAAAAGAAGGGAAAATTGGCACAACCCAACCTTTTACCCTTGATTCCAGGAAAAACACTATCAGGACTTGAATATTCTCTTTAAAGATGTGTACCACAATGAATTTATTTAGAGATTCTTCCTAGAGCCAGCTACTTAGTCTTAGTCCCCTTCTCATTCTTCGTTTTCTTTTTTTCCAAAATGTAAGCCCAGGAATGATGGAAGTTTCAGTTTATTTAAATCACAAGGATGAGCACTGCCACAGAACCACCCCGTGTCCCGGAAGAATCACAACCCTGTCCATCCCAGAAGCCACTAGTTACCGAGCTGGTCTTTAGATTTTTCACTGCCAAAAAGATAATATAAACAATGGGCTTACTGTCTGTTGAATTACAAACTCCTGGGGCCAGGTCATTATAAGTGAGTGCAATATAACACTTATTGGTTCAACTCCTTTTTTCTTTTTGCTTGATGAGACACATTTTAATAATGTGTAGGTATTACAGCATGTCTGGGATTTGGTCGGCACTTGCTAACACCCGCGAGGTTATTGCTTTGCTTTTGCACTTTTTAAAAATTTCACAATATCTGCCATGGCTAAATCAACTCGACATTTGCTTTGTTCTTTCTTCCACTACACAAGCAAAGGAAACACAGATGGTACTTATAGAATATTTCTTATACAGTTCTGTTGAAACTAATGAATTGTGAAATGAATCCATTCTGAAAATTGTCCCAACCATAACTAGAATACCTCTTGTGGATACACTGTAAAAGTCAACTTCTTCACTTAAACTTACCCTTTTATTTGAAGATTCCCATCATGACAAAGATTCTCATTGAGAATTTCTGAAAGTAACATAAGTATATAATTTTTGTCTTAAATAACAAATATGACAAGAACCTCACTAATTTTGCCTAATCAAAATTATTTTTGGATCATAGTATTTTTATGCTAAATTAGGCCTATTAAGTGCTATTGACTATTTTTTTAATTAAAGGCAAAACAAAACAGAAACCCAGCAAGGAAACCTAGCAACGTAAAAGTTCTTATTTTTGCTGTATGAAAATCTTTTTCCAATTCTCTCCAAATTTTAGATATGAAATATCATCTTTTCTGAGAATTCAAATGTCCTATTAATACCTTTATATCTATGCTTTATAAACACTAATCAAAGCATATCAAAGGAAAAAACAAAGAAAAAAGATTCAATTTAATAAATGTGTTCAACTCACAAGAAGATAAAAGAACACTGAGTTTTTTTTCTATGAGAAAAGCTACCCTTTCCATGATCTTCAGAAGCTTGGATCTCCTGGGCAAATGGAGCAATCAGTAAAAACAAGCATCAGCTGTTTTCATTGATATTTACTTTGATCGTGTTAGTTAAGTATTCTTTGTGTCAGGCTAAACTTTACAGAAATAGTTAATTAAGCATAAATTAGTATGGCATGAGGTTTTCTTTCCTACCAGTTTGAGATATTTTAGTTATTACCAAAGAATAGCCTAAATAAAAGACTCCATTAGTGCTTAGTTTAATAATTACATATTTTAATTATTTTTCAAGATCGTGCATTCCTTGGCACTATATGTTTCTAAATTTTACAAGGAAATAAAAGAACTGGAAATGGTAGCTTCCATTAGAACAGTGGTTCTCAACCTTCTTAATGCCGCGACCCTTAAATACAGTTCCTCATGTGGTGACTCCAAACCATAAAATTATTTTCGTTGCTACTTCATAACTGTAATTTTGCTACTGTTATGAATCATAATGCAAATATCTGATATGCAGGATGTATTTTCATTGTTACAAATTGAACATAATTAAAGCATAGTGATTAATCACAAAAACAATATGTAATTATATATAGTTTCCGATGGTCTTAGGCAACCCCTGTGAAAGGGTTGTCCAACCCCCAAAGAGGTCGCGACCCACAGGTTGAGAACCACTGCATTAGAACAAGCATAATGCATTAATGACAGAAGCTGTATTGGTTTTGGCACAAAAGTAGGATTTGTACAGCACATTCATACACATATAATCAAATTACTTGATCAATATAACAACCGCATGAAATGTATATATGCTAAAGGAAAACACTGCTTATTAATATGGAAAAAAGGAAATTTTTCTTAATAATTTTAAGAAAAATATAACAAAGTCCATGTTCCATTAAATATTTTACTTCATGATCTACTCATATTATTAGTTATTTCTTTGTTAATTCTTAATTATTTATCAGAAATAGTTCCCAAAAGACATAAATCTTTGTCTTTAGTTCAGATACAAATACATAGACAATAATCCCCTCTTAAATATTCTAAGTTATTCATAAGCTTTCAGAAAGTTCAGTTTATTATCTATCTATGTATCTATGTATCTATGTATCTTTTTTTTTAAAAAAATATTTTTTTATTGATTTCAGAGAGGGAGAAGGTGAAAGAGATAGAAACATTAATGATGAGAAGATCAAGTGCGTAAGTGGAATTCAGAGAAAGGGGCGAATCATCCTCTCCTGGCCCAGTGTGCACTTGGCTTCTTCACCCCTCTGCCTTCCCCATTGGGAGCTGTGTTTTAGACCCTAAATTTCTTCCAGAGGTATTAGAAGCAAAGGCCACTCATGTTAGGGGAACTGAGGGCCATGAATGAGGGTGGGAGGTCGTGAATATTATCATAGACAGGGATTAAATCTATAATGACAGGGAAAAAAAAAATAAGGATTCAAAGGGATAAAATAGAAAATATGTGGAATTGACATATGCAAAGCAAAATACAATTATTATTTATTATTTTGATCAGCTGATGGCACCGAATGATCACGGCCGGTGCCTGGCACCAGAAGCAAGGGTGAGCGGCTGCTCTGGCTTTGGCAGCAGGTGCGAGCGGGGATGATGCCGGCAGCAGGTGTGTGCACCCAGTGGCACTGCAGCACATGGGAGTAAAGAATTTTCAGTAAGCACCAGAGGCTCGCCCCAATGACAGTGACCAGCTCCCTGCCTTGGTCTGGCACCCCCACTCATCTCCACCATCCCGCCATGACCAATGCCCACCTTGTTCTGAGCTCTGCCTCCTGCTGCCAACATCCACCATGTTCTGCGTGTGCCCCCTAGTGGACAGTGCACATCATAGCAACTGGTTGTTTGGTTGTTCCACTGTTCGGTCTATTTGCACATTAGGGTTTTATATATTTAGATGCCCAATTTGGGGAGAACATTGCTAATGTTTACATGTTAAACTTAAGAGTTCTAATGTCAATGTCTGATTTTGGAAACAATCATAGCAATGCTTACATTGCTCTAAAAGTTAGTAGGAGATTAAAAAAATTGACCGTGCTTTCTATTTACAGAATACAATTTTACAAAAATCCGCTCAAATGGATAAAAGTCTTGAATGTAACACCTGAAAATATAAAACTCCTAGAAGAAAGCATAGAAGTAAGCTCCTTGACATTGGCTTAGAAAATCATATATTTTAAATTTGACACCACAAGCAAAGGCAACAAAAGAAAAAAATATGCAGGTGGTACTATATCAAACTAACAATACCCTGCACAGCAAAGGAAATAATAAATAAAATGAAAAGGCAACTACTGAATGGAAGAAAATATTTGTGAACCATATATCTGACAGGGGTTAGTTTCTAAGATATATAAAGAACTCATACAATTCAATAGCAAAACATAAACAATCCAATTTAAAAAATGGACAGAGGAATTGAATACACATTTTTTCAAAGAAGATATGTTAGTGGCCAGAAGGTACATGAAAATATGCTCAACATCACCAATCATCAGGGAATGAAAACCACAATAAGGTATCACCTCATGCCTGTTAGAATGGCCTTTATCAAAAGAACAACAGATAACAAGTGTGGAGAATGTGGAGTAAAAGGAATCGCTCTGCGTTATTGCTGTAAATGTATTGGTGCAATAACAATGAAAAACAATATGGAGTTTTCTCAAAATATTTAATATAGAACTTCCATACAGTTGGAAAATCCAACTTCTGGGTATATATCCAAAGAAAATGTAAACAAGATCTCAAAGATATATCTTCACTCCCTTGTTTATTGCAGCATTATGCACTATAGCCAAGATATAGGAACAATTTAAGAATCCAATTTATTAATGAGAGATACTATTAAGGAAATTCTGCCATTTGGGACAATATGGATGAGCTCAGAGGTCATTATACCAAGTGAAATAATCAATCAATCAATCAATAAATAAATCAATAAATCAATAAATAAATACTGTGCATTATCACTTAAGTGTGGAATCTAAAAAAAATAAAAAATCAAACTTATAGAAATAAGAAGGAACACAGGTATGAGGGGTGGGAAAATACGGAGAAGTTGGTAAAAGGGTATACACATTCAGCTTAAAAATTGACCTTGTTTTTGATTTACCTTTGAATAATTCTATATTATTTTTAATCATGTTTTACTAGTTTTCCACATTATTATTTTTGAAATAATAGTATTCATTAGTTTCACATGTATAAACTTTTACATCAGAATTTATTTAAAAATAGTTAAAACAAAAATGTTAAAGATATTCTGGTAAAACAGAAAAGGAGGGACGCCATAGTATGATATTAGATTAAGAAGGTAAGTCAAAGATAAATGTTTATAACCTGTGTTTCTTTACACCTCATTCTCTTTGAGCCTCATCTTAAATGTCATTGAGGCCTTTCTTGGCTACTCTTTTTAAAATGGGAGATACTGTCCTTGTGACCACACTCATTGCTTACACTTTTTAAAATAACATTTGTCAGTATCTTCTAGCTAAAAGACAATTCTCCATAAGTCTGTCCGATGTGTTTCTTCTGCACATCTTCCAAACAGAGAAACTTTTTGTTCTTTACTCTTTACAAAGATGTTTCTATAGGAAACGTTCTTGGAAGATACAGGACATATCTCCCTCCAGAGCAAAGTCAGACATTTTTACTGCCCTTTATGAAAAGATTCAGGTTCCCAAAGCTAGGCTAACGATTCCTCTCTGGTAGCCCAACGTGTTGTATATATGGGCATCATCTGCCTTCTTCACTTCTTCCTGTGTGAATTGAAGTCAGAGATCCGGCAAAAGAAAATGATACCCTGGATAGTGCTTTTGCTTTGGGTAATTAAAATTCGTTGGCCTCTGATCTCATGTTTTCTGTCAACACCCACAAGACTGTGGCAAGCCGATTTATTAGTTTACTAGTAGAGTAAAATCTCAGACATTCACAACTCTCAATACCAATATGGTTACGTTTTACTTTCTGATTTCTTATTTTCTGGCCTCCCCATTATGGTGTGTTGGACTTCTTGGAAGCTGTCCACCTTTAATAAGAGGGTCTATTGGATAAGGGGACAATGACTCAACTGTACAGTGGGACTGGCCAGACAGGATTATTTTTGCGATTAACATTTTTGGTGACCTATCAGAAAGAATGTTAACTATGACAACGTTATTCTAAAGAACATTCAGGCAGGGTTGTCTTTTTTAGATAAGACGAAATCTCTATAATAAATACAATGTTATACTGTTTACAATTTTGTTTTAAACTGAAAAAGCATTTTTATTGTAGCCTGCATTTTTCAGTTAATATAAAGATGTATTATGTACCTGCAAGCATTTTACCAGTGCTTGCTTGTCACATGTATAGAACATTTAAGCTGTGCCTCCTTCCACAGCTTATAGGCATCAAATTTTTATGCTTGTTCATTAGATAACAGCTTGTAAACAGCCTTCTGTTGCATAGTAGTATAACCTGACTTCATTAGTTAAGTTTGTTTTTATAATCTTTCTTATAATGTCTTATATGTATATGATTTTCACTTTCCAGTCCATCCTCTCTTGTTTATCACAATCTTACCGAGGTAGTACACTTACTTGCTTCCAGTAATTTGGGGGAGGCAGTGCTGGAGGTAGAAAAGACAGATGTTGCAGTTTAAATCTACTTTCATATTCATATTTAGGCATACTTTTTATTCCTTATGCAAGAAGCTGCTAAAAAGAATCTATTCCAGTCCTGTTGGAGGAATATCAGCTTTCTGACTTTTTGTCCTTGCAGAACTCTTGCTAATTACAAGTATAATTGCATTTCTGTATATTTCATTCTTTTCATGGGATCTATTGTGTAAGGGACCTGTATTTTAAAAAATATATTTATTGATTTCAGAGAGGAAGGGAGAGGGAGAGAGAGATAGAAACATCAATGATGAGAATCATTGATCAGCTGTCTCCTGCATGCCCCCTATGGAAGATCGAGTCTACAACCTTGGTATGCGCCCTGACTGGGAGCAGTGACCTCTAGGCTCATAAGTCAACGCTCAACCACTGAGCCACAGGGGCTAGTCAGGGACCTGTTTCTAAGTACTTCTTGAAAAATAAGTCCTGTGCATTTCTGTAGGAGGAGTCATCTCTCTCCACATCTCTTAACTTGGTGTGTAAATATTTTATTAGGACCTTTAGCTTAAAAATATTTAAAGATATTTTGTTATCCCTAAATAAAATTTATTTTATAGTGAATAGTTTTTTTACTAAAAAGTGTCATATCTGAAATTATAATATGCAAAAAATAAAACAGTGATCAGAATTAAGATATTTGTATTTATAAAATACTAGAGGCCTGGTGCACGAAATGCGTGCACTTGGGGGCAGGGTGTCCCTCAGCCTGGCTTGCGCCCTCTCACAGTCCAGGAACCCTGTGATCAATCACCCCAAAGAGGTAGGCCCTGCCCACCCAGCCCGGTCTCCACAACGGATTGCCCCCACAGAGGGAGGCTCCACCCATCTGCTGCAGTGCCGCTGTGGGGTAGCCTGGGCCTTCCTCTTTGGGGCGATTAATCGCTCCCCGCAGAGGGAGGCCCTACCCACCTACCAGATCCCGGTGGTCGGTGGCCTGGGCCTCCTTCTGCAGGGCGATCATGGGGCAATGACCGGGCCCCCGACCAATCACCTTGCACCAGCCTTGGCCTGGCGCCAGTGATTGTCATAGCCTGGTCGTCCAGAAGGTCATCCAGAAGGTCTTTCTGCTGTTTGGTGGTTTGGTTGATTTGCATATTATGCTTTTATTATTATAGATTATTTTAGAAAACAATGTAAAATATTACTCATCTATGTTGTGACGAACTTAGTGGGTTCTTTCGCTTGTTGAGCTAGGGCTTTTGCCAGCCAAAGTAGTGCCCATTAGCCTAGAAAATATCGACTTCCTCAATAACTATAGGAGGCACGAAGGAAAATATTTTCTCTTCAGCTTAACTAAAACTATTCCATATAAAAAAATTCAGAATCTTATGAACAAAAATTATATATAGGTAGACTCAAATATATTTTTTTCACTTAAATTGCCATGACAATTTTATCTAGTGTTTTTCTTTATTAGAGAAAAATGCTTCAGCTATGGTATATCATCAAAAAAAATCTGTCTTTACTGAAATCACACAGAAATACATTAGCAGCTCTGAGCCCAGATTTTACTAGTTTATAAGACTATAATTCCAACTTTACTTTAAAAAGCATAGCATCAGCAAAATACACCCTGGCTTGCACCAATTTATGTGTTTTATTGAACTACCTGGTTTTACAACAACAAAACTTTTCCACATAACTCACACACCACATCAAGGAAGAACAGATTTGTGAAACCAGGGGTAGGAGTCCCACTGTTTCTATCCCCTTTTTTTAAATGTGTGCTTTAACTGGAATTTTTGAAAGGAAAAGATTGCAACAGCAGCAGTGCAACAGGCAAACCTGGGCCCCCAATGATGATTTGGCATTTGTTTTGTAAAGGCTGAATGTGCAGTAAAGTGCCATAGTGATGAAAATATTTAGCCTCTTTGGATCTTTGTTCAATATTTCCACTTCCAGTCATACAGCCCATCTACTTGGAATATGGCAGGTCTCCAAGTAAAAGAATGTTTCAATAAATTTCACTGGCTGTTTGCATAGTTTACAAGTATGCTTCTAGATTTTTAAATTGGATTTTTAAATCAGGTTACTGTCATGAAACTACTTTGCTTGCTCATATTTTTGTGCTCTTTATGTTAGAATGATTAACATAAAACTAAGTGAAACATGTTACTGTCCTTTGTAGGCATACAATTCCAACATAGGCTAACAAAATCATTTCCTAATATGTATTCATGCATAGGATATGCCAAATGGAAATACTGATGC
Source organism: Myotis davidii (assembly GCF_000327345.1). Taxonomy (NCBI): domain Eukaryota; kingdom Metazoa; phylum Chordata; class Mammalia; order Chiroptera; family Vespertilionidae; genus Myotis; species Myotis davidii. The sequence goes on from NW_006288258.1 coordinate 2,120,617, forward strand.
TTTATATGTCTTTTGCTAGCTTTTAATTTAAAAAAATACACAAATAACGAAAATAAAATGTTTATATTTTCATTTATCCCCCCAAATGATGAAATTACCCAGCTATTTGTAACTATTTTATTAATATTATTATTTTATAAGCAATATATTTTTAAACCATAGTTAAAAACTTTATTTCATAAATGTTAATCATTTTCTTTAGAAGGAAATACAAAATGTTAAGTTTCAACATAAAGTAAGTCTCACCACTGAAGATAAGGTTCTAATGACACCTAAAGCTTACCTCTCTTGCTTTGTAGGATGAAATAAATGGTGTGATTTCTGCTTTTAAAGGATAATAGAACAGAACAATTCTAAGATGCATTTCTTGAGAAATGAAAACAGGAATATCTTCTACCATTCTCCTTGTTCAACACCATCTTTTTTTAAGAAGGAAATAAAAAAGATTATAATCTACCAAATAAAAATATATTAAGATAATTATTTTATGATATTTCCTGCAGGTTTCATATATCTTGTAATAATTCCAAATCTGCAACATATTTCCTTCTTCTCACAATTTAAGCCCAGAATCCTTCCTTGCAACCAACTCCCAGTAGCTGCTTTCTTCCCAATCAGAATGTTTGCTCAGGGTTCACTGGAGGCTGAGCTTATGAGACACAAACATGGCCTGGCTGTGGTGGCTCAGTGGTTGAGCATTGACCTATGAACCAATTCCTGGTCAGGGTACATGCCCAGGTTGTGGGCTCGATCCCCAGTGAGAGTCATTGATGTTTCTATATCTCTCGCCCCGCTAACCCTAACCTTAATTCTTCCTCCCTGAAATCAATGAAAAGATATATATTTTAAAAAGACACAAACTCAAAAGTTTGATCAGTCCTTATTTGTAGCAATGGGTAGGAAAACATTCAGAAGATTTGCTAGGCTTTTTGTATTGTACTCACTAGATTTGTTTTGCCATTATATGGATAATACCCAGTCAAGAGTTCCTTTGTGACAGATATTGCTGAATAGCCTGGGCTTACGACAGATAGTTTTCCCACTGAAAACATCAACATGGGCACCACCCAACAAGGTCTCAACCCATTTATTCAAATGGAAACCTGAGTCACCTTATTAACTGTACTGATGCCTCCCCGGTAGTACTCACAGCCAAAACCAGAAGATAGAAGAACAAAGATGAAAGCTTCTCAGAAAACTTGAGCAACACTAACACTTTATTGATGTAATTCACATGGAAATCTCATATTTCTCTTTAAAATAGGTATCTGTGCTTATATAGAATGGGAATCTAGAGGAAAATAACCATGTGCTTTGGGCTGGCTTAATACTGGAAAATATCTCATTCTCTTCCATTCACTGCATTTTATTCCACCACAATTAGACTTTTAGCAATAAACAAGGTTATCTAAAATATTTGACTGTTTCATAAAACCATCACATCGAAATGGAATTGACTGTTAAAATATAAGATAATCTGTACTCGCGGGTCTTATCTAATTTATGCCATTTTTATTGTTACGTTGCTAATGCTCGGCTATCTACTAGTATACTTATATAGAATGACTGCAGGAAATGTTTCACAGTGTGCCCATAATATCTATTGACAAACTTTTAAAATAGCTTATCCTCATCCCTCTTCTCATTTTGTTCAATGGGAACATTTCTTACACTTGGGTAAATGGAAATTGAACTAACTTGTGATCTGCTAAGGTCAGTTTTAAACATCATTATTCACTAAGTAGAACACATCAAAAAATGATTAAGTATTTCATAAAAGGTGCGGGGGCACCAAATGGAAAACAACTAACAAAGTTGGGATTTATTCATTTTCTCCTCCAGCTTTAAATGTAACCAACTTTTAGACAAACACCAGCTATAGCATGAAGTTTAGGAGTATATGTATCCAACAAATCAACTGAGAGACTAAACCTATCACATTTACCAAAACCAGAAACAGCAAACTGCTCATTTTTCATGTTTTTGTAAGAAATAAAGAATGTAGGTAACTGGAGGAGGGGGAGGAAATCTGAGTTATTTTATGGTTGTCATCCACTCTTTC
>NW_006288258.1:2122699-2124236 GCF_000327345.1 Myotis davidii
TTCCATTCAAAAGCATAATTTTCTCCTGGAAGGAAGCAGATTTCATGCCTCGGGCTGGGTATAAATCAAACAGAATGCTATAGCATAGACTGTAATTTCATAAACTATCATGTTGTGGAAAATAGAGTTAAGCTGCAATCTATGATGCAGTTACCATCCCTCTATGGAATAATTGAGTAATGGGCAAACAGCTCTAAAGAGCTTTGGCTGTTGTGATCTTTTGGCACCTTAGAGAATGGCTAGCCTCCTTTGGGTAATGATCTGGGATGTTTTCCTCCTGCCTTTTGTAATAATAGAAGAGTTGCTCATAGGCAGGTTTCAGTAGAGCCATGAACATCTCTTTCACAACACAAATGTATTTTTAAGCTATTTTAAAAATAGCATTTTCCCCAAATAATATTTATATTAACAGCTCTAAAAAATGTGAGGCATTTCTTGCAAGAGTTTACATTTAAAACACAGAAAAGAAAATTTTAACGAAGCAGGATACGTGTTAAAATTTGATAGAGTTTCAGAATATCTTAGTTTACAATGATATAAATTGAATAAGTCACTGTGAATCAGCTCCAGCAAAACAGATCAGTTGGGACAAACAGTGAAATATTAAATAGTGATCTTTAGCATTTACCTTGCATTTTTCATACTCAAAGAATCATCAGCTCTCAACTGCCCAGTGTGCTAATAGCATATAGCTTTTACTTTTTGGTCCATTCTCTGCTGCATGCCTTCTGGGTATTTCGCCAGTCATCAGGCACCTCCATCACATGCTAGCCAGAGGAAAAGAAATGTAGAGTCTCAAATCACTCAATTTCATTCCTCATTCCAAGTACTTTTTTTTTAACAGACCAGTGGAGGATACTTTAAAATCATCACTTAAACTCAAATATTACATTAACTTCATCTGTCTCTTATCCATATTGTGTCATTTGAAATTACAAGTATTATTCACTTTTGACAACTTGAGCACAGAATGTAGTCTTAAAGATGTTTCTATGTTTTGTGCAAAGTACACTATAATAGGAAGTGCTTGGCAAATTCTTGCCTGTTTATTGTCATAATCTCTGTCAGATATTTTACGTATAAAATTTATACTTATATGTTTATTATAAGGAACCAAACCATATAATTCTGAATGTTATAATTTAATATTGTCAATAATAATAATAATGCATTTATTCCACTATTTATTTGTTCAAGCACTTATTAGCAGTTTTATGTGTGTTATATTATGTGAAATAACTCATACCATACTTATCTTTAAGAAGTACACTTAATTATGGCAAAGTTAAAACAGCATTCATTAAAGTATGCTCATAAATATTTGGGAGACTAGAGAGAAAAAAACCAATGATTTATTTGGTTTGGTAAATGAAAGGCGTGCGGGAGGAGGAGTCTGGCCACTGGGCTCTGGGATCCCTCCGCGCCCACCGTGGGGTCTGGCCTCCCCGGAGCGGCTCCGAGTGTCCAGACCGGCTGCGGCTGCGTGGCCGGCGGCGGGCCGAGGGGTGGGGCCAGGCGGCGACCAACCACGGGGGAG
>NW_006288258.1:2124403-2132199 GCF_000327345.1 Myotis davidii
CGGCCCCCAGTGCAGCGGCAGCGGAGTGGGGCGCGTGCCCTAGCCCGGGGAGGCCGCCATGCTGCAGTGCCCCAGGCCGGCTGCAGGTGCTGTGCGGGAGAGGGCCATCCTGCCTTGCGGCGTGTTCAGGCGGCGGCAGCGGGAGCCAGGCGAGACCCTCCATCTTGCCTTGGGTCCTCCATTTTGGGACAGTGCCATGTGCTTCTTCGCTGGAAAAAGCCGCTGCTAGACACACCCAGGATTTCTCTGGACTAACCAATAATAATCAAGGGAAGTGCACGCCATCACTATGACCACATCCTGTACCGACTCATGCCTGGCCAATCAGCGGGGCCCACAGTCCCCTCTCCTGCCCTCACTCCACCCCCCTATAAAACCCCCTGTCCCATCAGACCTCGGTTTCTCGGGCCACTGGACTTTCCGCTGTGTTGGTGGGTCTGGTGAACTGGGAGCGCAGGCCGGCTTGCATTAAAAAGGACTCTTTGCTTTTGCATCGGACTGACTGGCTCCCTGGGGGTCTTGGGAACTTTGAAATCTGGGCACAACAGTAAATATGGTAGCAATATTGATTTTCAACATTCCAGACGGATCCAAACTAATGTTAATATTGGGGTTGGCTCTTTAGCATAAGTTTATGAATCACAGGATCATGTCTAAAGATTGTATGCCTTTTTTTTGAGCTGGAACTCCTTCTAATCTCACTAAGTTAATCATTTCCAGTTTGTTTGTTTTTTTATTTCAAGTGAGAAGCAGGTGACTCTTCCTTTACCTTGAATAATTATTGGCTATTGTAGAGTTATTTATTGACCTAATTTCAATATTGTTGTGTCTCAGATAATAGGGAGCCTCAGGGGAAAAGAGAGAGTGATGAGGAGTGGCCCATAGGTGGAGCAGTCAGAACATATACAACATTTAATAAGTTCACTGTCTTGTATGGACACAGTTCATGCCCGTCTCATTACAATAGTAACATCAGAGATCACTGGTCACAGATTACCATAACAAGTATAGTAGCCGAAACCGGTTTGGCTCAGTGGATAGAGCGTCGGCCTGCGGACTGAAAGGTCCCAGGTTCGATTCCAGTCAAGGGCATGTACCTTGGCTGCAGGCACATCCCCAGTGGGGAGTGTGCAGGAGGCAGCTGGTCGATGTTTCTCTCTCATCGATGTTTCTAACTCTCTATCTCTCTCCTTTCCTCTCTGTGAAAACTCAATAAAATGTATTTAAAAAAAATAAAAAAAAACAAGTATAGTAATAATGAAAAAGTTTGATATATTTCAAGAATTAGCAAATGTGACACAGAGACACAAAGTAAGCAAATACTGTTGGGAAAATGACGCTGAGAGACTTGCTTAATGCAGGGGTGCCACAAACCTTAATTTATACAAAACGAGGTATGCCTGTCTATATGTATATATACACGCATTTATATTTATACATGCACAAATACTTATCAGTTTGTACACCTAAGATTTGTGCACTTTCTTGTGCATATGCTATGCCTCAAAAAATTAATACCAGCAATATGTTGGTTATTTTAATAGAATCAATAGAAAGGAGAAAAATCCAAAGAAAAAAGAAAAAGTACTTACTGAAAGTAAAGTACTATTGAAATACTCACAAAGAAGGAACAAAGGCATACTTCTTGTCAACATAATTGTCAAGTCTTGAAATCCACAGGTATTTAATGTTGAAAAATGTGGCTAAGTTTATGAAACTCATAATCATAGAAATCACTACATAGCCAACTGCTTCCTAGGCAGCCACTTCATTATGACATGTCTTTTTCTTTTAATGTCAAGTCCTTTTGTAACTTTCTTTAGTTTTCATAGTGATTTTGCACAGAGTATTCTAAATCGTTTTGCTGGGGGTGGAAGCCAAACCTAAATTCCATGTTTGCAGGTGTGGAAAGGAAAAAGGATGTTATTGACTGTGTGGTTGAGGGGTAGCAGGCTGGGACAATATGAGTGAAATGATTCCCCTGTGACATATTATTAGTCAAATGAGGCACCTATAACACTTTTATTGGTGCTCCCTAGTCATTACTCGTTCCATTCTAATACAACCTTAAGCATGTGAAAGACTCATTTTTGAATACCAGTTTCAGATATTTATATGGTGTGATATAAAGGTAAAACATCTTCTTTTTTAATTTTAACTTGATTTTCTAGTTTCTAGCAGGTGCAATTGATAGTAGGCTTCTCAGGATTGTCAACAAATTGAGATCTTTCACATTGAACTACCCATGCAATTTTTATAACTTTAGTTTAATCTTTCCTTAAGGAATAGATACACACATTTTTATCACCATCATATCATTTTCTGGCCCTTTACTTTGGTTGGCTTTTCCCGATAAACTTTAAAATGCTTCAATTTAATCCCCTTCAGTCTCTCTTAAAGAACTTGTCCTTTCTGAAATGTTAACTCTAATTCTGACAGCTATATCCCATAGTAATTTTTCTTTTTATATTCAGAGAATGTTATTGAGATGAATGTAGAACCTCTTTTTGCTAATTGTAATTCTCATGGTGTTATAAGTAACTAAATGAGTAATGCAAAATATATTGATTTTCATTAACATGTCCTTGTCCATGATTACTGGTAAGTGGGATCTCACAGGGCAAATGTCATTGAGAATAAAAAGTTCCCTGGGAGTGGGATGAGTAGAATGACTGCATTTTGCCTCAGTGCTGATATGCTGGTGTTTCATGGAGTTGTATGAAATAGGAGCCAGGTAGAAGGTTGCACATTGAACTATAGCATGTATTCTTGGTGAGCTCTACTGAACTGTAAAAAGCTAAATGAGTTATTTAGTAAAACCACAACAAAAACAATAGGCCTCAGCCTCTAAGCCTCTTCTCATTCTCTTTCTATATCATACTGGTTTTCTTTGTGAGTTTTTATTACTCTAAAGCCCAAGACTCTGTTCACTTCTTGCCTCTTGTCTCTCTGTAATCTCATCAGTTACAAGGTTATATTCAGTTCCTATATTCTAATGACTCAAATATATATTCCTCTCTTCTAAATTTCTGGTGAGTATCCAGATTTCTTCTATTTACATGAAATTGGGGTATTTAATAAAAACCACAAAGATAAAATATGGTGATGATTTATTTGTGCCTGTATATTAGGAACAGTGCTTGTCTGACATTTATTAAGATGCGCTTTCCTTAAAAGAACCTTAGTGTTGTATCTTACACCCATTCCTCAGAATGCATCTTTTCTTGCCTTTTGGCAAGCTTTGTAAAGTTGGTTGAAAGCCAAAAGGCTTGTTGTATTGGGAAAGAGGAACTGAGGGAAATAGGCCTTTATTATGACAACTAGAGGCCCGTTGCACGAAGATTCGTGCAATAGGCCTTCCTTCCCCTGGCTGCCAGCACCGGTTTTCCTAGAGCACCTGGGACCCAGGCCTTTGCTCTGGCCACCGCCCTCCATTTCGCTCTGTCCGGAGCTTTCAGTCTCCACCTGGAGAGCCGTTCCTGTAGCTCCTTCTGCTCCCCACCCTCCCCCTCATAGCAGGTGTCCCGCCCCGCCTGGCCACTCCACGCCTACATGCATGCTGCTCAGAGGCCCAGAGTGGCTGGGGGATGAGGCTGCTGCCATCTTTGTTGAGTTAATTTGCATACTCACTCTTGATTGGCTGGTGGGTGTTGCAGAGGTATGGTCAATTTGCATCTTTATTTTATTAGTGTAGATTAGTTGCTAAAAGTGGGCTGTATTTAATGTTTACTGTAACTATGGGTGAAGACTTAAAATTCCTCCAGTCCTTGTTTATGTATTTCTCCACTGTTAACTTCAGGGCTTCCTTTCCCTGGTCCTGCTGCTCAGAAAGAGATTGTACTTAACAGTTCTCACAGTCCTGCAGATGGGTTCCCTACTGTTATCCTGGAGCTTCCTTAAAGTGGAGGTGGAGGAAGGGGGCATTCTATGATCTTCCAATCAAGTCTTTCATTTGGCCTGTGTATTGGGGCTGTGGTCTTCACAGGTGTTTCAGACTGACCTCCATTGGTGTAACATTGTCTCCCTGTTGCCTACTTTGGCTTCAGTCCTCCTAATCTACTTCCTTGAAGGTCTGTCCCCCACTGACTACTTCCCTGCTCCTAGGTGAGAAAGGCTAGAAGAGCTAGGGTGGGAAGGAATTATTTCCACCTGCTGGATAAGGTTTCTGAATTGTGCTGTGGCAAAGTGGCCCATTGTTAAGGAGACTAGGACTGATTCACAAAGGGTCCAAGAGAAGTCATTGATTTTTTCATTTGTCGAGGTGTTTCTCACCCAAGAATATTTTTTTATTGACTTGAGAGAAAGAGAGAGAGAGAGAGAGAGAGAGAGAGAGAGAGAGAGAGAGAGACTGGTTGCCTCTATAGCAGGTGACCTAATTAGGAATGGAACCTGCAACTTAGGTATAAGTCCTGACTTGGAATTGAACCTGCAACCTTTTGGTGTAGGTAATGATGCTCCAACCACTGAGCCACTGGCCAGGGAAAGCTGTTTCTTATTGTAAAGATGGGAGCAATGATTTCCAAGGTCTTTATATGTAAGAAACTTGAAGCCCCTGCATAGTATTTTTAATTAAAAAAAAAGCATGAAATTTTATTTACTTAAATTGAACAGTATTAAAATAGAAGTTGAATTAAGGAATTCATTAGCTTAATTAGGATAAGAAAAATATTGTGAAAAGCATTTTAATGTTAGAGTGATTATTTTATACTATGTATTCCTTCTTCATCTCATATAATCAGTTACTTATTTGAGAAAATGAGGAAATTAATGCATTTATATTTCATCTCACTTTGCCAACTATGCCCCAGTATTTTTTGTTCCTTCTGATGTGCCTTTCATTTTGATAGTGGCTTTATTTTATCTTTTTCTATTCCTTTTCTGATTTCTGGCATTGTGCTATTTATCTTCTTATATAACTTACAATTTCTTCTTTGAACCTGTTTCTGGAAATACTATATTGTTGCCAACTTCTTTGATTCTCTGACAAAATAATTATCTACATTTTTCCATGGTACCCTTAGGTAATTCCTCTTATAAAGTATGCATTTCATGTGTCTTTGTTCTTCCCTCTTGTCTTTTGGGGAGGGGGGGCGCTATTTCTAAGCATAGCTTCACTGTTGATTTCTTTCACATTGCTGCTCATCTGTGAAAGGTGCTAGGTATATGTTTGAGAAAAGCAGGGGGTAAGAAAGAAGAGAAATAGAGCTTCAGTAATCTGCAGTGTTGATTTCAGCCTGATGCCTCTTACCAAATCTCTCTCTCTCTCTCTCTCTCTCTCTCTATTTTTTTAACCCAGTGAGGAAGTCTCTTCCAAAGTTACAGCACTCAGATGTCAGCATGGCTCTCGGCTAAGTGCTTTCGTTCAAGTTTCTCTTCATCATGTTCCCTTTTTGCCTGGCCTTCTCCTGTGACATTTACTCCGGGCAGCTTCCTTTGGCTAAGGGGCTAGATTATAGAGAAATAAATGGCTTGACAGCACAATTTAATTTTTCAACTCCACTTCCATTGCTGTTCTCAATTGTCACTCTGAGTCAGTAGAGGGGAAATTCGCACTTCTGCCGTGGCTCACCCAACCTCTCTTTAATTGAAGAGTCAATAGAGAAATTCTTTCCTAATCGCCACTTGTAATATTAGAAAAAACTGCTTCCAATTAGGTGTGAGGAGGCTATTGGTCGTCTTGCAGCTCCATCCTTTGTTTGGGCGACATTTCCCAGCATCTGGCAGAGTATCATTTATAGTATCTGATTGGAGTTATGGCCTTATTTTTTTTCTTGTTGCTATTTTGATGAGTTAGATAAAGGGGAGTAGACCGATGAGATAAAAATGTCATTTTCTGATATCAGAAGTAATTTTTATTTATCAGTTAAAATAAATATTCCTGCCAGGGAAAACAACAAGCACACAATGAACACCACTTGTCTCTTTTCTTCATTAACTCAGGAATTTTCTGAATAAGCTACCAATACATTTTTGTCTTTGAGGTGGGCGATGAAATGTTTTGGGCAGATTTTGAGGTTAATTAAATGTGTGTCAGATTGGAAATAAGCAGCAAGAACCTTTCAATGGGAGGACTTTTATCTCTAGAAATTATTCTGTGCAAATCTCTTTGAAATCTGAGGATATCAGGTCTCAGAACACAGGACCAGACCTATGTCTTACCTGAGCATCTTCAAGAGCAAACTTGAATATTAATAAGTTCTCAGAGTGTCAGGATTCTTTTCTTTCTACAATATTATCTTTCAGGTTATTGAAATTGCTTTTGTATTACTACCTCCATGTTTGTTGTTGTATATACTTCTAAAAGGGTACATGTTACCATAAACTCTAGAACAGAATAAGGAGAAGTGCCTTTCTGAGATAAATCTATGTATATACTATATTTAAGAGTTAACATATAAGAAAGACCAATTTTTTTATTATTTTTTATTTTATTATACATTTTCAACACTAAAAGAAGCAAATAGAATTTTTGTTCCAGAGTATAGATATAGAAATAGTATTGTTGTTACAATGGCAAATAACATCATTTCCTGTAAGTGCCTTCTTTAAAGGCACAGATTTATTCCGATTATTTTGATGCCTAGTGTGTATATTACATTTAAGTTGCTAAAACCTTCCAGAGTACACTTGTGCAAATATAATGAACTAGAGGACCGGTGCACGGAATTTGTGCATAGGTAGGGTCCCTAGGCCTGGCCTGCAATCAGGGCCAATCGGGGCCAGGCTGATCAGGGCTGGGCCAGAGAAGAGGTGATGGTCAGAACAGGCCAGATGCCAATGCTGTCATCCTCGGCACCCTGCTACTACGAGCTTCCCTGCCTCCCCCCACCCCTCTTGCTGCCAGGCCGCCACCATGGCAGGCAGGCGATGGGCCGAACAGGGCCTGCCAGCCGCGGGGAGGGACGGGGCATGGGAGGTTGGCCACCAGCCCAGAGGAGGGAGCCGGCCCTTGATCCCCTGGAAAAGGGGCTTCATCTGCCACCACTGACCCCCGGTTCCCCATCTGAGCCCAGAGGTCGGACCCGATTGGGCAATCAGTGTCTGCCAGTGGAGGGAAGGATTGTGGGAGGATGGACAGCAGGCCCCGATCGCCTGCGGGAGGTTGGCCAGCCAGGGGAGGTTGGCTGTGGGAGTGCACTGACCACCAGGGGGAAACTCTTGAGTTGAGCTTATGACCCCTGGTGGAGAGTGCACATCATAATAACTGTTAGTTCCGGTCGTTCCAGTTGCTTAGGCTTTTATAAATATACTAGAGGCCTGGTGCACAAAAATTTGTGCACTCGGGGCGGAGGGGGGGTCCTCAGCCCAGCCTGTGCCCTCTCGAAGTCTGGGACTTCTCGGGAGATAACGACCTGCTGGCTTAGGCCTGCTCCCGGGTGGCAGAGGGCAGGCCCAATCCCTAGGTGCAGCCCCTGGTTGGGCTCAGAGCAGGGTCGATTGGGGAGTTGGGGCGCCGCCCCCTGTCATGCACAGAGCAGGGCGGATTGGGAGGTTGTGATGCCACCCTCAGTCACGCACAGGGTAGGGCCGATTGGGGGGTTGGGGCACCGCCCCCTGTCACGGTCAAGGCAGGGTCGATGGGGAGGTTAATTAAATGTGCGGCACCACACCCCCGTCACACACAGAGCAGGGCCAATCAGGGGGTTGGGGCTCCATACCCTGTCATGCACAGAGTAGGGCCCACCAGAGGGTTGGGGAGCCCCCTCTGTCACGCACAGAGTAGGGCCCATCAGGGGGTTGGGGCACTGCCCTCTATCACCCACAGAGCAGGGCTGATCAGGGGGTTGGGGTGCCGC
>NW_006288258.1:2132890-2146987 GCF_000327345.1 Myotis davidii
CCGTCCAGGCCCCCTTGGGGATATCCACCTGTCAATTTAGGCCCACTCCCTGGGGGATCAGGCCTTAGCTTGCAGTCAGACATCCTTCTGGCAGCCAGGGAGCCCTCAGGGGATATCCGACTAAAGGCTTAGGCTCCCAACGGATTGGATCTAAACTGTTAGTTGGACATTCTTAGTGCTTCCATGGAAGTGGGAGAGGCTCCTGCCACCACCACTGCGCTGGCCAGCCATGAGCCAGCTTCTGGCTGAGTGGCACTCCACATATGAAAGTGCACTGACCACCAGGGGGCTGCTCCTGCACTGAGCGTCTGTCCCCTGGTAGCCAGTGCGTATCATAGCAACCGGGCATTCTGCCGTTCAGTCAATGTGCTTATTAGCCTTTTATTTTTATTATAGAGGAAGTCCCTATTTGCCCCCTTTTGCCCCCTCTACCCATCTCTTGCCCCCCACTTCTCTCTGCCCATCACCATACTGTTGTCTGTGTCCATGGGTTGTGCATATAATTTCTTTGGCTAACCCCTTCTTTAAATTCACTTCTTGGCAACACTGACCCTGGTTTGGTGACTTTTGGTACAATTGCCACATCTTCTGTATTTCCTTTGAGCTGTGCTGGTATGCTGGTTTTTCTCCTACTGGTCTGCAGATCATCATTTTCCTTAATAAAGATGACAAAAGCAAGCAAAAGGGGAGTTGGATAACCAGTTTCTTCCCAAATAGTTATAAGCATTACAACATCCGCTTTTGACCAAAGTATTTCTCCTTCCAGCTACAAATATAGTTTAAAAGTCTTTTCCTGCAGTTTTAACTGGAGTTCTCACAGCAGCTTTGGTCACAAGCAGTCAAACCTGCCCCAGGAGCTTGCCCTGAGGCTTAGATCTATCTCTGTGGTCTGTTATTTCAGTCTTAGCGGCTGACAAGAGCGAAGTTAGCAATCCAAAGTGTTCCTCACCTATGCAAACATGCAGGTCCAGTTAACTTAGTCTGTTCCATAGCCACAAACTCTAGCTCTAAAATAATCTTTGGAAATGCATGTGGGTTGCTCAGTGTGAAGGGCCAGATGAAAGCCCATGGGAAAACTTGTCATTTATCGGTAATGAACATTTCTGCATAGGCCCAAATACTGATTGAAAGAAGCCATCATAAATTATTGTCACTTTGATACTTACATATGTTTAGCTTATAAAGCTATTACTTTATTTTTGTAAAAAGTATAGCTAAAACTTTATATAATGAACGATTATATCATATTAAGTGCTTTTTATGACTTTTTAAGAATTAATACTCAGAGTAGGAATAATAGTATATTTATAGATTTTATTTCTTTAGGTGAGATGTAAAATGCATATTTACCCTTATTTAATATAATTATGATTTCAAAATATTATAACTGAATTTTAATTTTACCAGGATAGCAATTTTTCTAGTTTCATTGGTTTGCTAATATTATCTAATGAAATAGTTACCAATAGTTTTCTTATATAATATACAATTGATGTTCTTTGATGAAACAACAACCCTTTCTCATGTTTCTTAGACTTTCTGGAGGGAAAATGCAATTTTATGTTATGGTGAAATGGTCACACAAATGGGCTGTGATTTTCATTTTCAAATAAGATTGTTTTTTTATAAAAATGGAAGAATCAAATAGTATTCCAAATTACATGACTGGCTGTATCAGGCCATGGTTGGTTACTCACCTATGCAAACATACCGGTTTATGCCAGATGAAACAACTCTGGATATAGGATTTTCAAGATCTGTAGAGGAAACCCAAATTGTTTGGTATGTGTTATACTTAGAAATTATTCAAAGCTTTTAGTAGAAGAAATGTGATAATAGGGTTTAAAATTTAAAGTACAGGATGAAAATAACTCAAAATAAATCATGCTCCATTGGGTCTTTTGGTATTTTACAGTTTTGAGAAAATAAGAATTGTAGATATTATGAAATGAAAAAAATGAGGAAGAAATTATAAAAGACAAAAAATTTTAAGTGAGTATAAATCTAAATATGCCCACAGATATCGCTTCTTGGCCTTTTGGGTAAGATCAAGTGTAAATATGCCCACAGATGTCTTTTTTTAAGTGTTTTTGTATCTTTTTTATTTTAAAATTTATTTAGAACAAATTTATTATTAAGAATATTTTCAGAATTGTACACTAAAATTATTCTACTCTATTTTCAGTAGTCTTTAAGAGAAAATATATGTAAACACATGTATATATACATATATAATATATAGTTGCAAATGAGTGAGCAGTGAATTTGTTGTATCTTGTATGTGATAAAAATAAGTTTAATAAAATTTCTACATTAGTTATGTCAAACATGTTTTGGAGGCTAACAGACATGTTGCTAAAACTTTTCCTTATTTGAAGTAGATGCTTTGAACTGAATTGAAATACAAAGCAAGCTAGTTTGAAAGCCCATAACTCTTTTTAACCAGGCCATCCTGAGTTATGAATGATAGATATATTTTTGAAGCTTTTGTTTCCTAAAAATGACTTTCTGCAGGAAAATAAATTTGAAAACAAAATAATATTTGCTCCAATGGTATTCCAAATTCTTTCCATATATATCTTATTGTAGAATCCATATGTTAAACATTTTTGTACATTCTGCAATATTCAATCAACATCTGGCACAGAACAGTCATTTGCCCATAGCCATTTGGATTTCATGGCTCCATGTTCATTTTTTTGTTGTTGTTAGAATGGTCACTATAATTATGCAAAGTTGGAAGAGTATATTACAGATGCAAATATTCAAAACTAAATGCAGTTTGGACTAAATTATTTACAGCTGACCAATAATTCATTAATAGATTATTTGGAAACATGTCAGGGAATTTACTGGGGATTCACTCTGTATATAGTTATTTCAGAGATAGGGCTTCTGGACAAATTAAGATTTTTTTAAAAAATAAGAGCCTATCATTTCTGAATCTACTACACAATTTCAGTTGGCCAGCTTTTAACATTTAATTGTTCTGGAACTTCATCCTGAAAGTTAATGTCCTCATGCTTATCTTATTTATTTATTTCTTAAAATATGCACAATTAGGTAGACTTTGTTCTGGAAATGTGTTTGCTTAATAGCACACAGAATAGTCTCTAAGTGCACTGAGAAACTTAGATAAAAGATACTTTATAAATTCCAGCTATTTTCATATACTGTTACGGTCTGAAAGAAAATGAGAACTACTTAGTGAATAAAAACTTGGCAGTCATTTCCTCACATACAGGACCCTATTTACACCTACACAGCTTTTCAAAGGATGATTTTATTTCTCTGTTCAGTGTGAAGTAATTACGCTGCAGTTTCATTTCCACGAGATATTTGCAGATGCCATCAAGATGAGAGAACTGACAGCACCTCATTGCGGGCAGCAGACAAAGGCAAACAGTTAATCAAACTGTGACCATGATTGGCCAGATACGAGGGACAATTTCTAACAGGTCTGCAGCAGCTGGGTTTCTTCAGAGTGTCACTCTGGAGCAAGTATGGTTGGCTCAGCAAATTCCAATATCTTAATGGGAAGCGTTTTAGAGAAGATAACAGAGGCACAAAATGCAGGCTGCAAGAAAAATAAAAGTATTTTTTTTTTTAAAAAAATGAGTTTTAGAGAGCGAGGAAGGGAGAGCGAAAGAGAGAGAGAGAAGCATTGATGTGAGAGAAGCATTGATCTGCCTCCTGCACAGATTGATCCAACCACTCCTGACCTGGAATCAAACTGACAACACCTAGATGCCTGGGTCAATGCCCAACCAACTGAGCTACAACGGCCAGAGTGAAAACCAGTATTTAAAAACATTGCGTAAATTTACACTTTTATACATAAAATGAAGACTGCCTGCAATAAGCTCAAGAAATCACCCTTAAACTGTGAAGAAGAGAAGAATTAGAAAACCATGGTGATGGTGACAAATGTGCAAGATGAACTGCTGGTAAGAAATGGAAGTAAGGTGGGGATACCTACAATGCCATCTGAAGAATACTACTTGTGAATTGAGGTTCAATTAACATAAAGAAATAGGCAGGCAGGCTTGAAAAGTGAATATTGCCCTTGCACTGTTTCTAGTATGATGTCATCTAGCAGCAGGCAATTGCATATCTGCATTCTACACACCCAACACTGCAATGCTTGTTATCTTTACGTTCAAGATGTGAAAACTAGAATTGTAAGGATGTGCATTGCAAGATTTTCAGAGATGACTTTGAAAGTCTCTACAGAACTCATAAGAAATTCAAATGATCAAAGCTTTGATGAAGAATTGAAGTAATATATTATCTGAATATTTGAACAAAGCTGCAGGTGATACCAAAAAAATCATAAAAATGTGAATCCAAGACTATGGTGTAGAATTCTCATTACTAGAGCATCTGTGTTTTAAGAAACTCTTCTTCACCTATGAGTGAACATTCTGAATTTTAACTTATGTTCAAATTTCAAGCTTTAATTCAGCCTGAGAGAGGATTTAGATATCCCACCACCCTTTGCCATTAACCATAGGAGTTTAGCAGAACTTCTGGCCACTGGAGTGTGCCATAGTAGGCCAAGTATTCAGTACAAAAAAAAGTACCAACACTGCCATCAATGTCCTAGAGGTCCACGAAACTGCTAGTCCAACCTAAAGTTTGGCAATTCTAGAAAAAAATGTTTCTTACAGATAGTGGACAGGACAATCCAGATGATCCCTGAGAATGAAGGTTAGTCAGTTTGGATCTAGAGTCATAGAGAACGAAGTCTCTATCAGTAAACTGAAGTTCAGCTCACCTACCTGAATCTCTGGGCTTCTCAGACCAAATTTCCTTAGAAAAAACCCCAGTTGAGTTTAGTAATAACGTTGATTTACAAGAAGAAATCTATTAAACCATACTCTACCTACTTCCTGGAACTAATAAACACTCAAAAACGTTTAAAGAAGAAAACGTAAATGTATGAAAAACAAAACTAGTCATTATTAAGCACACTGAAACAGCTATGATCAGTTTAATAGTAAGAATAATATTTTCCTCAATTTTCTAGAGGACCTGAATATAGAGTAGATATGGGAAATTCCAACATCATGTCTGAGTATGAAAAATAAAATGAACTGGGGTCACTGAAGTTGGAAGTAGAATAAAGGCCAGAATCTGTTACTCTAGTTTTAGTTCCATTAAAAAAAATATGTGTAGCTCAAAGTGATCTATCATAATACCAGACAGAATGGCTGGTCACATGGCCCATCTTAACCAATATAGGACTGATAGTTACAAAAAAAAAAAAAAAGAAGAATATCCCCACTGGTGGAGAGAAATTTCCCAAACCTAAGAGTGACAACTATCTCAGTGATTTGCATAAGAAAACACTGTATTATATTAACTCTCCTCAACAGACAATAGGAGGAAACTGAGATGGAGTGATTAAATAACTTCATAAAAGTTGGCCTCAGAGACAACAAGCATATCAACTAGTGTCAGTCAGTAGAAAGGACTTTACTTTTGTATAAACCTTGTACTTTTAAATTATTTTCCCTCCATTTTCTCAATTAACCTATATGAGGAAACCCCTGGATTTTAATCACTCATATTCTTTTGTCTTGCTTTTATCATTTTAACTGAAAAATAAAAAGACAGTACTTTATTTTTATTTGTGATGCCATACAGTTCTTCAACTGGGTTTAACATATATTTTTTACTTCTTTTATGGTAAAATATATGAAACATAAACTTTATTATCTTAACCATTTGAAGTGTATAGTTCTTAGTACAGCAATCTTAAAGACATTCAAATTATTATTTAACTATCATTTCCAGAACTCCTCATCCTGCAAAACTGAAACTATGTGCCCATTGAAAGTGGTAAGTGAATAATACTTATCCAAAATTGCAAAAGAAATTACACAAAATATAATACAATAATTTTGGTCATCATTTTTTACAAATATAATTTACTTACTTAAACTCTACCCATAAATTTTCCTTTGGACCTAATTATTCTCGATAGAAAATTTATCTTGAATTTTACTTCTCATTCATTTACTGCATTTATTAATTGAAGACAAGGGAATAAGAAAATGAAAAAGATTCTCATTACTGAATTAATTGAATCGGGACGTTGAAATGTGAAATAATGAAAGGAGAATGAAATGTATTTCCACAATCAATTGATCATTTTATACAATTCTTCCCCTTACATTCTCTCATTTTTCTTCTTAACTATTTTATTTAATTTTGCCATATATACTTCTATTCTTTCTTGTTTGATACAGGCACACACATTTACATTTTTCCATCCTTACTTACCCTGTATTCTCACAGGCACAAACAAAACAGCATTTAATCTTTTATATTCTGGGATTTATGACTTCTTACACTTCTATTTTACATGTTGGTAAATCATTTATGCATATTGGTGAAAGATAAGATTTGCAGGAATTGCTTGGTATTCAGAACCCACATTCTGAACAGAGAACCTCAAAATTAAATATTTCCATGTGCCAAACTAGTGACTGGCATGGGATGTATAAGGATACAAGTAGGGAAGGGAAGGAAAAGGACGGAGAATAAATGAGTTAAGGGCCCCTGTGAAAAGGGGTCAGTTGCTACTCACTTCTCAATGTCGCCGAACATTCTGCTTTTTCAAAAGAAGCCAGAAATGTTGTCATATAAGATGTTCTTATTTTTAAATGTTTACACAGGTTAAAATCTCTGTAGGCCCAGCAAAGTTAATCTGCATACCAAATGTGTTTTGTGTGCCTACGATTTCCAACAACTGATCTAAAGCAACACTTTTTTTTTCATTACACTGAATAGAGCAGAGGCTGTCAGAGCTCTGTTCCCAGGACCTGCAGACCCTTGAGAGAGTTTAAAGGCTTCCTCATCTTCCACTCTTAAATATACTTTAACAATTTCATGTTAACTAAAAATTGTCTAAGAATGCCTATATTAATTGAAAAAAGAGGAAGTTTTTCTTTTTAACCATCATATTTTTTTCCTTTTCCTCTTACTTTTTTCACACATAGAGAAGACTCAGAATAACATATTTGCTTGTTTTTATTATTTCTCTGTATTATCCATAGAAACCATTATAAATACTATTTAAAGACAGCATTTCATTTTTTAACATGCATATTAAATGTGATGGAACAAATATGTTTTAAGTGACTATATATTAATGTCCCAGGATATATTTCAATAATTATTAATAATTTTTTATCAATTATGTTTCCACTACCATTTTTCATATTGAAAATATTTATGTTGGTTCCAGATCCCCAAGCTTATATATTACTTTTTCAGTGTGTGGAATTTTTTTTTTAGTATTTCTGCCTCCCTAGTTACTAAGTTCTTATTTATTTATTTGAAAAAGTTTTTTCAAATATTTTTTTTAAATTTACTTTGTTAACATGCTTTGATATTTTGACTTACAAAATAATTGAGCTCTGCAAAAGTTATCCAATTATTAAAACTTAATGAAGAAACTTGACATTTAAAGAACCACTATAACAAGTATTTTATGAAATAAATAATGGACCCTTGCTTTAATTTATTATTTGTATAAAGGATCTTATAAATGTTAGATTTGTTTATAGCAAGTGCACATTTCCTTGGCATCTCTCTTTAGACTATAATTTGATAAAAGCATTGACATTATCTTACATGCCTATGAATTATTCAGATTTCTTCACATGCAATGTATATTCTGATATCTAAAGTCAGTCCAAAAATACTTTCTGTTTAATTTGAGGACATCTTTAACATTTTCAAGAAGGATCTATTTCTGTTTGCTTATTTCAAATAATTACCGTAGCTAAGAATTATTTTCTTGGGTGTATGGGTTGTTGTGAAAATCTATACTTAAGCAAAGGACAAGGTTGGTGGTGCCCCTTGAAACTATTCTACTATCAAGACTCTATTTCTTGTCTTACAAGTGACATTTGATATATGGTTGACCTTTACCTCTAATTCTAAAATTGTCAATTTTCCTTCCAATAGCCTCCAGTCAGGAAATTAATCAAAAGTTTAGGAAAATAAATTAGTTATTTAACTTTTGTCACTCAGCACTAAAAATAACATGAGAAATTTCTTGGTGCTGTTCATAAGAAATACGCAGTGCATGGTTTTCTTTCTTTGACTACTTGGTATTCTTTCCTTGATTATTCTTTCTTTCTTTGATTATTCCTTTTACTCTGGCCTCAGAATCTTCAACTTTTCAGTAATGCTGACCTCTGTACCAGTCATTTGAGGTCACTTTCATTATCACTTGAAAATTTGTTACGATGGCCTTCTCTGAAGCATCACTCTCTGACTGTGTCTCCTAATGGTTTATATTTCTCACTTTCAAATATCTGTTAACTAGATCTTTATCATTACCAAGAAGGAGCTCTGTAGTTATAGCATGTTCTTCCACACCTCCTCAATATGGCATCACTTGCCTCTCTTCCAAACCAAAATCTTATAACCAACTTGTTCAAATTACACTTTCCTAACTATTCTTTATTACTATTTTATTTTTTGCCATCACGATTTATCCCTTTGATTCCCTTTCCACCTTCCCCCTGCACTCCAACAATCACCACACTATTGTCTATGTCCATGGGTTCTCTCTCTATTTTATTTTTCTTTTTTTGGCTCAATCTTTCTACCTATCCCCAGCACCTTCCCCCTACCAGACCTGTCTGCCTGCTCTCTATGAATCTATCTCTATTTTGCTTGGTAGTTCAGTTTGTTCATTAAATTTCACATGAGTGAAATCATATGGTATTTGTCTTTCTCTGACTGGCTCTTTTCACTTAGCTTAATGTTCTCCAGGTCCATCCATGTTGTTGGAAAGGGTAAAACTGACTACTGTTAAGGAAGAATTATATAAATGGATTTATTTGCCCAGCTGGTGTAGCTCAGTGGTTGAGCATCAGCATAGGAGCCAGGAGGTCACAGTTCGATTCCCTGTTAGGGCTGATCAATGATTTTCTCTCTCTCATCATTGATGTTTCTATCACTCTATCCCTCTCCCTTCCTCTCTGAAGTCAATGAAAACATATTTTAAAAAAATAACTGGATTTATTTGTTTTACTTTTATTCATGAGGAACAACAAGAAACAATACCTCAAATGAGTATTCCCAAGTTCTCAGCAATTTCTTCTAATTGGCTTGTTACCCCCACTTCCCAGGAGGGTTATTTCTTAGATTGTCTCAGAATTGGGTCTACTAGAAGGCCAGAAAAAGGACTGGCATTTCTGAACTCCTCCTCAGGCTACAGCCCCAAACCCTCTGGTGCCCATTGTTGTATCTTCATGGTGATTCTCGCGGTGGTTCAGTCACACCAGATGAATGACAATATTTACATCTCTGTGGCTTTGATATTTATTTGAATGTGTGAATGTGTTTCTGTTTCCCACTGTATTTTATTAGCTTACTCCAATCTTTTCTTCATGTAAGCAGGGCATAAATTCCAAACTAAAAGCAGGTACACCCGCATTAGGTTTCACAGTGCACAATCTCCCCTTTTAATGATGGTCTTGGCCATTCTTATGCCTTGCTAGAAATAATGCACACTACAGAGCCATGCAATTCAGAATATCATTTGCATCTGCATGAGGTTAACACATTTACAACAGTGAAAATAGGTTGAAGTTTAAAAGAAGAAAGTGCTACATTTCTCATCTTAAGCTTCCAAATACTTTTCCCATTTAATAATAATTGGTACTGTAGGAAGGCTGGATTCTTTTCTGTCCATGCTTGATCGAACAAATACAGAATTTCTGATCGTAAAACAGCAGTGACTGAACAGAAACTAGAAGCAGTACTCAGAAGCCTCTCAGAAAAGATCTTATTGGGGCCTCTATGCTCTGAACTTGATTTGCAAGTTAGATATAAACACATAGGCTGGTGGAAACCTTCCAAAGATAAATGTGTAGCACATTCTTAGATTTTACTTGATCTTTTTTTTTTAATCAAAAGGAAAAGTCTTTTCATAGTATCTGTTTATTCCTATGTTTGTTCGCACCACATACCATCCCAAATACCAGATTTCCTTTGCTTTCCTTGGGAGATAATTATGCTTCAGTAAGTACATAGGTTTTTTTTTGAAACCATAGTTTGCCTTCATCTATCCGTTTTAAACCTGTTTCTGTGTCTTCAAAGGAATAGTTCCAATGACTGTAATAATTCTGGAGTACGAGCATGGGTATTCCCAACAGCTGTGCTAGTTCTCATGAGAATTCCCAAGAATGCTCCCTGAATACCTCATATCAAGTGACTCAAGCTGGGAACCCCAGCATAGTCTTTCATTCCTCCCTGTCTCTTGTAACCATGCAATAGTCAAGCTTCAACTCCTATTGATGATGGTTATTTTATCTTTGCATTTTTCCACAGCTGTTCTTTATTATTATTCCTACAGTTTTGATTCTAGGGCAGAGTCTCCTGACTTCAAACTATTGCAATAACTTGCTGATGGTCTCTCATCTTTAACAGGAACCCACTCCCTGCCCCCTCTATAGTAGACAGATATGAGCAGAGTAGGAATGATAGGCAAGGTTACAGAAGGTCACTAGGGTGAAAAGCCCCAGGTGCCTAGAAATGGGCAAAACTGGGCTGGAACCTTGCACCATGGTGACCTTCCCCTAGCATATAAAGTTTAGACCCCATGATCTTTTACTTCACTGGTCATTCAGTTCAGACCCTCCCCTGACCCCCCCACCCCTCGCCATGTCCCTAGTCATGTGGTAGATCCCCCTAGGAGAGAAACAAGGGGGTGGAAAATATCCTCAAAGGTCTCTCATACGAGCTCTTGCACAACCACTCCCTTAAGCATTAAGCCTGAGAGATAACATTTAAGCCTCAGTTGTGTTTCAGCTCCAGCCCTGAAATGCAGCAATGCCAGGTGGGACAGCACCATGGCTGACATCAGGACCAGCTGCATGACTAATGACCCCCTGCTCTGGCACTGACCAATCAGTGGAGGCCATAACCCTGAAGAGACATACCTGGAAAGTTGATGACTGTTTCATAGAAATCCTCTTCTGAGACCTCCAGATAAAAGCCCTTAAGACTAAGGACCCATTGGGTATACTCCTTCTCTGCCTGTCTCTTCTCTCTCGTCTCTCTTGCTCTCTCTATTTTTCCCTCTTCTTCCCCACAGGCATGTTTTCTCTGCTTTAGTTTTTCCTAAGCTCCAAGGGCCCTTCTTTTACTTCCTTAACTTTTTTCCTGAGCCCACACAGCCCAGCTGGCTCACTTCTTTTACAGTTCACTTCTACCCAGCTAACTTTCTAAATAAACTTTCACTTGTATTTGAGTTCCTTAGCTCTTAATTATTTCTTAGCTAGAAATCAAGGACCAAGGTCTAACATCTGGTGCTGTTTTGCCATTAACACATCCACTGCTGATAAGATTGACTTATCCAACAGTGAGATAATTTATTTTCCCTTAAAAAAAAAAACAAGCCCAAGCACCTTAGTATAGAATTTTTAGTAAATCATGAATTATCTGTTTAAATGTTCTTTTTATATTATGTTAAATACTAAAGAGAAAATTCAATAGAAATATATCAGTCACCTATTTCTTTATTTTAATTTTCAACGTAAGTCTCCAAAAATGATATATGAACTCAATTATTTACTGAGTCATGTGTATATTTTTTCACTAGTAAAACTGAATATTTGTAGTATCTATTACTAGCATTTAAGGTTCAGTTTATGTTAGAGGAAAACAAGAAAGTAAGTGTACTCAAGTTAAATAAATAATTCTAAATAGTAAAACTATGATTTACCATTGTATTTTAATCAGGAAAACAGAAATACACATGCAGGAGAAATGGTAAACATTTTTTTCCCACTTGCTTTGCTAAAGGAGATGATTGCAGAATTCTAGAAATACTTTCAACATTCTGAGTTGGTTGCGTTTTTAACAGAAATAAGAACATCCTAATATATATATTGAATAATTACTTCTCTTTCATAAAAATGCAATGGAAACACTACTTTAACTCTCTTTGGCAGTCTCTTGGTTGGGCAGATGAATATCTTTGTTCTCAAAAGTGTAGACATATTTTCATGCCATTAATATAATTGGGACAGAAGCAACTGAATTTTCTCAGCTTCTTACACTATTATTATTATTTGTAAGTAGTTCCTTTGGAGAGCAACTTGGTGATTGGAAATTTGTCAACTTAAAATTCAAGTTCTCTTGGTGGAATCAACCTCTTTAGAGAAACATAACTGGTTTTGAATATGGCAGCTGTATGGATAATGTGGGTCCCTACTTTGAGCCTTTAGCCAAAATGATAAAGTATTTTTGTGCCTCATTCAAAAACAGCTTTAAGGATGTTGTTATATTACTTTAACAAAGGTAGAGACACTGTGAATTATTTCAATTCAATTTAATTTGACTTAGAATGGAGAAATTTCCTTGGAAGTTTTCTTTCTTTCCTTCCTTCCTTCCTTCTTTCTTTCTCCCTCTCAATATTTTATTAAATAGCATTTCTGCAAAACTGGAATAATTTGTCAACGTAGATTTTTTTCTGTAGCCAACATAGTCATCTGTCATTGCTTCTTTCCATTTAACTAATCACATATTTACAGATACAGAGTAATGGGTCCCATTGGGCTCATACACAATGTATTTAAAAAAATGGTATAAAGATAAACACAGAACGTATTCCAAATGTCAGCAGCGAATAGATGGCTGCTAGGATATTTACTTCCCTATTTCTACTGGTGTTCTATACAAGAACACACCCCTTACGTCCCCACAAAAATCATTATACAATCTAAATAAAAGCAGTATAAATAAAACACTTTGACAAGTGTCCTCTCTATTCCAATTGGATAGCTACACAATGACCTTCCTATTATGAAAAAGATTGGAGTAACATTACTGTACTTTTCTTCAACAGCAATGAAAAGATAACTACTAAGTGCTTTATCCCACGTGGGGGGGAATAAGTCTGTCTTGTTTATGGGTGGGTGAGAAATAGCTTAATATTCCTTATCTGCCTTTACTGGAATGAACAGAAAACATATCATGAATAATAAATATAGTGAAATACACAATGCAATTTGTCATATTCTGTTTCTTCCCTCAGTATTTAGTTCATCCGTTCCTTAAAACAATTTATAAAATTCTCCCAAGCCAGATTTGATTGTACAATTCCTGCCCATGGTTTTAAAATTTAGGATTGGTGTTACCTACCCTAGAAGGCCTTCCTCGACACCATGATTCTATGGCAACGCTCCCTGTGTATCTCCACCCTGTGTATCTCCACCCTATACTTCCTTCAGTGTGCTGAAAATATCACTGTTTCACTGAGCAGGTTGAATTCATTGGACTTATCAAGATACTATTGTTTTTCTCTAATATATGCTTATTCTAAAACATGCTTCTACTGTGCTGTTTCAAATCCTTCTTTTTCTTTCTGAGTTGCACACTCTATTTTTGAAATCATGTTCTCAATCTGATTTCATAAAATAATTAACTCAAAACTCAAGTTGTACCACTCCTAAACAGACAATGATTGAACATATTTTCAACCAGGAAATGAAATATTATCTTCCCCTTCTTAAAGCCCTCACTAAATTTAACAAGTGCTTCCCTGGGAACACCCTTTCTTACCTTCAAAACACTAAGCCAATTGAGCTCTAACTCTGACTGGTAAAGAGGTGAAAAAAGGCCTCTCTTCTAAATGATATATGTACACACACACAAAAGCCCAGGCTCCCTTCCCGTTCACATGCTTTTCCAGGTACAGATCTCCAAACTAGCGTACCGCTCTTGCCACTGTTCACCTAAAGACTCTATGCTGAGAATAAGAACTTCTAACTTAGTCCTGAATTATTCAAGGAAGTCTATCTCCACCCTGATTCTCTTCACTATTAAAAAAAAAAGAGAAAAAAATCGAAAACCTCTGGTACTGGTAGATTTCAGTCAGTATCTTACACTACCGTTAACCTGTAATAAAGTTATGCCTTACTTTGTCATGGTACCTTACCTACAGGGTAAGCACAGTGGCCTTTTCATCTCTGTATTTCCAGAGATGAAACCTATAGAACCTATAGAAACCTCTGCAACCTATAGAAATGTGCAATACTATAGATTAGAGTAAATGATTTTTGA
>NW_006288258.1:2147303-2148445 GCF_000327345.1 Myotis davidii
AAAGCCCGGGACCCTGGCACCAGAGGGAAGCTGGTACCTGAAGCTGGGAGAAGGAAGGCCTACTCTTGCATGAATTTTGTTCATCGGGCCTCTAGTATCTATATAATTGTGATTTATTGTACATAATTTCCTATTCTTATTTTCTTATTTAAGGATGTTAGAGCAATGAGTAAAACTGTCTGAAAATAACCTTAGGTACTCATTCTGGGTTGCTTAAATATTGAGCAACCTGGCCTGGCCTATGTGGCTCAGTGGTTGAGTGTCCACCTATAAACCATGAGGTTAAGATTCGATTCCAGGTCAGGGCACATGCCCAGGTTGCTGGCTCGATTCCCAGTAGGGGGAATGCAGAAGGTAGTCAATCAATGATTCTCTCTCATCATTGATGTTTCTATCTCTCTTGCCCTCTCCCTTCCTCTCTGAAATCAATAAAAATATATTTTAAAAATATATATTGGGGTATCTGGTACCCTCTCCTCTCAGTGAAAGGTGATGTACTTAGGCTCAGGTTCTCAAAGAAGTGGGATTTTCTCCTGATGGGGATGACCACTACATACTTTGGACACAAATGTGTAAAGGGCTGGGCAGTTGACATTTCCATGTCTCCTGTAAAAGGCTGAAACCACTATCCAAGTTTCCTGGCAGCTTATTTATTCTTCTAGTGACAGAGATGATTTCTTATACTTTCCTTATAAGATAGAAAAACTCATGGGAAATACAGTCTCTTCACTGAAATGCCTTATTTAACAGATGCCCTGATATGTCTCACTGCGGGATGAGAAGCTGGAGGAGGGGTGTACATCTCTATCCTGCTTATCCGTATCTTTAGGGAATCCTTTTTCCAAGATAACACTGAGAGCTAAACTCATATTAAATACTGTTAAAGATGTCATCATGAAACCTGATGTGTGACCAGGTGAAAAATAGAGAAATGATTTGAATAAGAACACAATTCTAAACAATGGAGAAACAACTGCAAAGGCAGACTTAACCAAGGTTTTAATGTGATAGGAGACAACAAAGGTATCTTATCTTCCTATCCTTCGTAAAATTAATCTTGCCTTTCAAAGAAAGGCTGGAATCTTGGCTTACCATCCTATAGGTTTTCCATCATCCTTGAAAGTCTGGAGGCATAAGGAGGC
>NW_006288258.1:2148471-2153234 GCF_000327345.1 Myotis davidii
GGGGGTCAGGGGGGGTAACAAGAGAGAAGGAAAGAAAATAACTGAAATAACTACTGGAGTTCCAACAAAGATGGTTCACTACTATTGTCAGTGAGAATTGAATGGCCATTAATGTCACCATTCCAAAAGAAAAATTACCCTCACTTTATCTATCAAATCGATATCTGCACAGAAGGAAAGTACCACAGATTGTAATCAGCAAGAAACTCAATATATTGTCTGAGGTTCCTAAGCCACATTAATCAGATCCTTGTTTTAACTGCTATTAATGTAACATATTCACAAATTGTATTGAATATTCATCTGTTATTGCAGGAATATTTTTAAACTCCCCTACCATAAAAATATGGTTCATAATTATATGAAGGTGAGGGGCAGGGGCAGGGAGACAATATTTACATATCACCTGAGTAATAGTTAAAGTTTATATAAAATTTCATAAGTCATCTATTGAATAATATTATTAATGCTGAGGGAAAAGTGATCTGTATTGCCTTCATGACAATGATGAAGCATGGCTGTGTCATATTGGATAAATCATTTTTCTTTCTTACTGATTTTAGTTCTGCTATTGAGTGTCAGTATGTGCTTCCTGTATCTCCATCATTGAATGCCTCTAAAGCATTTCAAAGAAAAAAATCTTACTTTATTTACTTATGTTTTTCACTTACGTTATTATTTTCCTAAAATTCAGTGGTGGGGGCTGCACTGTTATGACGCTATCATTGACAGAACCATCTGGGCATCCTGGTTGGTTAGGTTGAGTATCTAAAGCCACTCCCTTCCATACGCCTTCAAGTGAAATGTCTCTGCTCACATGAGGCCTTTCCTGAGTGCATTTCGTTCTCAGTTGGATACTTCTTTGCTGAGTGTGGGTACAGATATAGAAACACACACAAGTAAGCATTCTTTGCCTTCTGGAAACCCTTTATTAATACCGAACAAAGAGATGAGCTGCAAACACTAAAGTACTCATTGGAATGTTGCAGGATACTAGGGGGTTGCAAGATGAAAGTGGCTTTGTAAACAACGTTAGAATATGACTTTTAGAACTAGGTGGGCCCCTTTATTAAACAGTTTCTTTGGCCTAGCTGGCATGGCCCCGTAGTTGAATCTAGACCTCTGAACCAGGAAGTCATGGTTCGATTCACAATCAGGCCACATGCCTGGGTTGTGGGCTCAATCCCTAGTGTGGGGTGTGTAAGAAGCAGCCAACCAATGATTCCCTCTCAACATTGATGTTTTTCTCTCTCTCCCTCTCCCTTCTGCTCTGAAATGATTAAAAATAAAATAAATTAGCAGTTTCTTTGGTGTTAAACGATGATAAAAATTATTTTCAGAGATACTGTGAGCCAGACTTATCTTGGTTCTTCTAAGTTACCCCAGAAACTTAGTGTCCCAGACCACAGACAAATAAGCATGAATAGCAATAACTTTGGTGGGAATCAGGCACTGGGTCAGGTGAAAGAGTAAGATGTCTTCTTCATCATGAAGCTTAGTGTGTTATAAGGAGATCAATAACATAAAAATAAAATCATAAGAAACCATTAGTAATTAAATCTTATCTATTCCTGTTTAAAAAGCAGGAGAATTTTGTATGCTGGGCCTAGTTAGTGGGAAAATAGTAATTGGCATCATATTTTGGTTGTTAATATTTTACTTCCCTCCATCTCTGCTTTCTTGCCAATCCTTTTAATCAAAATAATCTTCCTAAAATAAAAACTGATATGTGATTTCTCTGCCTAGACTCTTTCAATAACTTTGTATTGCCTTCAGAATAAAAACCTAAACCGGGCATGAGAAAGAAAGCTTGTCACTTCTCATCACTTCCTTCTGGAAAACCTATTCTCCAGTCACACCAAAGGATTTATGCCTGCCCCAGATGCCAGCTTCTCTCATACCTCTGAGCCTTTGCTTATACTGCTCACTACATGGAAGGGCCATCTACTGCCATTCTCTACCTCCTTCTCCTCCTCTCCACACCTCTTTATTAACAGGTGCCTAACCAGCCTTCAAAATTGATGCAAGTGGTCAGCACCTCTTTAATGAATGACTCGATCAGAGATCTATTAAGGGCTGATTACATGCCAGAGCACTTGTGGTTATTGTTGCCTCAAAATTGCTCATGCTCCTCCAGCTAGATTTCTTCTTCTAGGCCAGTGGTCGGCAAACCGCGGCTCGCGAGCCACATGCGGCTCTTTGGCCCCATGGCATGGACCACGAAGTTTCAATCGCACTGTAAGTGTGTGCCCACACATGGTATTTTGTGGAAGAGCCACACTCAAGGGGCCAGTTTGCCGACCACTGCCTATAGGCTGTCTTTTATTTCTTCCAAACCAAGCTACATTTGGCTTAAGATTTAAACTCTCAGCATTTCTGTGGCTAGAAAAACTCACATTAACAAGTGATTTTTCTTTTTCAAAAACACTTTGAATTTATTGGAAGTTTCTTAAAGCTTCTCCTCCCAGTACCTGGATATATTATTGAAAAAGCTTTTTGCTAACCTCCAATATATTATTTCAAGTTCCTATGTGTCTATGAATTTATGTGAATATTAAATTCAAATAGAAAAATAGCAATGTTTGAGAGGTTACATAATACTTTATTCACAGTTATTCCGTCTTCAACATAATAGATAAGAAAATTATCATAGCTAAAATATTATTTTTTTGTTCTTATTAAGTGGGACACATTTGATGATAATTTAAATATAGTTGGTCACATCCAGACTGTGAAAATTTGCACAGTGTTCCTCAGAAATACAACTAGTGAAGGTAACTGCTATCATGACAGTTCTCTAAACACATTTGGCTCAATTTCAACTTCTATTTTTAACAGTTTGGGCATATCAACCTCCAAACTGCAGGGATCACAAGACCAGTGGAATAGGAACTCCCTGGTGATAAGCAAATGCACTGCTCTTAGCAACTTCTCATCAATAAGCCAAAATGAGACCCGTTAAGGACCACAGTGTGATGCACAGCTTATAAAAATGGCAAATCCTGCTGTGTTGCTAAAAATAAGGAAATTCAGAGTTATAGGTTAGAAACATTTATTCTTTTGTGAAGAGTTCTTTCCAGGTTAATGACACAGACCTTGAAAGAAGATTTCTGTTTCCAATTCATGGTGAAGGTAGATGGGAATCTTGAAGCTATAGAAGCAAAAGTTCTATTACTTTAAAACTATTGATTATGTTACCAAGGAACCTTTGCTACCAAGGAATCCTTAAAAATAAACCACTGCCATAACCGGTTTGGCTCAGTGGATAGAGCATCGGCCTGCGGACTGAAAGGTCCCAGGTTCAATTCCGGTCAAGGGCATGTACCTTGGTTGCGGGGACAACCCCAGCAGGGGTTGTGTAGGAGGCAGCTGATGGATGTTTCTCTCTCATCCGTGTTTCTAACTCTCTATCCCCTTCCCTTCCTCTCTGTAAAAAAAATCAATAAAATATATATTTAAAAAAAATAAGCCACTATTTGATAACAACATCTTCATATTTTAGAATCATTGCTTTTCTTGACAGGGTTCTCTCCAGCAAGACCATGAAAAGTTGTTATAAAACTTCAGAAATTGCACATCATCCAAAATGGAGGATTCTAGGTTAGAGTAAATCTTCACTTAAGGTTGTCTGTGGCTTCAGCCTAAACAATGTATCGCGAAACCCATTTTACCACTGGGTTAATTGACATAAAGAGCAGTGAAGTTGCCAAGCATCTGATCAATGTTATTATGGCATTAAGGCATTAAGAAAAAAGGACGTCATTGGAGAACATGCTGTATTTCCATGGAGCTGGGCGGCTTCAGGGTAGCAGCTCAGGGATGTCTGGCTGGGGAAGGGCTGGGTCGCAGCTCATGGATGGGACTCCAGCCGGGGTTAACCCTCCCAAGGAGTGGCTCTTCTCTTACCTGACTTCAGGAGGGATGTCTACATAAACTCTGAAAAATGGTTACCAGGAAGTGTCAAGGGTGGAATAGGGGCAGAGGTAGTCCCAAAACCTTGTACTCATGGCCTTATAATTGGTACAATTGTAACTTTCGCTAATGTTAAGGTGTTTGTCAGAGTGTAAGCATTTTATAATATACTAGGGGCCAGGTGCACAAAATTCCTGTACTGGGTGTGTGGGGGGAGTGTCCCTCAGCCCAGCCTGCCCCCTCTCAGATACTGGGAGCCCTCAGGCGTTGACCACCATCTCCATCCAATCACAGGATCGACCCCTTGCCCAGGCCTGACGCCTCTGCCAGACGCGTCAGGCCTGGGCAGGGGACCCTCATTTCCCCCCATCACTGGTTCTGCCCCCAGCCCAGGCCTGATGCCTCTGGCCCAGGCATAAGGCCTGGGCAGGGCACCCCCAGACCCCTCCGATTGCTGGCTCTGCCCCTTGCCCAGGCCTGATGCTTCGGCCAGAGGCGTAGACCCCCATCATCCTCCGATCGCCTGATCAGCCCTTTGCCCAGGCCTGATGCCTCCACTAGAGGTGTCAGGCTTGGACAGGGGACCCCCATCTCCCCCCGATCACTGGCTCTGGCCCCCGCCCAAGCCTGACGCCTCTGACCCAGGCTTCAGGCCTGGGCAAGGGGACCATCATATCCCCCCAATCCCTGGCTCCGCCCCCCACCCAGGCATGATGCCTCTGGCCCAGGCATCAGGCCCAGGAAGGGGACCCCCCAACCCCCCGCCCAGGCCTGATGCCTCGGCCAGAGGAGTTGACCCTCATCACCTTCCGATCACCAATCACCGGATCGGACCCCTGCCCAGGCCTGAG
>NW_006288258.1:2153406-2156729 GCF_000327345.1 Myotis davidii
CACCTTTGCCCTGCCCCCCAGCTCTTAGCTCCCCCCTGGGTTTCTGATCACTGTCAGTGGCAGGGGGCTTCTTCCTGCTTTCCCTTTCGCATCCCTGCATTGTGCCTACATATGCAAATTAACCACCATCTTGTTGGCAGTTAACTGCCAATCTTAGTTGGCAGTTAATTTGCATATAGCCCTGATTAGCCAATGAAAAGGGTAGTGTCGTACGCCAATTACCATTTTTCTCTTTTATTAGTGTAGATTATAAATATTATATTTATTTTAGTGAACTTTTCATAATCAAAATATGCAACTGTACAACTTAATGTAAATGTGTTTAGGTGATTTGGGAGCATTAGTAACTATTTCATAAGCCATCCACATAATAGAAATTTGCACACAAATACCAGTGTTCTGTAATTATTTAACAGATATTTCACAATATAATGCATAATCTTTAAAGTAACTTGAGTGCCTCCTGGTGTGTTATAATTGTTCTTTGTTGTAAATATCACATAAATAATTTATAAGCTTTTTAGGCAGTGCTACATTCTCTCTCCTACATAGCTGGTAACTATTTTAAAATACAAAACTCCTTTTATTAACTGGGAATGTATCACTTTAAAGTACTGCTACATTATTTGGGGGAATAATTGTCTTGAACTTTTGGAAATATGCATTAGTGCATATTTAGAAATCATGCATTAGTGCCAGAGATTTAAACATATATCTCTTTATGATGACTAACATGATAAGATTCAGAATGAAGAACATCATTAGACTTTTATGAAAGTCACTATCAATGAATTATTTGTATATGTACAATATGCATTTACAAAATAAGTGTCACAGAAAACTTGAAAGTAATAACTACAATTATATAACTTCTGCAGTCAGGTAACTTAAATTTTGTTTGAGGTAAAAGTTATTAAACATGGAATAATGAGATGGTAGTGATGTATTCAACTAAACACTCTATTTTGAATATGTCACGGCCGTGGGTCAATGGACAAAATGGGTGATGGGTCGATCACAAATTGATGCTACCTGGAATTAATAAGGTCTCAATTCTTCATGCCAAATATTTTATACATCTCTTCCCTATCATATTCCCTGAAGATTATTCCAAAATATCTCTGCTTGTTAATATCTTTGAGTCCTTCTATCCCGCCCCCTGCAAACCTTCACCATTTGGAAATCAACTCACCTTAGAGTTTTGAAATAGAGTATAGAGATGGTCAGTAAGTAGGTGCAGGCTTTGAGGACAGAGAGAGCCAAAATCAGGAGGGCTTGTGTACAGTAGAGAGAAAGCAAAACAGTGAGTGAGAGTCCTCATGTGGACATTATAGAGGCAACCCACCCACAGCACAGTCATCATGGCAACGGTGCTCACGGAACAGGCATATGGTAGAGAATCAGGTAGGAGATCCACTCTCAGCTTCAGAGTCAGGCCGCAGGGAGGCTCATCTCCAGACACAGACCTACCAGCAATTCTGGAGGAAGTGAGCTAATCCTGGGATCTTGGAATATATGATCAATGGAAGGACTCAGGTTCAGATTTGAGACTCAGTTTTTCAGCCGGATACAGAGCCAAAGAGCACAATTAGCAGACATCTTGATTTGTTAATGTCATCTGTTTACTGATCTCTTAAGGCTGGGCCAGGATAAAGGAAGCAGGGCGCTTGTCTCACGGAAATAATAAAGGGGATGTCAAAATATTAAGCAATCAAGTTAAATAACATTTTAATGGAATATTTAAAAATCAAGTTAAGGCAAAAATTTATGATGAACATATTAAAGTTTTAAATTGTTAATTTATTTTTACTAAACTAGCAACATAAGAGATACCATATAGCCTTAGGCACTTAACTGCCAAACAGATGATATAAACAATAAATATCTTAACTGTATAAAAACAAAGAAAATTATAGATTTGTGAGGACTATAAAGATGTTTAAAATGGTTAAATCATTTTATTTTATTTTATTTAAAAAGTAAGTTTTAACTATATCTTTTAAACACCTGATATTTTCCTTAAGAAACAGTTTAGTTCCTCTTTTACAAGAAAAAGCATGTCACTTGCAAATTTTTAAAATTCTTTATTGTTTAAAGTATTACATATGTCTCCCTTCCCCCCATTGAACTCTCCCCAGTCGTTCCCATCCCCTCAGCACATGCCCTCACCCCCCTACTGTCTAGCAGTGTAGCATTCCATCATGTAGATGTACCACAGTTTTTTAATACACTCATCTGCTAATGGGCACTTAAAAAGCTTCTGCACAGCAAAAGAAAACACCAACAAAACAACAAGAGAGACCACTGCATGGGAGAACGTATTTGCCAATGTTATATTAAATAAGGGTTTAATCTCCAAAATTTATGGGGAACTCATACAACTTAACAAAAGGAAGATAAATATTCCAATCAAAAAATGGGCAAAGGACCTAAATAGACCTCTTTCAAAAGAGAACATACAAAAGGCCAAAAGACATACGAAAACACGCTCAAAGTCATTAATCATTGGAGAGATGCAAATCAAAATGACAATGAGGTACCA
Source organism: Myotis davidii (assembly GCF_000327345.1). NCBI lineage: Eukaryota > Metazoa > Chordata > Mammalia > Chiroptera > Vespertilionidae > Myotis > Myotis davidii. The sequence continues at coordinate 2,155,949 of NW_006288258.1, forward strand.
TCTCACACCTGTCAGAATGGCTATCATCAACAAATCAACAAACAACGAGTGTCTGGCGAGGATGTGGAGAGAAATGAACCCTCCTACACTGCTGGTGGGAATGCAGACTGGTGCAGCCACAATGGAGAACAGTATAGAGTTTCCTCAAAAAACTAGTAAAAATGAAACTCCCATTCGACTCAGTGATCCCACTTCTAGGAATATATCCCAAGATACCAAAAACACCAATCAGAAAGTATATATGCACCCCTATGTTCATAGCAGCACAATTTACAATAGCTAAGATTTGGAAATAGGACTAGAAAGATTTTAGAAGAAAGAACTGACCTGGAATTTGAAGTAGAGGCAGAGCTGGCCAGTACTGAAAGCAGTAAATACAGCTCTACTCATAATTATCACAACCTATAAAAACAATAATCACTTTTATCCACCAGATTTTTCTCTTGGAAACAGTATTGTATTGGAAGGATTGTCTTTATTAACATCATAGGGTGAGATTTATACTTTAAGGACATATCTACACTAATAAAAGAGAAAAAATGGTAATTGGTGTACGATGCTACCCTTTTCATTGGCTAATCAGGGCTATATGCAAATTAACTGCCAATTAAGATTCGCAGTTAACTGCCAACTAAGATTGGCAGTTAACTGCCAACTAAGATTGGCAGTTGCCGAAACCGGTTTGGCCCAGTGGATAGAGCGGCGTCCTGCGGACTGAGGGGTCCCGGGTTCGATTCCGGTCAAGGGCATGTACCTGGGTTGCGGGCACATCCCCGGTGGG
>NW_006288258.1:2157005-2161984 GCF_000327345.1 Myotis davidii
GCAGCGGCGGGTCCCCGCTGCCCGGGCTGGATGCCTCAGCCAGAGGCATCCTGCAGGGGCAGGGATGGAGCCCGCACGATCGCGGGGGCCCCTCTGCCACTGCAGGTCCCCGCTGCCTGGGCCGGACGCCTAGGCCAGAGGCGTTAGGCCTGGGAAGGGGCAGAGCCTGCAACCGTGGAGAGCTGGGTTCCCCTGCCCAGGCCTGACACCTCTGTCAGAGGCGTCAGGCCTGGGCAAAGGGCCGATCCTGTGATTGGAGGGGGATGGGGGGCAATGCCTGAGGACTCCCAGTATGTGAGAGGGGGCAGGCTGGGCTGAGGGACACCCCCACCCCCCCCACACACACCCAGTGCATGAATTTCGTGCACCGAGCCCCTAGTTTTTAATAACAAGATATGATTTGACTTATGTAAGGTATTTTAATGGATAGGTGTTTTTTAATAATGACCAAAAAATGTCAAATTCACTGTTCCAACAATTTCCAAATGCAAAGTACAATAGTGCCAACTACATGCACATTGTTGTGTAGCAGGTCCCTAGAATATTCCCATCCTATATCCACTGAACAAGCAACATCTCCCTGCTCCACCTCCGAACAACCCCTAACTGAAAGATCTTTTATTTGAACATTTAGTCTGAGGTACCATTATCATGTTTGAAGATAGAAGCTGGATAGATCTGAATCTTCTCTCTGGCATCAGAGGTCAAGGCAAGTAGGCACAGTAAATCTGAAGGCTCTATTGCCTAAGGGTAAAGATGGGAACTATTTGGAGACTGCACAGTGGGGGGTTTTGATGAGGTTTCAAATGATGAAAGCCTGATTGTCATGCTATTTGATGTGTGCTGTAACCTGTCTCTCATATATCCCTAACATATCATCAGCAGTATTCACTAATATTTTTGTGGAAGTCAAGAAAACAAGGAAAATCATAAAGAGGATGGTGAGGAAGAATAGATATGTAGATAACACATGAAAAGACAAAGTACCTGCTTGTTTTGTTGGATATTTTTGCATTTTGTAGAAGGGTACATGAAGTCTCTTTTAGCTAATGTGGCTGTGAAATGATTCTGATAAACCTCCAATTTTCTGATAAAACTGCTGAAAAACTGACATTTGCACTGAGAACTAAAGACAAGGACATTGGCTATTTTTTTGGAACATTTATTCTACATCCATTGTAGATGGTGTGAATTGCGAAAAATTTCCCCAAACTATGCCTTTGTGCTTCATCCTTTGAAATGGAGCAAGGCAGGTATCCTTAATGGCAATGGGCAAATAAATTAACTCTTCCCTACTCCTTGTCACTACATCAGGACACATTAACAAACAAGTGATCCTACTACATTGAAAACATTTTATGAACCAGAAAAAGTAAAGCAAAAAAGAACCTGCTACTTCTTCTTCCTAGAAATAACCTTCCAGGATATAATACATTCCTGAAAATAATTGCATGAATATAAACAGAATAAATATACTTAATTTTTTTTTGTCCATAAAAAGGTCTACAACTTTTTTAATCCTCAACTGAGGGTATTTTTCCATGGATTTTTAGAGAGAGTGGAAGAGAAAGGGAAAGACAGAGAGAAATATTAATATGAGAGACACATCGAGTGGTTTCCTCCTGCAGGAGCCCTGACCAGGGCCCAGGCTGGGGAGGAGCCTGCAACCAAGACACATGCAGGCTGACACTCTGTCCACTGAGACAAATCAGCTAAGGGAGGTCTACAGTATTTTAATAGTAAATACCTCACACAACATTGTGTGCGAGAGACAATGGAAAGTCTATTGAAAAGAAAAACATTTTAACATGAATTTTATATCAAATCAGAATTTCTGATATGTATAAAAGTTGAAAGACATGATTCAGAAAATATAAAACTCCTGTGTATAATATATTTGCAAACAACATTGTAAGTTAATCAAATTCAGAAAATCAAGAATGGAAGCACATCATCCCATTGTATAGGTATAGAATAGGTAGTTAATGCCATACTGCTGAGGCCAACAAAATTAAATTATATTTGCCCTTAATGACAAGCATCTCTTATATCATTGGTTAAGGCCTGGATTCTGACACTTAACTGACTGGGTTTAAATTGAGCATGAGCCATTATTACCTGTAAAATTGTATGTCTGGTGCATACTTAGTCCTTGATTAGTAGAGCTATTATTATTGTTAGATATTTAGATATTTTTTATTATTATATATAATGTGTAATTCATTCACCATGTTTCTTTTTTTTTCAATTACAGTTTACATATAATGTTATTTTGCATTAGTTGAAGGTGTACAGCATAATGACAATAATATTCTTTACAAAGTGATCCCTTGATATTATTAGTACCGACTTGACACCATACATAGTTATCACAATATTATTGACTATATTCCCTATGCTGTGCCATACATTCCTGTGACTATTTTGTAACTACATTTGGTTTGTTTCTTAATATGGATGCCATTATTTTTATTTGGAGAAATTCCTAGAAGTAAAATTTCTGGGTCAAACTAGAGGAATGTTTTAAGGGCTTTAAGTACTAACTCTCATTAGCAGAGTGCATGAAAATATGTGAAAATGAATTACTCCTTCTTCCCTTTAAAGACAATTCTTTTAATTTAAAAATTATTTTTAAATTAATAGACAACATTGACATACTGTTATTTAAACATTGAATTTGTAATTGAGAAACACATTTTTGTACAGTTAGTATCAATTTATTGTCTTTTGTTAATTGTCTGTTTCTGCAGGATATGCCTATTTCTATTGGGGTATTGGTGCTTTATTAATGAATAATCCAAAAGTTCTTATTAAAAAAGAGGGAATCTGATCATTAAAGTAATAATTATGTAGCAGTAAAGTATATAATAGTAGATGAAATGAAAGCAGCCTGAAAAATATTGAGTGAGCTTTTTATCCTTCATGGTGAAAAAAAATGAATATTAAGTTATCTTGACTATAATAATAAGAAACAAAATATAGTCTAGAAATCAGAAAACAAAATAGTGAGCAAGGAAGTTAAACACACAAAAAAGAACTAGAAATTTGCCTATAACATAATGACAGAATTCAAGCATATCACAGATAATAATAAATTTAAATAAATCTATTAAATGGCCAAATTTCTTATAAGCATTTTTAAAATGAATAATTCAAGAACACAGTGGTGAAAGGAGACAAAATTAAAATAAAATGTTACAGAAAATTAAAAGTATACTTGAATTTTGAAGAAAATTTCATTTTAAAAAGGAAAAAATTAGAGGATAATTTTCCTGTAAGCTATTTTTAAATGTGGTGTAAGTCTGGGCTACTTTTAAAAATTTGATAGTTGAACAAAAGTCAAGAATTAGATCAAATACTTCCTATGTATAAACATATTTCTATTAATGTATGTAACTAAAGAAATCTGAAAACTGAAGAAACTAATTATTCCATAAATTAAATATTTGGGGAAAATGAAGTTAGCTGGTTTGCAACTAATACAACACCAAAAATAAATTGAGGTCATTTAAATAAAGAAAGAAAGAATGTAATCACACAAAATAGAAAAAAATAACGGTGAATTTTCATTGATCTTACATTTCAAAAATGTTTTTCTAAGCTTACAAACAATGATAGAAGTCATATATGTACACATCTTTAAACTTGGCAATATAAAATAAAATCATTTAAGTGCAAAAAATACTATAAATAAGTTAAGGCAATTAAAAATAACTCTGAACATATGGGCTGCCAATATGACAAATACTGGGTTAATATCATGTATAAAGGGATCTTCTAAAAGATGGGAAAGCACTAATAAACCAATAAAAAGGCCATGAATTGACAGTTTCCAGAATATTCATCCTCATTGGTAATGAAAGAGATTAAAATTAAGACAATGGAATAATTTTAATATAGGATTCATTAAAATGTTTGAAACTTATAATCACCAATATGGCTGAAGAGAAGGTGAAAAGGTCCCCTCAGAGCTTTAATAATGTCCTCATTCAACCTGGTCATTTTTTTCTTGCAGCTGTTTTTCTAATGAGAAATATCATAGCTATGTATATGTGACCTTTGTATATAATGTCATTTATCAGATGGTTATTTATAAAATCAAATATAATTAAGAATCTCAATAGATTCTCAGTAAATAAGTTATGAAACATAATTTGAAGGAAAAACTATGAAATATTAAAATGACATTAGAATTGTAATCAATAACATTTAAATTGTTAACTACATAATATTATTGAAAAAAAATTGAAATATCTACCCCAAACAGTATAATATATATCTGGAGGGCAAAATGGAAGAATCTATGCCAAACATGGGTAATCACTTCTGAAATGTGAGATTATAGGTAATTTGTTTTCATTTGTATACTTTCAATCATTACCATGTAATACTTTTATTATTATAAAATCACATAAAATATAAATATCAGGAAATAAAGGTAGTGTGGGATGTAAAGGAGATCCCCACTCCCAAGCTACAGCCTTCAGAGGACAGGTACTGGGGTGGCCACCCACTGCCCCCCTAGAGCATCTGCATAGGCTGTCATTTACATCTGCCATCATGTTTGTATGGACATTAGAACAGCAGTGCCCTAGGAGAGCAGAGCTCATGGTCAATTTTATATTTTTGCTCTCTTTAATGTATTACAGTGGGGCCTTGACTTACAAGTGTCCCAACTAATGAGTTTTCCGAGATATGAGCCATCTCTCGGCTGATTTTTTGCTTTGAGTTGCGAGCTAAAATTCGGATTACAAACCAGCTTCAGATACCCCACTGCTAGCTGGCACAGCGAACGTCACGGTGAATGCCACAACATCAGCCCAGCATCACGTGTCTCACTCGTTCACTTTTGATTTGACATACGAGTAATTTGAGTTATGTGCTTCGTCATGGAACGAATTAAACTCGTAAGTCAAGTCCCCACTGTATAGTGAAAAGCAAATTTAAAATTTTCTTTTATTTCTTAATATGGAAAATCT
>NW_006288258.1:2162901-2165136 GCF_000327345.1 Myotis davidii
TGATGAAAACTGATTTGACATACGAGTAATTTGAGTTACAAGATCCGTCACAGAACAAATTAAACTCATAAGTCAAGGCCCCACAGTACCAACTGTACTTCTAACTCGTATGTTCTCAACTTACCCATCCCCCCCCCCACACACACACATACATATCATGCTTTGCTGTGTGTAGGGGATGGGGAGGGGAACATTTGTACATCTTTTAAATCCCCAAATCCATGAGTCAGAGGATGTCAAACATGGTAAAACATCAGAATTATCTAGAAAATTTTAAAGAAATAATATACTCTCACCTACATATATCCACAAACAATATACATCCACAAATACCCAAGTAAGCCTTAACCCCATTGAAGTCCTACAATCTTCTAGTCCAAATGATAGAATATTATAGTAATTAAAATCAAATACTTTAATTGCCCTGAATGACATATTCTCTAATGATGTTCAGTAAACTTTTGGGGGTTTTCAATTAAACTAAATTTCTAAGCAATTTATAAATCTCTACCCACATTTCAGATCAAGGTGTTAGGAGACACTTTGGGTATAATAAGATCTCTCAGATTATTAACTAGGATTCTGCAACTTTGCGTATTTCAACATCTCACAATCCTCTAAACTGTGTCAGCCTTTTCCCCAAGTGTGTAGGAAGAAAATAATTCAGAAGAGGTTATGGGTAACTTTCCATCTTCTTGAGCAGAAGAATTCACTGTGAGCCTTGCTGTTTTTTTTATTTAGGTATTTTTAATTTCAGGAGTGATGATAAGAACTTCAAAGTGAGATTTCCTGTGAATCTCCAAGTTGATGAGGCACAGTCACTGGTTCTTCTCACCCCTGTGCTTCCCATCTCATCTGCCTGATACATGCTCCAATACATGCAGCACTCTTATTATTTTTCATTTCCTGTGGGATGTTTCTTCAGGGTCTCCAATGAGATCCACCAGCATCCTGCATGCTCTGTTTATTGCGGAACTAAATGAAGCATGCCGGGCAGCATCTGAAAACAATTAAAAATAATTGAAATGAGCTGTGGACTCTACTAGTCTCATTACGTTTTATATTTCATCCTCCACACATTGGGGGGTTTTGATCTGAACCTCCCATCCCTCAGGCCTCCTGCTGGCAAAAGAGCTCCTTTTCCCAGGGCAGATAAAGGGCTAGGTTTGGGATGCTGGGGCCAGGATCTATGACCAGGCAGGGAAAAGCCAGATCACTGCCAAGAGGCTGCTGTGGGAGGAGTCGATGTCTCTCTCCATGAACTGCCTTTTAGCAGCTGCCTCATGAATTAATAAACAACACTATGAATATGCACACATCCCTTATTGAGAATTCACAAGCACATTAATCAAGTAGGTCACATGCAACTCAGGATATTGAAGCTAGCTTGTCTGAGTGGAGAGAGAGAGAGAGAAAGAGAAAAAGAGAGAGAGAGAGAGAAAACTAATTTTTTTAAAAAAATATTTAGTTATAGAAGGAGTGGAAAAATAAAAGTTTGAAGAAAGTCCTAAGCTGAAACCATATTTTCAAAGTCTACATGATGTCAACTTGGACACAAATAAGTTAAATATCACAAATGTTATATTGGAAATGATCTGATGATTAAGTTATATCAAAATAATATGGATACTCTTCTGCAGAATATAAATATATCTATTCTAGAAGAAACTTTTTGAGAAGATAAACTCATTCCCTTTTTGTATCCAGAAAGGCCTAAGAAATTTAGCTGTGAGGTAATTATTCTTAGAGAGATATTTAATATGATTCAATGACAGGTATGAGGAAATGAGATTAGCTCTCACCGTGAAGGATGATTCCTACATGAGCTTGGAATAATGTGTGCGTAAGAAAGATAAAAGTAGGTGTTTTATTAAACGGATAGCACTTGTGAAGATTATTCTATTGGTGAGGATTATTCTATTGGCAGCACTGTGGATGTGCATGTTTGACAGAAAAGAACACTGGGAAGTGGCAAAGTACAACTGACCTTTAAATTTTCTCTGTTTCCCAAAGATCTGATTACCCTTAGGCTCGTCTTAAAATGGTCTTCCCTTACCACCTGCAGAAAATTGATATTACAATTTATTCCAAATGATCTAGTTGATGAGGCTTGGAACTAGAATCACTTTACTTTCTATGAGTGGATTAAGCATGAGAGAAACTCCAGCATTTCAGGTAGAGGACCCCTTTCCCATAATATTGTAAATGTGTGCTGATTCTAACAGTGCTGCATTA
>NW_006288258.1:2165160-2193570 GCF_000327345.1 Myotis davidii
TCCTGCCTCACATCTAAGTACAAACAAGAACCCCTTATTCTTCCTCCTTCAAGACATTCTTTGTGATAATAACAGCTCACAATTACTGAACACTTGCTGAGTACCAACCACTATTCTCAGTGCTTTACATGCACTTTCTCAAAACAGTAGACCTATGAGGGAGAATAGGTCTATGTTATCTCCACTTCTGCACATACTAATAAGAAAAGTGCAGCTTGTTTATATAACATTGAAATGCAGAGCTAGGACACAAGACCCCGACATTCTGGCTCTTGCACCATGTTCTTTTTTTGTAATTGTTTTTATTGATTTCAGAGAGGAAGGGAGAGGGAGAGAGAGATAGAAACAACAATGATGAGAGAATCATTGATGGGCTGCCTCCTGCACACCCCCTACTGGGGATGGAGCCTGGAACCCAGGCATGTGCCCTTGACCGGAGTTGAACCCAGGACCTTTCAGTCCACAGGCCCGATGCTCTATCCACTGAGCCAAACCAGCTAGGGCTTGCGCCATGTTCTTAACCATCGCACCTACTGCCTTTATGGATCTTGTCAAGTCTTCACTTGTTTTATTTAGACACAAAGTCCAGAAGAGAAAAGAATAGGAACTGAAAGAAGTTCAACAAATCTGGAACAGAGGAAACATAGATTATGAGAGAACAAGTGGTTTGTGGTGTGAAATGAAGCTGAAGACTAAATCAGAGTCTGGAATGCCTACCGTGTCAGTCTGTGCTAAGGAGCATGGATCTTATTCTAAAGCAATAGGAGGCTCATGGAGAGTTCTAATCATCGTGGTTGGATGAGCAGGCTTGCCTTTCCAGTGAAGCGCTGATAGAAAGTTTATGTGGAGAATCAAAGCTACAAAAGGCTATTTCTATGGTCTGTACAGAGATGCAGCTGTATTTTTCCCTGAGTATGCTGGGAGATTGTTCTATATGTATTTAAACAATGTGCGAGTAGATTGAATCATAAGAAGCCGTAAGAACATATATATGCATTATAATAGGCTCTAAATACATTTTATTTTTTTCACCTCTTTCTTTCACAGAACTAAACGGATAAATTTCCCTAAATCCTTCTCATACTGAATGTGTTATGTGAATACTCAAGTAAGCAAGTACAGAATACCAGGAAAAGATAATTTCTCTAGGAGATTGGATATGAAATTTTATTAGCACATTTAATAGTTCTCAGTGTAACCTTTTCTAGTGTGCCCTTCTAGGCCTCTGGCCAACACTAATTTCCATATCTACATGAAATTGCAACCCTCTGTTGAGGGAACTGCGAAAATGAGTTTGAGATGATTATGGTTCTATCATTATGTTTCTTGCATCACAAATTTTTATTTAAACTGTTAAGACAGTTTAAAAAACAAAAGTCTCTATCTCCCTAGAAATATGTTATCCTTTATTGCTTTTCTTCCACTTGTTTAGGAATGCAGAAATCTCACCTGTAGTTTATGAGAAAAGAGTATTAATAATACATATATGTGTATGTGTTTGTATACATTAACTACAAAAAAAGAATATCATAACCATCATTAGAAAGTAAGATTATATAATTTAAAAATTGTTTACCTGAATGTTTTCAAAAATTTTAAACTTATGGGCAAATATTTAAAATTAAGTTCAATAACTCTTTATACATTTTCATGTCAGCATAGTCTATTGTTGGCAGCTGGCTTAAGGGATATCCATTACTCGTGCTTGATGGCTCTCTTCTCTATAAAAACCATATGGAGAGACCTCAGCAATCTCTGCAGGAAAAAGAATTAAAATGATTACATTTTCTAAAGTCAATAGAAAATTCTGTCTATGGAAATTCATAACTTCCCTTGGAAGTTTCTACTAAGCTAACATGAAGGAATAGAGAGAATTCCTGAGCTGCAAGATGTAGAAAATAATTAATGTCCTACAACCACAGGAGTCAGTCTCTGTCGGTTAAACATTAAAAAAAAATTCCCTATAAAAAATGCTATATCATTCCTTAAACCTCATTTGTATACTGATCAAACCGAAGCCTTCTTTCCAGGAAGAGTAATTTGCCACCTGAATGACTTCCTTTCTTGTGTTATATGTGGACTTGGGAGAGAAGCAGCCGGGAAGGCAAAGCTGCAGTGTCTGAATTGTCCAGGTGCCAGAGTGACTGTCTATCATTTCTGCACATGGCACATGTCGGTGTTGTCAGGAAGGCTTTCTCCCATTTTCTTCAAATTTCTTCTCCTTTCTTTGTCTGGTTGAAATGTTCCATTACGAAATGGCTGTGCTAAAGCCATAGCCCTGCAGGTGATTTTCAGAGGTTCACAGGGCTGCAGAAATAGAATGCCCCCAGTTTTGTAATAGCACTCATGCATTCAGGAAAGAAAGGCAATAATGCACTGAGGGAGAAAAAGCAGTTTGCGTTATTGTGTTATTGTATTGTCTGTATTTTTTGTGTGTGTGGAAAGGAGTTAAAGAGGTTGAAGAAATGTATGAGCTAATGTGATTTTTAAAAAAGCAGTTGCTGAATTATAAACATGTTGCTTTAAGAAAAGTTGAAAGGGATAAGATGTAAGGAAGATTATTTGCATAATAAAACTTTTCATGTCACAAAAGAACTTCAAGAAAGATTTTAAAAATAAGTATTTTTCGTCTTGAATTTGAGTTACATTTTATTCCCACAAATTAGGTTTATGTAAATATTTTTTGAATATTCACTATTTACAAACTTAGAAATAAAAAATAATGAATGTTTCCTTAGAGAGGCAAATTTCATATAAAATATTAACTGCACACAAATAATTCTTTTTTTAGAGAATGATAATTCTTTTATTACTTTCTGTTTATTGATAGACGATAATTTTCTCTACCTTTAAACCTTTTTCCTAAATGAAAAGTATTGATATTAAACGACTTAAATAGTTTTAAAATATAATACTTTTGCAAACATAAATCCTCTACAGTCCAGTGTTTCCTTGGCCAGAGAAGAATTGTAGTGTGTTCCGCAGTAGTGTTCGACTTGTGAAATAGCTGGAAACTCATTCTCCTCCCTTAAACAGCCTTGCATGGTTTAACAGCTACCTTCTGCCCTGATCACTGATATGGATGGTCATTTTTTTTTTTTTTACTTCTAACCTCTGTGTAATAGAGATTAAGTACTAGTTGAATGGAGTCAATGTCTAGTATTGTAACTAAAAACTACATTAGAATGTTTGGGGGAAGACGGAGCCACTTAGAGGCGAGAGTCAGATGTGACAATGAACACAATTTGATTTTCATGTCTCTTATCTACTTTATGAAAGTCTAGATTAGGTAGAGTGTAACAGGTTTGTCCTTACTGCCTGTCTCACTAGCTATCGGGTGGTACTGTATTTTCTGGGTGTTATTTGTTGACTTGTTCTTGCTTGCTTTGAGATTTTTGAACAGAAAGTGAATGTGAGACCACAGTAATGAAATCACTATGCTTTCGTGCGCAGAAAAAGTATCTGGCCAGATACATACACTCAATTCCATTGAAACTGGATGAAGAACCACCTCCTTTCATATCTTAATACATTTGTAAAGTGCATATCTATAACAGATATATTCGGAACTTCATTTGCTCCTATTGTTAGAGAACATTGTAAAAATTAAGTTTACACTATTAAAAGCCAAAACACTGGTGGAAATTACTTGGTTGAGCAAGGACCTTCAAAATGACAGCTGGAGTCAGGGGGGGGGCGGGGGATATGCTTCAACTTCTCCTGATATTCATAGGTTAATTTAAAAAAAATTTACATTTTTAAAGATAAAAATACTTTTATTGGAAAATAAAGAAAATATTGTCTGTTTATAAGTATCTAATTATATTAGGAAACATGCCTAATTTTCCCGTGATGCACAGAGAGCTCTAATAATATGAAAGGAATTTTTATGAAAGATCTGATTTTTCTGCCCTTCTCTCTTGGTAACTACAACTATATATTGATCAACATTTTCTGCATACTTTCCTTGAGAAGCCAAACTACTTGATTTAATTGGGTAAAAACAACCCTACCACATAACAGTTACTTATGGAGAGGGCATTCCTATCACCAAAATGAAAACTTATTAATAAAGAGACAGCCAGGCAACCTGAATTATGATGAGAAGCCTGAAAAACAGAATCAGGCATGGCTGCTAGCCCAGGGCAGGTCTCCCGGGCCAGGGTGAAGGTGATGTGGAGGGAAGAGGAGCCATGAGAGAAAGATAGGAAATGAGAATGTACACCTTAACAGAACTGAATAATTTTTTTTTTACCTGAAAGTTATTAGGAAGTTATGGCTCTCCCTGAGATGCCATTAGGGGTGGGAAAGGGAGAGTTTTCAGAGCATGATTAAAGCTAATCTTAGATACAAATAAAACTTGCATATCTATATCACCCCCATGTTGATTCAGTGCAACAAATCTAGGAAGTTTCCAAATTAAATGTGGAACACAAACAAAAAGGCATTTTCTCCTTTTGACTGTTCATGTCCTAACCTGTTCATTCCAGTAGGTTAATACATTTAACACATTCCCTTTATCAAACAGAAAATGGCTACTGCGTGCCAGGCTGTGCCTGTCCCCTGAGTGGCGCCAAACCAACCTTTAAATAAGGTTCAGCTCAGAGATCTAGCTTGCTCTACTTCTGTTAAAAACAAAACAAAGAAAGAACACATCACTTACATTTCTCTTTGCCTAAAGAAGTCCAATTTGTAAAATTTAACTGTTTTGAATATAAATCTTCACAGTAGGGGGTCTATAATTCCAAGATTTGAGCATCAGGAAACAATTTGTTACAACCAAAAGACATGGGCTTTGGGAAAAAAGTAAATCCGAACTCTAATTATTCTTCCACAGTTTATTTTTATGAGACTTTGAACAAGATTATTCTAAGCCTTAGTTTACTTAGGGGTAAGCAGCATTACGTGGTGAAGGGTGAGATTAACTCAAAGAGCAAAGGCATCTAACACAATATTTATAAGTGTACTTAACAGTAGTCAAGCTGATGTTACTGAGCTTCTGCTGCGGTTGCCATCCTGTGCTGTGATCCATAACGGGTGAAGTGCTCCCTCCTGCCGGCATCTGCATGAGTGACGGGATTCCCTGGAGACTCTTTTCTAAGGAGAGCCAGTTTCTCCTAAACAGTAGTTTGATAAAGGGCAGCATGATTATAGGCGCAGGAGATCATCAAAATGATCTCCAGCCCACCTCACCAGGCGCTTCTGTCTGAGTCTGCAAAGGACCATGAGGTCTGGGATAAAAAATAAATAAACCAAAAGAAACATTAAAAGTTGTGTGATATATTACAACTACGCAGTAGCATTTCATTGGCACTTATCATAAAGAAAAATGGTAAAACTAAATAGGAAATTAAAAAGTAAAAAATATAATAAATTTGATGGATAAAATGGAAGGTTTCAGGTGTGAGTACAGGAGGTGCAATTCCTGGGCCATCCAGAGATTATTAAAAGCACATTATAGAGGTCTTTATGTCCTGCAATAACAGTGAATGCAAGAGTGAGTGAGTGAAAAATATGTTGTTTTATTTAAAGCTTATGCATAACTTCATGAGCAATTTGAATAAGTAAAGCTAAAATGAGAGGTTTTTCATTTATTGTTGCCAGTTTTCTGTGTCATTTTCTCTCATTCCCTTTATAATTAAGATTCTGAGTGGAAATTTTGCATGATTCTGGTTTTTTTGTCCTTTTTGAGATATTTTTATTTTATTTTAATTAAATTATTGGGGTGACAATGGTTAATAAAATTATGTTTCAAGTGTACAATTGTATGATGCATTATCTGTTATATTGCATTATGTGTCCATCTCGAAAGTCAAATCTTCCATCAACTTATATTTGACTCTCTCTACCCTTTACAACCCCCCACCCACCTCCTTCCCACTGGGAATCATCATACTGTTGTTTGTGTCATTGTGTATTTGTTTTTCTTCTTTTTATTATGTGTTGCATTCAATTTTATATCCCACTTATGAGTGAAATCATATAGTTCTTAACTTTTTGTCTCACTTATTTTGGTGGAGGAAATTGAAACAACTATTAAAAACCTTCCAAAATGTAAAAGTCCAAGACTAGATGGCTTCACTAGTGAATTCTACAAAACACTCAAATGAAAGTTGATACTTATATTTCTCAAACTCTTCCAAAAAATTGATTCCATACTCTATACAGTCTCTCTGATATTACTGATACTCAATTTATGTTAACTTTAATCCATAAATAATTTACAAACTTTTCACTGTAATTGTTTTTATAAAATATATTGCACTTAAGTACTTTAACAGGCTTAAGTAATGACTCTGGAACATGCTGAAAGCATTAGGTATATTTTGTTCAAAAAATATTTTATGTGATATTGATATTGTGTAAGATTTGTGTAAATATATGTGTATGTATATTTTTACTAAAATGAATTATAATAGGTATTAGAATTTCTCAAATGAATAACCAATTCCATGATATAAATATACTGAACCTAATTTTAAAAGCTTTTGTGTATGGGTATATTGATTCAGTCCTCATTGAGTAGGTAAATTTCATGGATATCTACTAATATGTTTTGTGGTAATCTCTCTAAACAGTACCCTTGATTTTCATCTGCTCCCTCTTAGCCATTGATGCTGATGTTAAACTTTTATAATGCTCCTCAAATCTTTTATCTCACATGTATATTTTCTTCCAGGAGTTTTTCAGTAATGTGTAACATGCATAAGAATGTAAAGTATGGCCGAAACCGGTTTGGCTCGGTGGATAGAGCGTAGGCCTGCGGACTGAAGGGCCCCAGGTTTGATTCCGGTCAAGGGCATGTACCAGGGTTGCGGGCACATCCCCAGTGGGAGATGTGCGGGAGGCAGCTGATCGATGTTTCTCTCTCATCGATGTTTCTAACTATCTCTCTCCCTTCCTCTCTGTAAAAAATCAATAAAATATATTTTAAAAAAGAAGAAGAATGTAAAGTATGGAACATGGCACACAATTATCTTACAATTTTATGTTTATTCATTTATTAAGATTCTCAGTACTGGAAACTGTTTTTCTCTCTGTTTTACACATCCTTCTTCCCTACCCAAGAAGTTTCTGTTCATCCATCAAGATTTAGATGAACTGTGTTACTTTCAGCATAGCATTCAGAGACTCCCTGAGATGAAGTTAATTGCTACCTTTTCAGTGGTCCCCTGTGTCTTTATTGCTTATTGAATGACCTGAGGGCAGAAGGTAGAAAAAATTTCTCCCCACATCCTCTGGTTTGACAAAAATGATTTTGTTGCAATTTCCTCCATTACTTTTGGCCCACATATTATACCTTTCCAGGGAGATGCAATGAATTGTCTGATTCCTAACTGACAGTATATAATATATTCCAATTTTCCCAAAGTTAGACATAATGAATAAGTATGAACAATGAGTTCTAATGAAATATTTTTTTCATAATCACTAATCAGCAGATTCCTCTGAAACTATTATAGCCATTTGGGCAGAAGATGGAAAAATCTGCTGACTGGAGTCTCTTTTCCAGACATAACAAAGAAAAATTCTGTATAGTTTTCTGAGAAAAGGTAGCTTAAAATATTTCTAATTGACATTCAGTTTCTACATTAGTGAAAAACAATAACTTCTGAGAATTTCTGAAAAGTTTCTAAGGAGTAGACATCTATATGAGCAACAAACATAGAAGTAATTTCTTTAGTTTCACCTAAATTATATATTATTGATTATTAACTCTAAAATCTTTGAGGAGGCAGTGAAAAGGATAAATTAGTATCATGAACCAAGACACTGAAACATTAAGAAATGATAAAAATAATAGCTTTTTACTAATTGAAGCCCAGGAAAGTAAACATTTCATCTCAAGAAATTAAAAACAAACTCACGTAGGCGTGTCCTAGACTGTAGTTTGAAGGGCCATACTATATTTACAGTGGAAAGAGAGAAATATGCTCTGAATATCCCGAGATGACATGTTTAGTAGTATAATGTGTATAGTGGATATAAAACTTAAGGATAAGGACAACAATTACAGGTGAGGGTATGGAGAACAGAATAAACCTCTGTTGAATCTCAGCTCAGAAAGGTACCTAAGTTATTAAGAGCCCCATAGCACAATTCAAATATAGGAAAATTATTTCCAACATACAATATCCTCGAATGTTCTACTGCTATCCTGTCTTTTTATCTGTATAAGATTAGAAACTGTGAAAGAATGTGATACCTGTGAAGACTTTCACTAGACATAAAAGATACAGAAAAACGAACACAATTTTCCAAATATCAGAGCAACCATCAGTTTTCAGATATTTTAGTACAACTCAAGTTAAGCTCGAGTTCTGAAGAATTACAAGAGTTGAAAAGATGTAGTCCCATTTTCCCATGGTCCATGGGGAAATTTCATTTGCTAGTATGGAGACTACCTTGATACTATGTCATTTCCTTAACCTCACATAAGTCAGCAGTAGTACAAATTTAAGGGAAATAATGTTGTTTAATACTTTATATTTGTCATGGAATACAGTCATACCATCCTTTTACTGTTCTATTTCTAAATGCATAAATGACAGGGCTTTTAGTACTTAGTACCTGTCCAAACTGTCTGAAAAAAAAATGTTTGTAAATTCCTTTCATCATTTTCACTAGAGAATTGTTGCATTCTGTAATTTAAAAATAGTATAGCAGGAGAAAAATGATCAATATACTCTGTAATGGTCTTCTTAAGAAAATACTTTAGAATAAACAAATAATTTTTTTCTTATAATCTTTTTCTGCTCCAATAGGTATTTCATTTTATTAATTCTTTGCCACTGTTAATAAATTCCTCAAGTCTGATAAGTGGTTGGACTTGGAGGTTTCTATTTCTTTCTAGCATGGGTTTTTACCTATTTTCCTTTTTCTTCCTGCATAAGATATTCCTTCTGTCCTACAGGTGATTACTTACATGAAAGAAAAGCTTCTGAAAGGTAATATATCATGAAAAAGTGGATCAAGTGCTGTGTCCTCTCTGAGGGATAGCAGACTTGCTTTGTGTTATGCTGAAAATGGCCACGCTCAAGTGGAGAATGCCTCATTTTATCATGTGCAATTATTTAAACTCAAAGTCACCTTAGTACTTCTGTTAATGTTGAGAGTTTTTAATCTATTTTAGGTGATTTTTATCTATTTTGTTTAGACATTTTATCATGTAGAAGCAAAATATAAATCCAGCATTCAACAAACTGTTTTTTTAAACAGTAATCATTTAATAAATATTTATTTGTTCAACAAAATGTGTTGAACTTGATATATGCTAGGTACTTTGAAAATATAAAAGGAATGATGTAGTTTTTGATGTTAACATAAAGAATTTTCTAACCTTAGATCTAATAGTGTCTGGGTTCAGATGTAGAATTACCCCTTTCTGAAGTACTCAAAGAAACAGGTCAGACTCTAGGTAGGAATACAGAAGGTAACCAACTATATAGATGTCAATTTATATGCATGGTGTGCCCCCAAAAATGTATACATACTGTAATATCTTATAGCTCAATTTTGAAAATGAGATGGATTTTTTTAATAAACACTGTCTTCATAATTAAAGTATGTGTATACATTTTTTTGAGGATACTCTACATATACCCTTCTTACAGCTCTAGAACAAAAGTGATTGAATTGTCTTCTCTATTATACAGTGACGCCCCACTATCATACACCTGAACTGTAAATGTATATAGACTTTCTCAGTTTATATTTAAACATATTTTTAAGCTTTAGGTCCTACTAATTTCTTAAATATAGTTTAAACAGGCAGCAAGTTAAAGTACAGGACTCTGGCCCTTAATGTTTTCTATAGTAATACATTTGACTCATTTGCATCGATTTGATGCAATACCCTAAACCTCTTCTGGGAGACTAGGATGGAAGGTAGCAATCTTAGTTGCAGGAGGTACATATGTACCTGAGGTAAGCCAGGAGAATGTGTGTACAAATTTTAATGCTAACACTTCCTTGCTTGTAGGAAGCTGAAGGCTAAAAATATTCACGTTAACCTAAATTACAAATGGATATTTAATGGACTCATTTAAAAATACTGGGGATTATATATAAAGTTTGTGCTGTGTATTAAAAAAAAAGGATTTAAGATAAATTATAAAGACACATTCTATTCTCTGATGTTTTAACATTGGTCAATGTAAGATCTGTAAATAATATATTAGGTATGAAAACTCAACAGCTAAAAAGTTAGTGGTAGTAGTATTTCTTCCTCTCTAAAATTCTTTTTGGACCAAGTCCCCAGAATTTGTGAAAGTGAAAATGTAAAATTATGTATATTTATCATCTTTTTCAAATATGGATTCTCAACTCTGACAAAATGTAGAAGGTAAAACTTCAATTTAGAGTATAAAATAAAATCAATAATTGCTGAAAAGCCCACAAATTACTGAGCTGCACTGATACAAAATGTACTAGAAATATGGAAACGTCACATGCGAGGAGAGACTTCCCTGCTGAGCTGGGCTAATGGGTTCAGGTAAGCCAGTGGCCTCAGGAGGTTCTTCCCTACGTAGCGTTTTTCCTTCAAGGACCCTCCAGGTGTTCTGCTGTGACACCAGATTTAGGGCTTGAACAGCAGTGCCTTTTGATCTCCTTGCAGCTGCTGTGATTAAGCAGACACACATCACTTGCTGTGCCACAGTGAAAGAAGCGTGTGGTTCACCTTTGCTGAATTAGTACCCACTGAGCACCGCAAATATTTAAAATGTCAATCTGTTTGATAATGTCAGAGAGGCCTGCAAATACCACAAAATGGCACCCAGGAAGCATTCAACACAGACAAAGGAACATTTAACATCTCTCTCCTTCAAGGTAAATGAGAGTTAAATGGATACAGTAAACCTCTGGTGAAGCTACTGAGGTCAGCAAATTTAGTAACCCTAAGTGAGACATGAGCTTATAACTCACTGTTTTAGTATGTTCGCTCCAAAAGGAGTCCTATTCCTGATCTTAAACACAGGCTGTTGCAGGAGAATTAATTTATATTGACATAAGATTAGAGAGTTCTTATCACAAAATCCAGCTTAAAGAGAAGACTTCAAATTTCAAGTGACATCTTTATTTCATTTACAACTATTTAATCCCAAAAGGCAGCAAAGACATACACCATAGTGGTGTGAATTTTGGAAATGTCAGCAAAACTGAGACCATACCAAATTTCTCATAAACTGGCCACAACCTGCTGGTGCTCACCTCAAGCCCAAATGTAACTATGCTTTGTGGTAACTTGATTTTTTTTTTAGATAATAACTATTTTTTGTTGTTGTTAATCCTCACTCAAGGATATTTTTCCATTGATTTTTAGGGAGAGTGGAAGAGAGAGGGAAAGACAGAGAGAAACATTGATGTGAGAGAAACACATCAATTGGTTGCCTCCTGCACGAGCCTTGACCTGGGCCCTGGCAGGGGAGGAGCCTGCAACCAGGGTAGATGGCCTTGACCAGAATCGAACTTGGGACCCTTTGGTCCACAGGCTGATGCTCTATCCACTGAACCAAATCGATGAGGGCTAGATAATAACTATCAGATGAGGCCTCTACTCAGAAAATATTGATATACAATCAATATTTCAAATATTTTTTTTGTTTTTTTCTACCGATATAAGTATTAATTAGGGTAAAATATGTAACTTCTATCAAAATACCCAGGCCATTCCTCAATCACAGAACATTAGGAAATAAGTGTTCAGTGCCGTTGGGCAGCTCTGATCCATGGGGTGATGTGGGGTCCAGGAGGGCAGCTCTGCTATGTTCACAGAGCACTTCCAAGGCCACATGAGTCACTATTATTCTCGCCTGTGGAAAGGAAAAGAGCTCTCTATTTCCACCCTCAAGGTGAGGTGGAAGTTGCACATATTCCTGTCACAATCCTCTGGTGTGACTTTGTCACATGACTGCACTTAGCTACAAGTGTGAGAAATATAGAGAGTCTAGTGTCCAAGAATAAAGCAAAAAAACATTAATTCTCTCCATGACATATTTATTTATCTATATGTTTCAGAGTGATTCTATTCTTATCACCATACAGGGAAAGCAATGAGACTTTGAATTGAACCTGATAGAAAAATAATGTGAACACAAAATTTAAATATTGATAAATGTAAAATTCCTATATAAAATGTTAAAATATTAATGAAACATTTGTGTCCTCACCCAAGATCACACATTTCTCCTAATGAACACAGATTTTTATTTGTTTTGTTCTATGAAAATGAGAAAATTTTACTTTTGTCACTAGCTTTCATAGTGAAAAAGTTAAAATAATGGAATCAAACTTAATTTAAAATACAGTAAATATTTATGACCAGAGTTTGAAAATTATAGGAAACTCATGGTTGAAAGTAAGAGATTATTAACAACACTATATTTCAAAAGTTCTATTTTATTTTCTGAGTAATGGTCTCATCTAAAACACTACACCAGTTCTACTATTATATTAAATTTTTGCATAATGGATACTATGAGCATTTACTCATCTTAGAAAACCAATATTTTGGAAAGGAATTTTATGCTTGATTAAAATCTCCCAAGCCTAATTTTATCCTATTAATCCTAGGATAAAATAATCCTTCTATCCAACACTCTCTGTCCTCAATTGGTGCTTGTATGCTTTCAATAATTACAGATGGTTATAATTTTTCTTTTAAACTACCTCTGAGCCATGTTTGTAAATTATAATTACTTAATTTGGAAGAAGGCAACCTAATTTGATGAAATGTATCACATTTAAAATAGGAAGAGTGAAGACTTAGAATTCAAAAAATGAGCACTGCTGCAATCTATGTGGAATACTATTTTAAATTCAATGCTGAGTTGATCATTATTTTTCTTCCCACATGAATCAATCCCTTTAACTCATTCATCATTTTCATTGTCTTTCTTGGAAGTTTCCCCACTTTGTCTTCATCATATGTCACTTTTCTAACATGTTACACTTAAATGGTACTATTGTTTTAGATTTAGTCTTAACAAAATCAAATAGTGATACACTATCATAATTTTAGAGTTTTTAAGTGTTCTTATTTTTACCTTGATTTTTTGTCAACAGGTATAAACAGATTACTTCTCTGTATCCATAGTTTTTATTCTCCTTAGTATAATACCCATAATTCATTCATTAATTTTGTCATCTAGTGACTATTTCTTGAGTGCCTACTAATGGCTAGGCAGCATACTACATACTGGGGCTTCTATGATGAACACAAAGAGACCCAGAACCTGTTCTATGGAGTTGAAAGTCTAGGAGGGAAAGACAGATATTAATGAAAGAATCAAATATTTACATTGGAAACTATAGATGTAACCAACATTGTGAATAAAAGATAATAAGTATTCTCCATACTTACAATAAAGAAAATTGACCTAGTCAGTGAGAATAGGGAAAGTGAGGATATCTGAAGATGATTTGGCTGAGCTATAATCCATAGAAATGCTGGTAATAACTAGGTAAAAGCAATGGTTACGAGAAGTAACAAAGGTACCAGTTTGTGTTGGAACGGAGTATAGGTGCATTCTGGAAAATAAGACGTAAGCTAGTCTAGTCAAGAGTATGTTGTGAAGTTAAGACTAGAGAAGTAGGAAGAGGCTTAAGCCACATCAAGGATTTGGTTCTCTATTTTATTCTTAGAATTCTTTAAGCATATGCATTATATGACCAACCTTATATTTTGGAAAAATACTCTGGTTAGCTATGGAGATCTCAGTGAGGGTGGCATGAGATGATTCAGAGAGTAAACTTAGAGGGTTATTCCTCTCTTTTATATGAGGAATTATCTTAATTTGAATTATGGTTATGCAGATGCAGACAGATAGATTCACTCAAGAGCTACTTAGGAGGTAATCAATAGGACTTTGTATAACACAGAGAGATGAAAAGGTGAGAGGGGTATTGAGAATGATTCCTTAATGGGAGATGCTAGTCAGAACCAACACGGAAAGACCATTAAGTTTAACTCTGAAAATTTTGATTTGAATTATTCTAAAGATAGAATAATGAGTTAAATATGCAGTAGAACTGTCATATAGGCAGTTGAATACCTGGGTCTGGTGCTCAGAGGAGAGGTATGGTCTGGATATAAAGAGCTGTTTTATGAAGGTGAAAAATTAAACCATAGGTACAAGTGTAATTACATAGGTATAACATATAAAGTGAAAAGAGAAAAACTATAAGAAAAATACTTGAAGAACTTCAACTTTAAAGACTTGGTGAAGGATAAGCCTACAGAAAAGGTACACATAAAGAATTAAAGAAATGTTGTGTAGGAGGCAGCCTATCCATGATTCCCTCTCATCATGGATGTTTCTATCTCTCTCCCCTTCTCCCTTCCTCTCTGAAATCAATATTTTTTAAATAATTAAAAAAGTGTTAAGATAGTGTCATATCAAGTAAACCAAGGTAATAGAGTGGTTAGATATAAAGGCCAAGGAAACAACGTCAAATGCTTTTGAAAGTTTTCTTAAGACTGATTGTGCCAAGCCAGCTCACCCAAGGGTTTGGAAGCCTGAGTGAGGGCAGCGAAAGAATGAAGAAATGACAGACAAAGAGAATAAGCTGGGTCTAGTGGATCTCCTGTGCCTGGCTGAGGCCACAGAGAGAGATCCAGAGGCAAGCTGAGCCCTTATTTTATAGCCAGAGGTAAACAAGGCAGTGGTCACCATAGTTACAATGTTCTTGTGAGTTTCACTTGTTTTGGCAGCCCATTAGCTTCCCAGATAAGATCTAGGGAGCCATAAGGTCAAGCCTAATTATGCTAAGAGGACTGTGCCCTGGGACTTGTTTGTGGCTTTGCCAACAGGTCAGTCCGAGGCTTAACCCTATAGCCACGCCCTACAACTGATAATAAAAAAATGTTTGTTAGATCTAATGCCATCTGGTCATGGATCAGCTTAGAATGGAATGAGAGATGGATTCAGTGACAGACGGCAAAATGCAGTAAATAAGTGCAGATCTCTTACAAAAAGTTGACTGAAAAGACAGGGTGAGATCAAGCAATGGTTCGAAGGACTGCTGTATTCATTGTTTTTACTATTCCTTTTATCTTTAAAAATGCTCAAATAAGAAATACTTGATCATACTTAAAGATTGTTAAAAAGAAGTAAATGAGTTGAATATCCACATGAGAGAAAAAATAATCACTCATTGAGAGAGGTGGCAAAACAGCTAGGAAAGAGGTGCCTGTCTTTTATCAGCAGAGGAGAAAATGGTGGGTGAGATTAACAGCAGTGGAGGTAATATTAGGCATTTAGCCTTCTGATAACATTCATCTTGTTTGTAAAGTAGAGGCTTTTCAGTCAGAAATTTGAAGTCCTTGCAAAAAAAAAAAAAAGTACTTTCAAATTTAGTCCTTGAATGGTAAGACAGTAATTGGGAGCAAATGTTAATATATCTCTTACTAGAAGCCATTTCCCTTGGTAAATCCTAATTTTATTGGGATTATTAAATTAATAGAAAATAAAATGAGTGACTCTTTTAGGTACCCATTTGTATGTAAATTATACAAGTATTACAGAAAAAGTAGTAAGTGGCCTAAGACTCAAATTTAAGTTTCTTATAAAATTTGAACTGAAAACAACTTTACATTTAGAATGACAAGTTTTGCCTTTTGTCAAATATGTTTCTTTCCATTTGACTAGCAAACCGTTTCAACTATCTTCAAATGTGTTTGGTACAATAAATACTTTTTCAAGAGTGTTTTAACTTAATTGTTAAAAGTATGACTTTTAGAAAGATACTGTAGTTTATAAATGGTAAGGACTATATATACTACCTCAGTGAGTTCCAGATCATTTACTTTGATGCCATATCTTCAAAATATTTAGAAGAAAATGTCATGTTCAAAAAAAAAAAAAAAAAGCAGAAGGAAAACTTTTTGGGCCCCCGCTGGTTTGATTCAGTGGATAGAGCATCGGCCTGCAGACTGAAGGGTCATGGGTCCAATTCTGGTCAAGGGCACATGCTTGGGTTGCGGGCTCAATCCCCATTAAAGGGCCTACAGGAGGCAGCTGATTGATAATTCTCTGTCATCATTGATGTTTCTATCTTTCCCTCTCCCTTCCTCTTTAAAATCAATAAAAATATATTTAAAAAGAAAGAAAACTTTTTGGCAAAAGCATTTTAGTAGGAAAAAAATGTAATTTCCTATTGCAAAATTTGAAACATTTCGGGGTGAGAACAAAATGTAAAATCTGTTAAGTTTTATTGAACACTGTTCATGTTAGTGTTATCATCACAAGCTTAAAGTATACCAGGGATAATAAACAAACAGATTAGATGGCTTCTCTATTATACTCAGAATCTAATAAAAACAACCATTCCTTCTCCCAAAAATATGTTACCACTTTCACAACATTTTTCTCTCCCTCTCTTTCATTTTATTACCATTTAACTCCTATAGAACAAATATATATCAAAAGGAGAGAGTGGTTTTATACTGGCTTCAAGCTGATATAGTGACAACAAACCATTGATGCTATGTTCTCATCTCGCTCAAGCTAAAATGCTTTTTGAAACAACACTAAATTCTGAGTAGATAAATCGATACATTTATTTCTGCAAAAGTAAAAGATTCCTATATTTTCAAAGATGGATTGTAAAATTACAGATTTAATAGTGATTCTCAGGCTTCTTTGTAATGTCTGGCACAATTGAGGGACTCACACAATCTGATCAATAATGATTATCTAAGGCAATGGAAAGGGTTGATAAGCTGATGAGAAATATAGTTGATGATAAGCTGAAAGAAATATAGTTGGATGACATTAAAGAATGGAAAAGATATATGTGGTCGATGGGGACAAGTAGTTTTTTAAAATGCTCATCTAGCCCCAGCCGGGTGGCTCAGTAGATTGGATCATCATCTGGTGCACCAAAAAGATTGCAAGATTGATCCCCCATCAGGGCACATACCTGGGTTGGGGGTTCCATCCCCAGTTGGCTCTCTCAAAATCAATAAAAACCTATCTTCAGGTGAGGACTAATTAAGTAAATGCTCACCTGCTTATCAGAGTAAGTTATCAATGGGCAATAATCCTGAAATCACCATTAAAAATGACTGATTTATTAAGTTTGGCTATTATGTAGAAATCTGGCTTATTTACTGGCACATTTCCAATGGATACATGAGAGAAAAAGATTTAAACAGAGCCTCTGCAGTGAGATTTTAACAGTTACAGGATCAACACTGTGCTTTCATTTTAAAAAATGTATCAGCCCAAATGTCCACAAGTGGATAAATGGATTAACAGATTGTAGTGTATCCAGTCATACCTTGGAGATATTGTGGGTTAGTTTCCAGACCACTTCAATAAAGTGAATATCACAATAAAGCTAGTTTTTTGATATATCAGTGCATATAAAGTTATGTTTACACTATACTGTAATCTATTAAGTGTATAATAGCACTATGTCTATAAAAACAATATATACCTTCATTAAAAATACTTTATTGCTAAAGAAATGCTAACCATTATCTGAGCCTTTAGTGAGTCATAATGTTTTTGCTGGTTAAGAGTCTTGCCTTGGTGTTGATTAAAATGCATTATCTTCAAAGCACAACAATATGCAGATTTTTACTTATAGAAGCAACTATAGCTATGAATATATACATGGGTCGGTACACACACATATATTTCCTTGCTCTGTCAGTTGAGAAAGTCTTATCATATCTAATATATATGTTGATAGATATCCCAGAAATAGAGTGAAAATGAAGCAGAAAAAAAATCATGTGAAAGAACAAAGGCCAAATTTATAAAAATTTGGTAATAAATATTAACTTTCAAATTCACAAAGCTCAGGAAATTGCAAACAAGATAAATTCAAAGTAGACAACAGCTAGGGCTATCACGACATAATTAAACTGCTGAAAGGATAAAGAAATAATACTGAAACAATATTCACAATAGTCAGAAAAAAAGGCTCATAATGCTCAGTGAATAATGATAAAAATTACTGTGGTTTCTCATTAAAAATAACAGATGCCAGATGACAAAAGCATTGCATACTCAAAATGAGAAAAAATAAGAAAAAGTCTAAAATTCTATGTATAATGAAAATGCTCTACACACTGAGGTTAGGATCATTCAGTTATGTTAACTGGATTCATTTTCCAACTTTCATTATTTCATTTTTAAAAATTAAACTTTTTTAGAAAGACTACTATAAGTAATTCTCTAACTGGAATTGGACTTTTGAAAGTACAGGCATTATATTTTAAAATCTCTTTTACTGGTTTGTGTTTTAAAATTAATTCATTTCAGCTTATTTTTCTTCTCTCTTTGTTTTACTATAAATTAATTTTCTAATTTATTAATATAAGAATTTCTTTTTGCCTTTGTTTTTAAATAATAAATTTAAATTATATATTTTCTTTGAGTACAGTTTTAATAGCAGACCATAGGCTTTCTTATTCTTTATTTTACTAAATACATGATGATTTGTCATTTGGTTTTAAATGCCTCATTTATACAGGGGTATTTAACCAGTGTATTTCTTAAAATCGAAGAAGTTTTTGTCTGTTGCCATTTATGCTTGAATATTATAGCATATCTCTTTTTGGTACTTTATGCAGAAGTTCTTGGGAGCATTGATTTCTGCTTGTGGCTATCAGGGCCTTTATAAAATTGGGCTATTTAGATTTATTGTACATAAAAACTTCATGAATCATTTTATTAATAATTGCTAACATTATTACTTTAATATATGCTAATTAAGGTGATGATTTAGTATGTAATAAAATAATGCAATCCTGAATGTAAATAGTATGCAACCAGAAGAAGCATAACACATGTGACAAATAAAAGTGAAATGTAAAGAAGCTAAGAAATGTTGAGAAAATGGAAACTACTTTTAAGTGCCTATTTGATTACTATTGAATCTTAATTCTCTTCTAGAAGAAATTTAAAATTTTAGATTTTTGAAGAATAATTAGTAGCTTATTAAAGCAAAATATTATTGAAGTAGAACATATTAAGATTAGGGACTGAAAGGAAATGATTGAATACTTAATATTAAGTACTACTTTAACTGTCATTTTGGAAAATGTGAAAAAATGAGATATTTAATACCCATAATGGGTAAAATTACTTAAGTATTTTATTGTAGTACTTACTCTTAAATTGTAAAATTACTAGTTCAGAAGCCCCAAACACAAAACCCTGCCTCAATTTCTAATTGAAATAACTCAAAGTGTAGGCAATCAGATGAATTAACCAGCTAATAATAAATGAATTAAGAATAAATCTATAGAAATAATAAACAATATCATAATAATAAAAGCTTATTCACAATGTCAGGTGACAGATACTGTAAATCATTTAAAACAGCCTCATACCATAGTTATACCTGCATTTAACAAAGAAAAAAATGAAACTCAGAAAAGTATTTTGTCAAGGTTAATTTTTTCCAACAGCCTCAGTTACCTCCCATGCTGCCTATTAAAGTAAAAACACCAATATAAAGACAAAACTATATAGAGAGAGGGCATTTTAGAGCTTTATATAACAGAAACTAACTTAAGAAAGGAAGAGATGAAGTTATCTCATGAAATCCAAGGGCACAAATGCTTACTAGGTGCCAAGATTGGTTCCAAGTACATTCTATGTATTAGTTCATTAAATCTTTGCAATACTCCCATAGAATTAATATTGAAATAATATAATTTTAGAGTAATATATTTATTACTATGGAGTAATATACTATTACTATCATTTCCATTTAAAGATGAGGAGACTGAGGCACAGAAAGTTAAGTTTCTTGCCTGTGGTCACAAGGACGGAGGTAGAGTTACATGGTACCAGAGTCTTACTGGGTTTTGCAGTGAAAACAAACAATGGAGATTAAAAAAATCCATCCGAACTTTCTTTCTCAGCTCTCCTATGTCATGAACATACCCCAGTCTCTCTCTGTGTCTGGCTTGCTCTAGTCATCAGACCGAAAATATATGAACTATTGCTTCCAAATTTACATGTCCTATGTCGGTCATAAGTAGCCACTCACAGCCCTTTCTGAGTCTTGTAGATATAACAACTTGCAAGAGAAAAATCTGTTTGAGTCAGCTAAGTTAGCTGGCCAACCTTGGTCCAACTTGCTAAGAGTAGAAAGAAGAGATCGTGGATTCCACATTTCGGTTTTTGGCTGGGTTCCTACCGCTGTAGATACAGAGGAGTGAAAAGTCCTCTCAAAAGGGAGTCACTCTGAATAGACAAAATAAAACAAAAAACTACCACTGAGGCAAAAGTAAGAATCAGGAAAAACTAAGAATGGACCATTGGCATCCAGTATGCTCACCATTACACCACAGAACAGAAGATCTGACTTTGGGTGTTGAGCACACAATGCAATATACAGATGGTGTATCATAGAATGGTACACTTGAAACCTGTATAATTATATTAATCAATATCACCCCAATAAATTAAAAAATATAGGACTTAAAAACGAATAGACTGCTAACTATGGCACAGTAGCATCATTGGTTTCATGCCCATTTCTCTTCCTAGAAGCCTGTTCCTTCAATCCATAAACGGTGTCTTATCCAACTTTGTGTTTACACATATGTGGTCACTGTCTAAGATAAAGATGCTGATGTAAAATGATTTGGAAAAGAACTGCATGACATACTAATTATTATTTCCCCATGACATGCATATAATTTGTTAAGTATCCTTCAAGGGGTAAATGCGTCAGAGAAAATGATTCCAGACTTCTAAGGGATTATTCCCTTTTTATTTCTGTACGCGAGTTAGCTGGATATTTTCTTAATCACATTAATTGGGAGTGGGGAAAAAGAAATAATGGAAAGTAATGCATTCACAAAAATAGACACTAAGAAAGCCAGAAACTCTGAATTAATGTGATGCAAACCTCATTCCATACATTGAGGAGCCCAGGAGCACAATGAAAAACTCAGTGATCTCTCACAGGGCAGCGGGGCAGTGACAGGCCGGAAAGAGGCCAACATCAGGCCATTCATTAAAAGGACTCAGAAGTTAATAGAAATTACTCACTCAATTTAGATAAATAACAAAGGCTCACCCAAGCACTTTCGGGCTGTAGTTAAAAGCATATATTATGTTAGATAAAGACAGAGATATTATTAATTAGAAGGCAAAAAAAAAATGCACGGGTTCTAAGGAAAAACAGGCATTTTCAAGAAAGTGTAGGTCTATGGAGGGCTGGGTGCTTCAGGTTTCCTCTCTGCCAACCTGGTTCTTCATCTTCCTTTGGATCACAAATAGTTTCCTTAATTTGACAAAGGTTGTTCCTGAGGCCACTAATATAAGCATGAAGACAGCATTTTACATGTAATTTAAGGGGATCCAGACCCATCCATGTATTCGTTATCAATCATTGCACTTCAAACTGACCAAAGAACCTGCTGGAATAGAACACAGCAATAGAAAACCCCAGGGAGTCCTATACAAAGGCATGGCTCTAGGGCCGTGGTCGGCAAACCGTGGCTCGCGAGCCACGGTTTGCCGAGCCACAGTTTGCCGACCACTGGTCTAGGGTGAGAGGGAAGACTTGGTTAGGCCATTGTTAATAATTAGCACTTGACTATAGTTTTCCCAACTCTTTTCTATTCAGTAACTGACTAAGGCATACATACAGAATAGGGAACTTGACCAGATACACAGATCTTAAATAACATTATCTGAGATTAGCAAAATGCTAAAGAAATTGAAGGGAGCTTAAATATAGTCAAGGACAAAGGCCTTGCTATAATTAGCAACTTTTTACCAATTTTCATTCATCTCATCTGTGAACATAGTATTATTTTAAATGTATGCAGTAGTGCAATGCCTAACCAAAAAAATAAATAAATAAAAACTTGTCGTAAACCTTTTTAAGAGTGGTTTAAACATAATATTTAAAATATTCAGTATGATCACTCCAATTATTTATGAATATGTGTGTAGTGTGTGTGTGTGCATGTGTGTGTGTGTGGTGTGTGTAGGGGAGAGAGACAGAGACAGGGAAACAGGGAAAAACAAAGGTGTAGACAAACTTATAGCCACAAGATTAAATAGAGAACATTGATTCTAAAATCTTTAAAAGTGTTTGAAAATTCAAAGACACATACTATACAGCCAATTTAAGAAACTAGAGCAAAAAACAATATTTTAAATACTTCTCAATCTAAAAAAATTCCTTATTTCCTCAAGCTTATTTTTTAATGGAACATGCTACAGGGTGCCCCAAAGTATATTTTGTTGCTATCTGAAAGAGAAGTGGGTCAAATGTGGCAGTAGATCATTTCTAGATTCAATTCATTTAGATACATTGGACAGCACAAGTCCCTGGGGGCACCCACGAATACTCACTGCATTTAGCCTAGTCAGCCATTTTGAGTAAATTGAAAAGACTTGATCTCACACACAATGACAGAGGGTAAAGGGACTGTGAAAAAAAGTCAAGATTCAATTTAGTGGAGATAAGAGTTCTGCTTTTACTTGGCAATTGAAAATGCTTTCCAACTCCATTGAGATGAAAATTCAAGTAGTTTATCCTTGTTGTCACTCTTAAGTAAGAAACATATTGTTAGAAAAGGAGAAAAGTAGTGTTTATTGAAAAGTGAAGATATACAAATAATCCCCAATCAAAATTTTATACATTATGATAACTGTAACATATTAGCATAATAAGCAACACAGAGAGTCGAGTGGTGGTGAAAAATAATTGGGTTCAGAGAAAGGTGATACAGGAAGGTGCATACATTTCGGAGAAGCAATTTCCAAAGGTGGTGTCCTATAATCTAATTTTAATTTAGGTTCTTCTGCCACAAGAGAATGCTCAATGATAGTCAAACAAATACAGGGTGGTGCAAAAGTAGGTTTTACAGTTGTGAGTATACAAAACACAGAGTTTATTCTAGTATTTGTATATGTTAGTCATTGCATTATTTTCCATACAAACAACTGTGAGCCTACTTTTGTCTCTGTTTGTTCACTGAAACTTGGAGTGGATCAATGTGACAGTTATGTGATATTATGTCATCTTTGTATGAAGAAAATTTATAACTAGCACAATATTATCACTCAAGTCTTAGGTTAATAGAGTAAAATTAAATAAACTAAAATAAAGTAAGCTGAAGTTAGATTTCTTTGTACCACATAAGGAAAAATGCAGGGGTCAATATGAAGATGCAGTGAGTGCTGCCAACACACAAAATTCATTGTCTGGTTCCAGACTTAACTTCATAACTCTTTTTCTAACCGATAATTTTGGCTCCCTGTGGTACCTGTTCAACCTAAAAGAAATTAGAAAAATTTATTCTGGGACCCTGGTCAGATGGGCATGGAAATGGAAAACATTGGACAACATTTACCAAGATTAGCCAAAGCAGGTGAAGCTGATGAAGAGAAAGTTCTGATATGGGGACAGGGTAAGTACATAAAATAGAACTAATAGGAGAAGGTCTTGGCTCAAAGGTGAGAGAAGGTGATCAACCATTATCGGAACCATGTTTCAAGGGGATAAAATAAGACTTGACACTGATGACTGCCTTTCGCTATGGTGACTTAGCCTTTTCTTTGGCAATCTCCCAGGGACGCAGTCACTTGAGAAACTATCTGTGCTAGGGGATATCATAAGGATTTTATGGTCTGTTAGGCAGAAGGTAAGCATCCTTTCTTCTGGGTGTGTCTTGCAAAGCAGCACCTGGTGGTTTCACCAAGGAGAAAGTGTTGCTGTCTGTGCCCTAGATTTTCAGTGATGATTCCTCCCGTATGTTTTTCTGTGTAAGGCATTTGATTTCTGAAAAAGTCACTCATAGGTCTCTGTTTTATCCAAAAGAATCCCATCCAGTGTACCGGGATCCCTAAAACAGTGGTTGGCAAACTCATTAGTCAACAGAGCCAAATATCAACAGTACAATGACTGAAATTTCTTTTGAGAGCCAAAATTTTTAAACTTAAACTATATAGGTAGGTACATTTTATTAACTTAATTAGGGTACTCCTAAGCTGCCCTTTGCTAAAAACATCCTCAATCTGATTGAGGTACGTTTTCTGAGGTTGACCCCTTCTAACTCTCCCATCTACACTTGTCTTGTGTACTTGTTTCGTCTATCTCCTTTCCGAAAACCAACTTCTGTGCATGGGCCACGAAGTTTCAAGCGCACTGTATGTGGCGCGCCCACACGTGGTATTTTGTGGAAGAGCCACACTCAAGGGGCCAAAGAGCCGCATGTGGCTCATGAGCCACAGTTTGCCAACCACGGCCCTAAAGCTTCCAAGTCTGGTCAACACTTAGGAAAATAAATGTTGTGTTCCATTTAGTATATTGAGAATCATGTTTGGAGAAAGATATCTCCAAATGCCTCCAAGTGGAGGAGTAAATACCACAGTTACAGCCAAAGATTCCTACATTTTAACTTAATGAAATGGGAGCCAAAACAGAGTAGCCTAATGTTAACCCTAATCTCTAAATTTGCCTTAGATTCTATCATTTTTTTCATATCATAAAATACTTTTAATGTAATAGAAAATAATTCTCCAAGACATGTGTGTTTTTCATGTCTTTGGAATATTGGATGTGAAGCATCAATTTTTAACATTTTTATGACCAGTTGGATAGACAGAAATGAAAAAGAAAATATCACTGGATAGTCAGTGTGTTTGGAAAACTTATACCGGTAAAACAGTATTCACCCATTCGAAAAATGTAAAAGCACTTAAATGAAATATTTCATCAAAGAGACTGAATTGACTATAAGTAGATGCATTAATATGATAAATCTGAAAAAGAATTCTCAGAAATATAAGTCCCAGAAGATTAAATATATGAAGATTGCATTTATATAAAGTGAAAAAGAAGAAAAAGGCAATACGGGGTAACTTGTTTAGGTATTCAAGCCTACGTGGTAATGCCATAGACAGAACAGGGTGGGCAAACCACAGTCTACCTATTTTTGTAAATAAAGCTTTAAATGTGTTTAAGAACCCAAACATGCACTTACTTTGTGTGTTAATGCTTTTACACTATAATAGCTGAGGTAAGCAGTGATAACAGAGACCGTATGGCCTGTGAAAACTAAACTATTTACTATCTGGCCCTAGCTAGTTTTTATATTTTATGAAACCTGATCAATGTTATTTCTACAATTAATCTGAATGAGTATGGGCCAATAATAACCAAACACATCTCAAACAAGAAAAAAGTGGTACAATTTGCCTTATATACATAAAAATTATTATAAAGCTCTATTGAATCAGATAAGGTATGAGTGTAAGAATAGAAAAATAGCTCATTTGAACATACCATGGAACCTAGAAATAGATCACACATAAGCCAAATTTATAACTTAGCTAGTACTGCAGGTCAGTAGAAAAATATGGAGTTTTTAATGATGGTAAGATAGTTTTTTAACGTGGAAAATTGAACATGGACAATTATGTACACCACATCCAGAAATCCACTCCATATAGATTGAATTCATTTTAAAAATTGTAAAACATTTAGAAAAAATACATGAAAATATTTTTGGATATAGAAGGAAAAATTTCTTAAACAAACAATTTGCAAATTATAAAGGATAGAACTAATACTTACAACTACAGTTAAATTAAAAACTTCAGTTAATCAAAATACATCACACAGAAATGAAAATAATAAATCACAAACAGGAAGAAATTGTTTGAATTACTATTAAAGCAAAGATTTTAGGAAATACTTTCCAATCTAAAAGAAGATAACCAATCCAAATTTTTAAAAAAAGCAAAGAATTTAATACACTCCATAGAATATATATATTAATCCTTATCCAAGAATATATTTTTTGTGGAGAGCAGCTACAGCATTTGGACAGGTTCAAGCCTCCGACTCATGAGAGGGCACAGTCCTCTTGTGGCAAAGCCACGTGCAAATCCCAGCTTGGAGGGCAAAGCCCTCCCAGCGCAGCGCAATTATAGCCAAAGGCTATGGTTGTAAGCTTGACCTTATGGTCCAAACCTATGATCCCAGTTTGCTGAGTGATGTGGGCTGCAGGAGGTGCAGCAAGTGCTGCCAAAACAAAGCTTGATAGAGTTCAGGCACATGTAATTGAGTAAATTCAAAACCCGCGAGAACATTGTAAACATCTTGACTATACCCTTACTTTGCCTCGCGGAATTTGGCTATAAAATAAAGACTCAGCTTGCAGGCTGTGGCACTGTCTCTTCATCTGAGAGCAGAATTCCACCTAGCCCCAGCTTTATTCTCTTGTCTATCTTCTTTAATCCCTCAGATTCACCCCTGGTCATGCTGGGTGTGGCACAATTTTTATTGATTTTTAGGGAGAAAGGAAGTGGGACAGAGAGAGAGAAACATCTATAGGTTGCCTCCCTTATATGTCTCAACCAGGATCTAACCTGCAACTTAGATATATACCCTGACTGGGAATCAAACCCACAACCTTTTAGCACCTGGGATGATGCTCCACCCAATAGAACTAACCAGCCAGAGCCATTTTAAAATTCAATAAATATAAGAAAATGTATAAATCAAATTACAACTAAAATTAAATACCATTCCATGCCATCCTTCCCTTCTACACCTATACTTAATGCCATTAGACATATTGATATTGTATTCTGATGGTTGTAAAATGACTTGTTACTTGTTTTCCTACATACAACAACTGCCTAATCAATTCTTTATATTTGTAGATACCATAAGTATATGCTGGAAAATGTTTCACAGATCTTCACAGGGGGAATAATGTCTTTACTGGGGCATCATATGTTGAAGCTTACTATTCACGTACACAAAGGGATGGGGTAGGGAGCAAAGAATGTCATTTCCAGTGGAGTGTACATATGTGCTTGTATGTGTGCGTGCTTTTCCTTTCTTAAACATTTCTTTAGTTGGAACAAACATCAGCTCCTTCTTTGGGCATCAGATTGTGTCCTAACTCTATTAAAGTCTGTGGTGTCTAGGACTAAGCAGTATCCAGACGAAATGCTTATGGTCACTGTGGGAGATAACGGGTCCACAGAGCTGTTTAGCACCAGACACTGGGGTTTTTTCCATTGGAACAAGACATGCCCACTGGAAATAGGTTATGGGGAGAAACCTGAGAAAGAATGGGTGTAGAAACCTACGGATCAGAAAAGGACTAATAATGAAGAGATTTAATTACTGGAAAAACATGTGGAGAAAAAAACAATTGTGTGAAGGAAGGGCACAAATAAGGACAGAGAAGGAGACAGGAACAAAATAGGAATGGGCAGGAACATCACATAATCACACAATTAAGAAAGACCAACAAGGAATGAATTGCCTTCTTTCTATCATAGATATCAGGATGCATCTGTGTTCAGTCACATAAGGATCCTCATTTCCTTAGACCAGTGGTTCTCAACCTTCCTAATGCCACGACCCTTTAATACTGTTTCTCATGTTGTGGTGACCCCCAACCATAAAATTATTTTCATTGCTACTTCATAACTGTAATTTTGCTACTGTTATGAATCATAATGTAAATATCTGATATGCAAGATGTATTTTCATTGTTACAAATTGAACATAATTAAAGCATAGTGATTAATCACAAAAACAATATGTAATTATATATGTGTTTTCCGATGGTCTTAGGCAACCCCTGTGAAAGGGTCGTTCGACCTCCAAAGGGGTCGCGACCCACAGGTTGAGAACCACTGCATTAGACTTTTAACTTCAAAAACAACAAACTTCAATTTTTTTCTGCTTCCCCTTTAAGTGCATTTGGAAACTTTTCCAAAAGCAGTATAAGCTATGTATACTTTTCCATCCTTGCAACTGAATTTCTATATTGATTTTTCTGTAAAGAATATTTTCTGTCAATTATCTAACTTCCTTTATTGCAGACTCAATTTCTCTCCTCTCCCTAAAGTCAATCTTATTGTCATCCTTGACTTTTTCTCTAACCTCATATTTCAAATACAGATACTATTGAGCAGGATACACTTCAAATGATAAAGCAATGAACTGCGTGCTTTGATCTTTTTGGTAGATAGACAGTTATCAATGGACTAGCAAGTATTGTGCATCCTCAGAAATGATTTTTTAAATGATTTTCTTGTCCTCCCTTTTCAGTGTTTGAATGTTGTTCTTTGTTTCAGTCAGGGTTCTGGTTGGAAGAAACAGAAATCAACTAATTAAAGCAGAAATTAAAGTGTTGAAATGATATTTCAAGATTCACAAACTTTATAGGAAGACTAGACAACCATTGGAGACATGCATAATTGGTAGGGACCAAGGAGTTTAGTCAGCAGAGAAAGAATCCAAAGTTATGCCCAAGAATATTCTGTTTAATACAATATTATTTTATTTTATTTTATTTTATTTTTTATTACAAAGGGTATTACATATGAGTCCATTTTTCCCCCCGCCCTAGACAGTCCCCTAGCCTCCCCTATTCCCCAGTGTCTTATG
>NW_006288258.1:2195097-2198830 GCF_000327345.1 Myotis davidii
TCTAGTAGCTTTTTGATGGAGTCTCTAGGGTTTTGTATGTATAATATCATGTCTGCAAATAAGGACAGTTTTACTTCCTCTTTTCCAATTTGGATGCCTTTTATTTCTTCTTCTTGCCTAATTGCAATGGCTAACACTTCCAGTACTATGTTGAACAGGAGTAATACAATATTGATGACAGCAATATCAGACACTCCACTACATCCACTGCTTCCACTGCATCCTCACCACTGCTGTCACCTCAATTTATGTGTCAAATGGCCTTGTGTCTTTGGCTCATTCCCTCAAGATTCAAAGCCCCATATAGAAGCACAGAAACTTGATTTATGTACCTGTATCCTATATCTCAGGAGTCCCAAAGAGAAAATATTCAGTGTGTTGGGCTTCCAATATGGGAAATTATGCCTCTGGCCACATCTTACTATTAAAGTCATTTTTCTCTTTACATATCTCATGGGTTTTTCTATCATTTACCATATTTTATATACCTAAGACCTTTCTAATATCCAAATCATGAATTTCCAAATTTACCTCATGTATCAGAAAGGATATATGCACCCCTATGTTCATAGCAGCACAATTCACCGTAGCTAAGATCTGGAAACAGCCTAAGTGCCCATCAGTAGATGAATGGATTAGAAAACTGTGGTACATCTACACGATGGAATACTATGCAGCTCTAAAAAGGAAGGAACTCTCACCATTTGCAACGGCATGGATCGAACTGGAGAGCATTATGCTAAAAAACCACCTCCCTCTTTAGTCAATAAGGTTATCAGTCCTCTTCAAACCTGTTTTGAATATAAGGCCTTTCTGTTTCAATATTGTTTATGTCATACTATGAGATGAAAATTAGTCATGTTTTGACACACTTGGTATAGAAAATAGCAATTAAAATTTATGAAGTGACTGCATATATTTAGAAAAAATCATGTTAAAATTTTATCCTCTTAAAATAATAGAAAAGGGAATATATAAAGCTGTGCCTTGTTAGAAGGAAAGTCTTTAAGAGAAAATCTGGAATTTTCATATCATATGTCATTCAGGAAACATGTTTTGGGGAAAGGCAGGTTCTGAAAATCAAGAGATAAAAAAGATAGAGGATATCCATGGACTGTGTATTTATGATTCCTCCTTTTGATTATCACTTTATATAGATTAGGGACTATGGATTTCATTCTTATGTATTTTTATACCTATGACAAGGACACAATACACAAATGAGCAAATATGAATTTAGAATTTAAATTAAATTTATTACATTGCTTAATGAAAGTTATTTTTCCTTTTTATTTCTAAGTTATCTATTTTATGTCAAAAAGGAAACTTTTATCTAATTAAATATAATATAAAATATAGCTCAATTTTGTAACATTGAGAATGGTACAAAGGAATGATCTTCTTGAATAGATTTTTTGTTGTTAATTGATTTAGAGAAATATATGCTCAGAAAAAAACAGCCAGAAAATGGAAAAATTATAAACATTTAAAAGAATGTTTCTGACCAAAATCCTATCAAGTGATTTTGTGGAAATCAACAAACACTCTAGATTTTATATGGAGCTGCAAAAGTCAGAGTAGCCTACATAATACTAAAAGGATGGGGGCAGGAAATGTGCTCACCTGTTAAGTTTGGAAATGAGTTGAGTCTATAAGATAAAGGGATAAAGAACTGTCCATAATAACTGAACTCTAATTGATAAAGTTGTTTGCCATGAGGGTATGGATTAATAATACTGACAGTGCTGTACATGCATATCTTCATTGAACAATTAAGGAAATGCATAGTGGATGACCAGAATAAGATTTCTCCTTGTTGTAGTGGCAAGTTACAGATAAGCAAGGGGAGGAGACCATGTTATAATGAGTTAACATTGGAGACATCCATAAGAATTCAACTTGACTTACTATAAATTCAAATGTGTACACTTAGAACTATTTATAGGTGTGTGTGTGTGTGTGTGTGTGTGTGTGTGTGTGTGTATGGATTAGTATGCACATATATATTCTTTGTCTTGCCTACTAACAGGCCCTAGAAGCATAACCAGATACTGGTTTTTAACACCATTCCTCATTAGAAGAAATCAGGAGTCCTTGGAGAAATAGCTGATTCTAGCACTGGGGTAGAAAATATATAAGATTAGCCTATAGCACTGTGTAGATACTAAAAAAAAAAGTAAGCAAGAGCTAAAAAAATAAAAAGAAAGAAATAAAAGTTAAACCACTTTGACTAAGATATGTTAATGTGGCACTGGAACCAGCTAGAAGTGTTCCCAATGTCCAAAGCTGAAACAATTTGAGCAGTGAAAAAATTAAATATTATTAAGTTATAATCCAAAGTATAAATATCTGTGAGTCTATGCAGACAGAAATGAATGACTGAATGAATAAATAAATAACTGGGGAGTTAGGAAAATCTCCTGTGCACAAACATTACAAATAATTTATATATTTACTCCACTCTCAAGGAAGTGGACCATAACTCTCCATTCCTTATGTGTTGACTGAACATAGTAACATTTCCAAACACCTCAGTATAAAGGGCTGTGGGTATAATCAATTTACAGTGAAGAAACATGATAAACACCATTTCTGCCAAGTGATCAAGGTTAACACAATAGTGCCAATCATGCTGATAGCATGTGCCCTTGGCATGATAGGATGTGATGGCATGAGAATAAAACCCCAAATCCCAGTCTATTCATAGGAAAACCATCAGACAAGCTCCAATAGACAGTTACCCTACAAGGCCACTATTTCTCAAAGTTGTCAGTGTCGAGGAAAAGCTGAGAAATTCCCGCAGTCAAGAGGAGCCTGAGGCGGCATGACGACTAAATGTACTGTGTTATTCTGAATGGGAGCTTGGAACAGAAAGAGTATTAGTGGGGGAGGGTGGGGGTAATAAAGTATGGACTCTAGTTAATAATAATGCATCAATATTGATTCATTAATTTTGAATAATATGTTATACTAATGAAATATGTTAGTAACAAAAATACTGATTGTAGAATATGTGGAAGTTCTCTGTATTATCTTACTAATTTTTTTCAGTAAATTTAAAGCAATTTTAAAATTAAAAGTTTATTTTTAAAAAGGTATACTCCTGTCCTATGCAAGGCCTAATTCTGCATTTCTCTTCTCAGAGGTAAGCATCAGTTTCTTCGATGCCTTTCATTGTCTTCACATTTACAGCAATATATATAATACTTGATATATAATATATTTAAAAATATATATGGCAACAAATATAATGTATTATATATGCATATATGTATATAGAAGGGTAGGTGTGTTTAGATAGATAAATAATTAATCATATTTATATTCATAACACTGTATACAGTGGGGCTTTGACTTAGGAGTTTAATTTGTTCCGTGACGGAGCTCGTAACTCAAATTACTCGTTTGTCAAATCAACAGCGAACGAGTGAGACACGTGATGCTGGGCTGATGTTGTGGCGTTCACTGTGAAGTTCGCTGGGCCAACTAGCGGTGGGGTATCTGAAGCTGGCTCGTAACCCAAATTTTAGCTCGCAACTCAAAGCAAAAATCAGCCGAGAGACGGCTCGGCTCATATCTCGAAAAACTCGTTAGTCGGGACACTCGCAAGTCAAGGTCCCACTGTACATTATATATTTAAAAGCATATATATTTATGTTGCCCTGACCAGTATTCCAGTATTTATAAGTGGTTAGAGCGTAGTGGTTACAGAAAGGGCACATACCTGGGTTGC
>NW_006288258.1:2198871-2202649 GCF_000327345.1 Myotis davidii
CTGGGGCCCAGGAAAACCCCCACCCACTCCCCTGAGCCAAGATCTCTCTCTCTCTCTCTCTCTCTCTCTCTCTCTCTCTCTCTCAACCATCATTGAGGATTAACAAAAAAGTAAATAAATAAAAATAAAAAGCATATATATTTACAAACATTTTTGTTTACATAAAGTTCAACATTCTAAATATGCACTGTTCTGAATACTATTTATGCTGATACATATGGATTCATTTCATTCATGTTCCAATGGCTAGTGGCTGGCATAGCATTGTGTGAATGTATCTTAATAGATTTAATGAACTTCTTATTAATGGTAAAGCATGTTGATTTTGCATATATGTGATTATATTATTCTACGGTTAAAATTTCTGTATTAAAATGTATATGCGGATAAGTTGTTTAATAGATGCACCTATTGCTCTCCAACTGGTAGCACCATTTCACCCTCAATCAGCTATGCATAAAAGTACCTGTTATACCAGAGTGATAATTAGCTGTATCATCTATTATAAAAATGTCATATAAAAGTATATTCTATTGTTGCTTTAATATATTTTTGAAAAATATTATCAAGGTTGCACATCAATTTGCTATTTAAAAAGTTTTTGTGCCACCAGTCAGCAGTGGCAAATAGGAACTTGTTACTCAATAGTTAGGCAAATGGGTAGCCATTGTGAAGAGGATTAAAATTACATCTATATCTCATACCAAACCTTAGGTACAAACCACAAAATCATCAATAATTTAAATATTTTAAAAATGAAACTTTAAAGTACTTGAAGAAAAAGCGGCCAGGGAGATAAAAAGGGGATTATTTTGTGGCTTTCTAAACATCTCTCAGAAACTATTAAAAAATTTTCAGAAGCCATAGAAAAAAGGTTTGAATCTTTAACCACAGAGAAATTGAAATTCTGTGCAAGTCCAAGAAAAAAACAAAAGCAAAACAAACACAACAAATGCAAAACTATTCATATACACACAGAGGAAAAATGATAGTGAAACATGAAAGCTATTCAATCACACTAAAAAGAATTACACCAAGATATATATATATATATATTCTATCCAGACTGTCAAAACGCTAATCATTTGACAACACTCTATTTGCAGGGCTCTGAGAAAAGTGCTACTTTCAAACATTGCTGGCAGGGGTGTGAAATAGTTCAACCTCTAATGAAGGAAAATATGACAGTGTCTTTCAAAATTGCAATTACATTTACTCCTTGACTCAGGAAATTCATTTTGGGGGATATGTCTTACAGATAAACATAGAAAATGATCTATGTACATCATTCTTCATAGCATTCCTATTTATAATAGCAAAATATAGAACATTTGTCAAAGGGCCTTCTATATGGAACTCATTGAGTAAATTATATTATAGTGGAATATGTATAGCTTTCTAAAGAATGAGATGCTCTCTATGTAAAAAAGGAAAAACTCCACGTTGTATTTTTACATAAAAAAAGAAAAAGTGTGGTGCAGTAAACTGGAAATTATGTGACATTTTGTGTAAGATGAAGTGAAACAAAACTACAAATTTGTATTTCTCTGTCTATATAAATAAACAGTGAACAGATACATTTTAAAGACTACTATGAGGCCCAGCTGGTGTGAGTCAGTGGTTGAGTGTTGACCTATGAATCAGGAGGTCACAGTTTGATTCCTCAATTCCAGCTCAGGGCAGCCCGGGTTGAGGGCTCAATGCCCAGTGGGGGCCATACAGGAGGCAGTCGATCAATGATTCTCTCTCATCATTGATGTTTCTATTGGTACCTTTCCCTTCCTCACTGAAATCAATACAAATATTAAAAAAGAGAAAAGAAAAAGACTAATACAAGTTGTATCCACAAGGGAGTAGGGTATCATATGGACATGGGCACAAAGATAGGAATAAATGTTCAATATTTTTCATTATGTATCACTGGATTTTGATCCCTGGGAATATTATTTATTTAAAAAAGATTAATTAATTAAAAGCTGCAAACTTCTTCTGTATGCCCTTTGCCCATTTTTATATTGAGCTATATATTCCTTTCTTAATGAATATAAGAATTCTTTACAAAATAGATTGATCCAATGTACTATATTTGTAAACATATTTCTTCACATTTGATATGTTCCTTGGCATTGTTTGTGATAATTTTCTCTCTTGGAAAAATATTTAATGATTCAACTTTTCAATCTTTATTTTATGGCTTTTTAAAGTAGCTTACTTAAATGGTCTTTGTTGCCTTACTATTATTAAAACAAAATTCACCTATTATTTTCATATAGTTCTAGATGGTTTTTTATTTTTAACATTAGTCTTTGTTCTACTTATTATTTAATTTTGGTGTTTAACAAAAAATGGAGATTTGCCCCACCTTGAAGAGTTCGAGTAGTTGTTATTGAATGATGCACCATTCCTCCACTGATTTAGTTTTTATTATTTTTTCAATCGTCACCAGAGGATATGTTTATTGATTTTAGAGCGGAGGAAAGGCTGAAGAGAGGAAGAGAGAGAGAGAGAGAGAGAGAGAGAGAGAAACATTGATGTGAGAGAGAAACATCAGTAGGTTGCCTCCCACACATACCCCTACCTGGGATCGAACCCACAACCTGGGTATGTGCCCTGACCAGGATTCAAACCCAAAGTCTTTTTTCGGTACAGGAGGCTGCTCCAACCAACTTAACCGCACAGCCAGGGCTCCTCCTCTGATTTAAATGCCACTTTCACCTCACAATCTCTTTTATGCACTCTATTATCTTTCTTTCTGATCACTTGACCTGTTTTCTGTTGTTATAAATACAACATTTCCCCCAACTATATTTTCCCCAACATTTCTGTTTCTGGAACAACTATGAATCTTTGTTCATTAATCATTTAATCAATTACTAAATATTTTATAATCCTCTTAATTTTTTAGTTAATTTCTTGGACTATACAAATATAAAATGACATCA
The DNA here is from genome assembly GCF_000327345.1 of Myotis davidii. NCBI lineage: Eukaryota > Metazoa > Chordata > Mammalia > Chiroptera > Vespertilionidae > Myotis > Myotis davidii. Next base: position 2,201,814 of record NW_006288258.1, read on the forward strand.
GTCAAAAATATTAACTCATTGAATAAACTTAGAGTCATAATGTGTGCTTTAATTAGTGTGAACTTGTCTAAATGAAGTCACTTCTTGGTAATCCACACACAATAGGAACATATTAAAGTTGCCTGTGTTGTCTCTGGGTGCCTTATTGTAACAATTTGTTTTGTTCTCCAGTATTCAGTCCTGGCAAAAATTGACAAAAGACAAGAGTGTAAAAACTGCAGACCTTTATTTTTTTTTTTTTTAGAATCCTCAAAATCTATTTAGTGTACGTAAGATTTGCAATTATTTTTCCCCATCAGCCACAAATATAATATTCAACTTTACATTGAATGTGGTTCAGGGTTCAGACGAGTCTGCATTGTCTCTAGTATAAGAGGATGAATAACAATGGCGATCATTAAATCAGCAGCATAAACAGATTGCTTTGTAATGTATAGCCTTATTTTCATCTAGAATATTACATCATAACTCTCGGCTAGTATTTTTCTCTAGAATAATCAATATTCAATACAATGTAATAATGTTAGCTAACATTGTAGAAGGTTTTCACAAATATTCTGCAAAAGTCTATAGACAAATTGTCTCTTTTGCACTTGCATTAGTTTGCTTCAATTCAATGTTATTTTCTTAAGTTGTTTCTTGTTTCTTAGAAATTAATAGTCATCAGAGTTCAGTTATTAATAACTTGGTTATGACTGTGTTCTCTTTTATCATTTCTCTTTGGAATGTTAAATCCTTTTTACTACCTTTTCAATTATCAAAATTGAAAATGGTAACAAATACCAGGTTCAATATTATAAATATATATATTTATATAAGATTATATATATATATAT
>NW_006288258.1:2202717-2208522 GCF_000327345.1 Myotis davidii
TCACTCTTGCACAGATTTCATGCATCAGGCCTCATATATATATATAAATTATATCATATAATTTTTAAAATGTACGGCACATATCTATAAGTATTGATATATATATATATAATAAAAACAGTTTATTTATCTTATTTCTAAGACTGCATTGGGAATGCTTTAGAGGACATTTACATTCTATATTGTGGGGTGTCCATGTACTGGCTTGCTTTGCTTGGTGATTTTTCACATGTTCATATATATAGTCAGGATCTGTCTATCAGTCTCTTCCATGTTTGTGAATAAATTTAATTCAAAAGACAGTCCATTTCCATAAGTGTAAGTAAAGGTATTTGGGGAATAAAGTTATTCTGGGAAGTTTTATTTATTTTATTTTTAAATCTTTGTTGTTGAGAGTATTATCAATGTCACCTTTTTTCCTCCCATTGCTCCCCTCCACCTGGTTTCCACCTGCCCCAGGCCTTCACCACCCTATTGCCTGTATCCACAGGTAATGCGTATATGCATATAAGATCTTTGGTTAATCTCTCCCTTCCCCCCTTACCCCCTTCCCTCTGATATTCCTCAGTCTGTTCCATGTTACCATGCCTCTGGTTCTATTTTATTCATCAGTTTATTTATTTTATTTTCATTAAATTCCTTGTTCGTTTATTTTGATTTTTAGATTCAATTGTTAAAAGATATGTATCATTGCCATTTTCTCCTCCTCCTCCTCCTCCTCCTCCTCCTCTTCCTCCTCCTCCTCTCCCTCTTCTTTCTCCTCTTCCTCCTCCTCCCTAGCTCTCTCCTTTTTTTTGAATTCTGGTTCACTTTAGATAATTCTTTCAAAATCCTAGTCCTTTCGTAGAATATAAAATCTGGCCACCTTCTCTCCTGTGAACTTTACTTCACTGGAGAAATCAAATCAGTAGATCAAAGTCCTTGTCTTCAGAAGAAGGCAGAGGACATTAATTCTAAATTATACCTTTGCTGGGAAAAGTAATCATGGTTGCAGGTACTTGCTATTCATCACTTTGAATATTTCTGGCCTGCAAAATTTCTGTTGAGAAATCTGCTGACAGTCGTATGGGTGCTCCCTTGTAGGTAACTAACTGCTTTTCTCTTGCTGCTTTTAAGATTCTCCTTTGCCTTTAATCTCCTTTTCCTCCTTTGCCTTGGCATTTTAATTATGTTGTGTCTTGGTGTGGGCCTCTTTGAGGTTCTCTTATTTGGGACTCTTTGTGCTTCCTGGACTTGTAAGTCTATTTCTTTCATGAGGTAGAAAAAGTTTTCTGTCATTATTGCTTCAAATAGGTTTTCAATATCTTGCTCTCTCTCTTCTTCTGGCACCCCCATAATGCAAATGTTGGTATGCTTAAAGTTGTCCCAGTGGCTCCTTATACTGTCTTCATATTTTTTGGATTATTTTTTTTTCTTTTTGCTCTTCTGATTGGGTGTTTTGTTGATTTGATTCTCAGAATCATCTACTTTACTGTGAATCTCTGTAAATTATTATTTATTTCCATTAGTATATGCTTAATTTTTGACTGGTCCTTTTTCATATCTTTGAAATTCTCACAAAGTCTCACTAAGTCCCTTAAAGCTCTCTTGGAGTCCCTTGAATCTTGCAGTAAGATCCTTGAGCATCCTTATAACAATTATTTTGAACTCTGTATAGTTTGCTTGCTTTCATTTCATTTCTTTCTCTCCCTGAAGATTTATTTTGTTCTTTCACTTATAATGTATTTCTTTTGTTTCTGCATTTTGGCTGCTTCCCTGTGTTTGTTTCTGCATATTAGGTAGAGCTGCTATGTCTCCTGGAATGAGTAGAGTGGCCTTGTGTAGTAGGTGTCCTGGGCTCAGCCTCCCTAGTCACCTGAGCTGGGAACTCTAGGTATGCCCCTGCATGGGCTGTAGTTTATCCTTGATTGCAATTGGTGTCACTGGCAGTAGTTGACCTCCAGGCCAATTGGCTGTGGGGTCCACTTGATATGCAGGAGGTACTCCTATGGAGCAGGATTTGCGTCAGTGGGGCTTTGGTGTTCACTGAGCCTGCTTCTTGAGTGTGTTGCTTGTGGATGTGTAGAGTTGTAATCTGATATGGTCAGTCTAAAGCTGTGCACTGGCTCTGGGGCCTCTTGGGAGGTACAAAGTCAGCCACGGCCTGGGGCCACCTGGCAGGGGTTACCAAGTGATCTGCAGATGGCTGCTATTTGTATTGGGCTTAGAAGTCCCCAGGTGAGGCCAAACTGTGATGCAAGGCAGGATGGTACTACTGCCGGGTATCAGGCCTCTTATCGAAAGCTATGGGGCATGCTGTTCCAGCTGTTGCTTGTTTAAGAGAGTTTATGAAAGTCTGAAGCGTGAGCCAGGACAAGCCATTCATATGGAAAAGTCCCTGCAAATAGTTTGAGTGGGGCTGCAAGTTGGATGGGGTGGAGGCCCAAGGAATCTCCAGGGTGGAACAAGTCATGTGGGACAGACACACTGATGGAAACTCAGAAATGGCTGCCAGTCAGCTCTGTGATGGGGGAAGTTCCAGCATAAGAACAATGACCCCTGGGAGCACCCCTGTTTGAGAGAAAGCTGCCCTTGAGTTCCTGCCCTGATGTGAAATAATTCAGTTCTTTCCCTTATGTCCCTGGTTCCCCTAATGCCACCACCCAGCACTGAAGCTCAGAGGGAGTGGGACCATGTGTGGGCCCTGTTAGAGGAGCTGAGTGGGACTTCAGCAGCCTCCATGTCCCTCAGCCACCTTTCCCTCTGATTTTTATAGCCCAATGTTATAGTGGCCTCTCTTTGCAACTCTGGAACCCTGATCTAGGGGTCTGGTATTGGGCTCGGCCCCCTTGCTCCTCATGGGAAGCCTCTGCAGCCTAGATATCCCTCCCGATTAAAAATGGCCCTAACTGGTTTGGCTCAATGGATAGAGCGTAGGCCTGCGGACTGAAGGGTCTCAGGTTTGATTCCAGTCAAGGGCATGTACCTTGGTTGCGGGCACATCCCCAGTGGGGGGGTGTGCAGGAGGCAGTTGATCCATGTTTCTCTCTCATTGATGTTTCTAGCTCTCTATCCTCCCTTCCCCTCTGTAAAAAAATCAATAAAATATATTAAAAAAAAAAAACAACAGACCACATGTGGGTGCTGAACCAGCCCATTCTGTGCCTCTGCCCCTCCTACTATTCTCAGTGTGCTTTCTTCTTTACTTCTTTAGTTGTAGGACTTCCATTTAGCCAGCTTTTAGGTGTTTCTGAGTGATAGTTATTCTGTATTTTAGTTGTAATTTTGATGTGGTTGTGGGATGTGGTGAGTACAGGCATTTACCTACATCACCATCTTGTTTCTCCCAATTCTGGGAAGTTTTATTTTTGTTGCTGTTGTTGTTGTTTTTGTTTTTGGTTTTGTGATGGTTATTTTTTAAATTTTTTATTGTTTAAAATATTACACATGTCTCCTTTTCCCCCCATGGACTTCTCCCCAGCTGTCTCCCCCCCCACACACAGCACATACCCTCATCCCCCAACTGTCAGTGTCCACAGGTTATGCTTATATGCATGCATACAAGTCTTTGGTTGTTCTGATTCTGGGAAATTTTAAAAATAATTCAGAGGTATGTAAATTAAGTTTTCAATAAAGGATTGATTCTCTTAAATACTTAATCACCAAGATTTAATTATAAATGCAGAAGTATGTTTTTCAAAATATATATGTTAATAGTGCTCATAATATGGAACAGCACATACTAGTATTTGGAGAACCTTGCCAGGCAATGATTAGAAAATTATGGTTTTGAAAACTTTCATACTTCAGATACTTCTAAATGTGTGTATCTTTTTTAGTTTGAATTACAAAGTATTTCAGTCATTTAAGAAAATAAAAGACAAAGTAATAAAATTAAAAAGAGTAAAAATTTGAATGAGCACTTTCTATTATAATAAAAACTAAAATTTGGGGGCTAATAGTAGATTATAACACTTCCTGTAGTAATCAGAACACTCCAATTCCATTAACTGTGAAATATTGCTAGATCTGGGTTTTAGTTTTTGAGCATAGAATTTTTATTTTGACATTTTTAAATAATGAACATTGATATTCCTTCTTTTAAAAAATCTACTGATAATTTATTATTTTATCATTTATAATTTTATTAAAAGATTGTTCAAGTTTTATCTTTTGAAACACTTAAATACTGCTTTATATGTCTGGTCATTTTTTTGTCTTAATGATTAATGGAACATATATCTTCACACTTATGAGATATTTAATATTTCCTTATTTAAAACTTTTATTCTATAGAAAACTGTAATATATATATATGTGTATATATGTTGCATTTATGTAATTTTTCGAAAAACTGTATAAATTTGAAGTAGCATAATTTCAAGACAGGGCTGGGAAATGCATGTCTATACCAGAATGTAACTATTTAGATTCAGCTTGCTGTCACCCTGGAGAAGCCTCTTATAATCTTAGCAAGTCTTTTCTTAGTTAAATTAGACCACAGCTTCTTATGATTTTGACCTATTGCTTTAAACTTTGACTTCTGGGAAAATAAAAGATGTTCTGCATTTATTCTACACCATTTTTAAAAAAGAACTAGTACAACTGTCCTGTTTCTGGCACACCCAATAACTAATTTCCATCCCTTTAATGTGCATTAACTTTAAATGTCATTCTTGCTACATTAATCTTAGAATTTTTAAAGTATATTAAATCAGTACTAGGTTTGAGGACTTATGAAGGCCTAGGTATTGGGTCAGGCAATTTTTTAGATTATCCTATTTAATAATTACAGGAACCATGCAACATAATAAATAATCCTCAAATCTCAGTGATTTGACACACTAAAAGTTTTGGTCTATTCATCTCACAATTCATGGAGGTCAGCAGAGGTTGGAGGTGGCTCATTACATGTGGGAGATTTACATGGGTAAGGCCAAGAAAAAAAATGCAATTTTCATTTAGGTTCCAATGGCTGAGCTCAGTCACATTGCCCAAATCTAACTACAAAAGAGATAAAAATGTGGTTTGGCTGTGTAACCAGGAAGCAAATGAAACCAGTTTGCTGAACACGTAGCAATATTGCTGCCTCAACCCACTTTTCTCAATAAAAGGTGCCGGTCCCTTTCCAAATGCAGGAAACACTGCCTTCCCAGTGAAGGAATGGCCCAGCTAATACCTTCAACTCTAAGGCAAGCAGCATGAAGAATGCACAGTCTTCTAATTGGTCTGGATGTGGCTCTTTGGTTCCATTGCCAATCCACAAACATGGTGAAGTTGAGACAACACATATTACTTATTGGAAAGGGAAAAATAAATAAGAGTCCTAGTAAGCTTATACTTTGCCTTCTAGTTTTCACAGGTAGTCTTAGAAAAGGTGCAGCCATTACCACATGCATATTTAACCACATACCCTGTTTTTCTTTTCCTTTTTGGTCTTTTCCTAAACAATTAAGCCTTTATACTAAAGCCACTTTACCCTCACTTCCAGTCTGTTCCCTCACTGATAGTTTCTGTTTTAGTCAAGATGAGCTATCTATGTAATCAACTTCCAAAAAAATCATGTGGCATATTACAATTATAGACAAAAATAATATAAATTCTATAATCTTTTATTATTCTGTAGTCAACTGTCCCCAAAGTTGTAACTTCATTTCCTACTATATAACAAAGCATATTCAGCCATATTTAAACTTGTTTTAGTTTTTCCCTTTGGAAAAAAATATCTTTCATTTGATGATGGTAGTATAAAGTCTTATCAAACAACTCTGTCTCCCAGATATCTAAAGAAAGAAGCAAAGGAAAGAAGGATGATGATGATGATGA
>NW_006288258.1:2208706-2213752 GCF_000327345.1 Myotis davidii
TCACTTAGAATTGGAAACATTTTTTTAAAAAAAGTGGTTGTTCAGGAATGAAACAAACAAAATCTCAGCTGTGTATCCCCACCTCCACTTTTAGAAGTCATAGTGGTGAGTGGGAAAGATGAAGAGAACTCTCTTGATATCTTTAAATAGAGAGATTCAAGATGATTCTATTTTCCTTCTTAGAACTGAAGAGAAAAAGAAGTTGTCACTAAAAACATATCAGAAAAGGTAGGAAATAACTACAGTTGTCTAAAGGCAGTGAGGTACTAGCATTCTCTCCCAAAAGAATGAAATAATCTAAGATTTTGAGAATTCTCACAAAAAAATATGAGTATATCAGCTGAATAAATGAAGTACACCTCCATAGAGACATTTTTTGATTGTGTTCAAGGTAAAACATTGAACTCTGTGTTTCAGGTTCACTATTGTAAAATGGGGATTGTACTTAAATGACCTGTTATAATAAAAGGGTAATATGTTAATTAAACTGGACATCATTCCAGACGACCTTCCAGACGAAGCCAGGGCTGTGAGGGAAGCCCAGGTCCCAGGTGCCTGCTGGTGGCCGGAGAAAAGTCCGGGTCCTGTGCGCCAGAAGGAAGCCAGTGCCAGCAGCAGGGGGAAGGAAGGCTTACCCTTGCATGAATTTCATGCAACAGGACTCTAGTATTATTATAATTAAATGAGAAAAGTCTGCAATGCTTAGAACCATGACGACGACAAGTACTCAATAAATATTAGCTATTATTATTATCATTATTTTAATGATGGTGGTTTGCAGTTCATTTTGCTTGTTTTTGTGTTTTCTGTTTTGGAATCATTTCACCGCCCCGTCCCACCCCGCCATGGCAGGCAAGCCCATTGACTCTTAGCTCAGCATCCACACACAGACTCAAAGGACAGCTGGAAAATCTAAAATAGAGGACTTCCTTTTTTCTGACCCTCTGTGCAACTTTTCTTTTGTATAGGCCTCAGGGAAATACATGAATTAGCTTGTGCAACATTTCAAATGACAGTTGAATTTTTTAAAATATGTTTTTTATTGATTTTAGAGAAGAGGAAGGGAGAGGGTAAAATAGAGGAAAAACATCAATGTAAGAGAAGCATCCATCAGTTGGCTGCCTCCTGAATGCCCCTCAGTTACCATTCTTGTTGTGTTTATGCAAACATCAGGCCAAATTGAATACAGTAGATAAATTAGTCTTGATTTGGCTTTTTGATAGCCATAGAGGAATTTTAAGAAGAAAAATCGTATTTCAATAGAGGTGGTTAAAACTAAAATGGTTTCTTTCCCTTCCACCGGACCGTTTGTTATAGTTTGTCTCTGCCAGGTTACAAGTCCAGCTTCTTCTGCACCCAGGAAGCAAGGAGCCTGACTGGAAGGTGACCTCTAACCAGACACACCTGCTACAGATCACCCTCAAGAAGACAGCGGACCTCGGCGGATCCCTTGTAATCCTCCTGGTGCTGTTGACTTTCGGCCCTTGCATTATTAACAGACTAGTCCAATTTGTCAAGGAATGTATAGGAGTAGTTCAGTTGATAGTTCAGTCCGTCTCATGATTGAGCTGGAAGTTCCAAGACAAGGGATGGGCTCTCTCGCACCCTATCACTGTGTCGGTATGGGGTGCAGAGGGACCAAGCCCCAGGCTTGAATAAAGACTCTATGCTTTTGCATCGGACTCAGCGCTCCCTGGTGATGTCCTTTGGGGGATCTTGAAATCTGGGCATAACAATGGCATTCGTGTCTGTAGCTACCATGGATAGTAGACCCAGCAGGTGTGGGTTGGGCATTATTCTTGGCTGAGTGGCATCTAAGCCCAACCTTCTGGCTTTCTTGATTGGTTAACTCTGTCATATTCTTGAATATTTTTTTTTCCAAAAATACTTTAAGAAGTCTTTAATACTTGAATCTGAGATCACTGACTGCCACAGAACAAGGCTATGGAAGCCTCCTATGTCTTTAAGTGATATACTTTATTATTGAGTATATCTTAAATAATAGTCACAGTAATAATTCATTTTGATAGAAAAAAGCAAATTTTTACTATTTTGACTTGTTAATGTAGCTTCTTGGATATAAGCACTTAACAAGCCCTAGAATCACTGATAAGATGCCATTTCATATGCTGGTAATTACCTCAATAACATAGTTAAATTCAATGACTTTTCATCCACAACTGTGTGTATAATAGGTATTATGTTGTGCATTAAACATATAAAGATAAATAAACATATTACCTCTGAAGAACCTATAATCCAGGAAGACCATGTTTTTAATAAAATTTTTTTCAATTCTTTCTCAACAGGGCTCTTAAATTAGATAACTAACATCAATAGTTCACATTTTAATATTAGAAAATGTAACTTTCTGATAAATAGTACAGATGTAAACTTTAAATATTTATGTATAGGAATATAAACATTAATTATTGGACCTGGTCTTATGTATTTTTAAAGGGATATATTTTTGAAATAATAGAATGAATATAGGATATTAAGAGAGTCTTTGGAGGTTAACAAAGAAAAACTATCTGTGCTTTACGCTAACCTCTTATAATATTATCCTTTCAATGTACATCTTAAGACTCATGGATTAAAAATAATGAGGGTTAAACAAGATTAAGTGGACAATAATCACAGTAAAATAAACTAAGGTAAGCATAGCTAGTTTAATGTAATAAATCACAGATTATTGGTCAATATCACAGGTTCTATTATTTCTATATAATTTATGATTTCTATCTCTTGGGTTTTATTGCTCCTAAACTTACTGTAAAAATTTCCACATAAAGTTTTGCTAATAAGTGATTTTGATGGGTTTTTTTCTCTATAATTTAAACAATTATTTCTAGGAGGATGGATGGCTCAGGGGCAAGCACTGTTCCTTACCCTGATTTCTTATACTTCCTGATCTGGCAACTTGCCAATGTTATCTCCCAAATATTCACATATTATATTGAATATAATATGTCCTTTAAAAAATGTTCAGGTTTTCTTTTTTTAATTCATTCCAAGCAACTAAAGAACCACATATACAGTATCATAAAAGCTTACATTTTAAATAGCAATAAATTATTTTCGTTTGCTTGAACTTATTTTACCTCTACCAAAGATAAGATAAGGTATGTATAGTTAACTTTATTTATTTATACTGACACCTGTTGTCTAAGGAGGCTACAAAATTTATTCATGTAACTCAGCTTATAATGTGTCTTCTAGACAACATTTCAGAAACTCCACTTTCTGGAGCAAGTCTCTCCATTATATTGTACTACACTTCACACTAACCATGCAATGAAAAGCAATACTAGTCATTTTAAACTTCTTGAAAATATATTACATTCCACATTTTGTGATCCAAACAAACATCTCTAACTAGATGAGGAAACTGAAAGAGAAAATGTCAAAATCATAAACAGAACTCAATCTTTCTGGTTATAAAGATACCATAGATATGCTATCATAGATACCAAGCCAAGTCTCCAGGAAGCTGGCTCAAAGCAGCGGGACAGTGTATGGAGTTTGGGTGTAGAAGACATGGTTTCAAATGTTCTTTCTGAGGCTTTTCAGCTGTACCTCAGCCAGAACTTCTCTCAAAGTCAGATGTTCTGTATCGGTGGTTGGTGGTGGAGGTCTGTTATTTATTTGTGTTCTTTTCTTGTTTTGTTTCAAACTTTAAATTTGGATAAAAAATAGACACCCCTAGCCTAGTCGTAAGGTTGCTATGAAATGATGCAGTGTGTGGCACTTTGTAGTATATAAGGACTGACACAACTTTGAGAAATACAGAAATTGCTAGTTTATACAAGTCTAGCCCTCTACCACCACTAGAAAAATCACATTATGGAATGGGATGGGATGTAAGAATGTTGATATTGGAAGGCATCTGCAGTTTCCAATAAAGAGTAAGTGAATGTACTTCACTGCCAAGGTGCATGGAAGAAAGTGGTTTAGAAAGGTATGTCAGTGTGTTCCACCAATTATGGTTCATGTTTCTCATTCAAAATATGAAATTATTATATAGACAGGGTGCACCACAATAAAGTCTATGGATGTGAATTTATGAATTTGATAAATTTGGAATAGCTTCTAAAGTCCTTTCAACTAAAAAAAATTGTACATATTAACTTTTAATTAATTCGGTTACTTAAATTATCATCAGGACTCTTCCTTCAGAAATATAGTTATGTAAACACAAAATCTGATACAGAAGCATAGACGTGTGTTTGGTAGAAATATTCTTTATATATTTAAAAGATATTTTGGCACATATACTTGTGGCAAAGAGGGTTAAACCAAAGTGATCTCACCGTTCCTTCTCAACAGTGACACTTGTGACCATGTAATACAATATTTGCTGGCAGGGATTCCAGCTCTGTAACTCCATTTTGCTCCAAAAGCACAGTGCTGCAACTCATTTTATCTCACTGTCATTAAGGTACGTATCGCCTTTCTGGTCCATGCACAAGGAATAAAACCAGACAGTTCTGGTGCTCTAAGGACAAGAGCATTTCACCCACCCTATCAAGCCCAGTCTGTTGGTTTTGCTCTTGTTATTCAGACATAAGTGAATATGAATGCCATGACAATGTAGGATGCTTACACCAAGTATGTGGAGTTATAATATGAAGATTTAAAGTTTGTGTTATCATTTATATTCTATTGGACACTGAAAAAGTTGACAAAATTCCCTATTTCTTTGTCTATTAAATAGGGTTAATAATAACCTTCATGCAATGTCATTATAATTATATAAAGATTACACACTGAAAAATAATATACACTGAAAAAAATGTTGTATCTGGTTAAATTATAGATTCTATGCAGTGAAGTTAGATAGCCACAGTGATACCAAATGTGACATTTAGACAAAACATATTTGTAAGAGAAGGAAATATTGATTTATTCTATCACCTCTTATATTGTTTTTTTGGTACTAAAAAAAAAACCAACAAGATCCACTTTGCAAGCCATGTTTGTTTTTTGGTTGTTGTATTTTTTTTTTTTTAATTTTAGGGACAATAAAAAAAAAACAGTAATTTT
>NW_006288258.1:2213801-2218981 GCF_000327345.1 Myotis davidii
TAATTTTAGGGACAATAACAAAAAAACAGTCATTTTGTGCTGCAACTAATTTATAGACTTTAATATTTCTTTGCTCTCAAATTCTAAACTGAAAATAATCTATGTATTCCTTTGAAATATCACTATTAAAAATTTAATAAAATAAGGCAGCTTGCTTACTCCTTTTCCCAATTATAGCTTAAAATGTTTATTCATGACCATATGTGCTTGTACTATATTAAAAAAAACTGTATACTAATTCTTTTTGCACTACTGTGTCTTTTACTGTACCCAGACATGTGATGTGCACCAGTGACCTAAAAGCTATTAGTTTACATCCAAGTTCTATCCAGTATATACATTTGCAAACGAGAAAACTTGGGACTTGAAATCAGGATTTAGAGGAGGGAATGTAGAGACTTTCCAATTCAATCTGTTCTTTGAGGAGGTGAGAAAACAGACCCAGTTACTTGATGTGATGTGTGTAAAGTCACGTCTCTGGTTAGTAATGGAGGCAGGTACTCGGTGCTATTCCCTGGCCCGTAGCTTCCATCTGCATCCAGTGCTTTCCGGTGCTAATGTCTTCTGTCTGAAACAGTTTGTTTCCTGGGTGTGAACCACAACGTTCTGTGACCCCCTCAGGGCTACTTTATAAATATATCTCAAATATTTGTGATTTCATTGGATTTCCTTACTTCTCAGATTAGTGATGCTTCATACTATGGAACTTCCACTAGGGTACAGCCTCAAGTAGTAATTGTAGCAGACATGTGCATGAAAGAGAGCATTTTTTAAAAGACCTAAAAATAGGAATGCAGCTGTATAGAGATATGGACAACCTGTATATGATATACATTGGACAAACAACATTTTTAAACCCCCCAAAAAAGAGCAAAAGAAAGAGAAGAAACAAGGAAAACCCTGGACACTCCACTCCCTAAGAATAACTCCTGCGTTCTCAAAACAAGAATTACTGGTAGGAAAAAGTTCTCTGAATACAATATGGTTCTAATTAAACTTCTGCTATTATCAAGATAAATGTTACTAATTCAAGAGAACAAAGCATATTGAACTATTTCACTGACCACTTCATCTTTCTATGTTTGTTGCCAAATCTGAAAACAAAGGGATTTGAAACTAAAGTGCCTATAAGATACTTTGCAGTTATAACTTTTGCAATTTTCAAGGCATTTAACAGATCCATTACCTCCACTTTTATGCTTCTTATTTACTAGTCAACATGAAAAACATACATTTCCATTACCCACAAAGTTCAAAACTTTCAGTACTTTTTTAAAAGTAAAATGTTAGCACCTCATTTTTAAAAATTTCAGCACCTCATTCATATTTTGTAAATATCCATTGGTTAGAGTCTGCAATATTAAATAGATATAAAAGTAAAGATGGAAGAAGTGAAGGCTCTGAGAATGAATATGTTGCATTTCTAATTTAATCATTTAGTCCGAATAACACATAAGAAAATATTCTCAATGTGATGCAATTGTCTAGGTAATGGCAGCATTTCAGTAATGCAAACCAAGCATGTCAAACTCATGGCGCATGGGCTGCAGGCAGACCACAACGAATATTTTGTGGCCCAGCCAGCCAACATAATGGTACGTAAGAAACGTTTTAATAAAAACTTCATAACTTGATTTTTACAATATCCTGTTATACATAATTATTAATAATGAACTACAATGTTCACTAATGCCTCATTACTATAATCGTGTTGCATTCATTTCCCTTCTGCGCCTTCTGCGCAGGTGTACCATTTCTCTCCACTAATACCAGCAGCAACTATTTAGCAGCTGATTGCCACATCATTAGTCTTGGACTGACTTTTTTTGGTGTGCACAACAGGAAATATTTCACTGTCAGAGAACAAGAAAAATAGGTTTATTTGCGTTACATTTTTGTGGAGTTTTCAGTGTCTAGTACGTTAATGTTCAAGAAAAAATATTAATTTGTATTAAAATGTTCTATTATTTTATGTTAACAACTAGAGGCCCGGTGCACAAAATTTGTGTATGGAGGGGGTCCCTCAGCCCGGCCTGCACCCACTCGAAATCCGAGACCCCTCGGGGGATGTCCAACTGCCAATTTAAGCCTGATCCCACAGATTAGGCCTAAACCAGCAGTCAGACATCCCTCTCACAATCTGGGACTGCTGGCCCCTAACTGCTCGCCTGCCTGACTGATTGCCCCTAACCTCTTGCTGGAGGACTTCTGGCCAGGGTGAGGGGCCATGGTTGTTTTGGTCTCTGGTCATTCAGATTCTGGTCATTCTGCAGTTTTGGTCACTGGGCTTTTATTACATAAGACTAGAGGCCTGGTGCACAAAATTGTGTGCACAGGTGGGGGTCCCTCAGCCTGGCCTGCACCCTCTCCAATCCAGGACCCCTCGGGGGAAGTCCAACTGCCTGTTTAGGCCTGATAAACTGGCAGTCAGACATCCCTCTCACAATCTGGGACCACTTGCTCCTAACTGCTCACTGCTGGCCTGCCTGATCACCCCTGTCTCTGCCTGTCAACTGGGTTACCCCTAACAGCATCTGCCTGCCGGCCTGATTGTCCCCCAACTGCTCTCCCCTGCCGGCCGCATTGCCCCTAACTGCTCCCCCCTGCTAGCCTCATCACCCCATAACTGCTCTCCCCTGCTGGCCTCATCACCCCTAACCACCTCTGCCTTGGCCGGCCACCCTGGCTTTGTCCAGGAGAACATTCGGAGGATGTCTGGTCTAATTAGCATATTACCCTCTTATTAATATAGACTAGTGGCCCAGTGCACAAAAATTTGTGCATTTGGGGGCTGGGGGAGTGTCCCTTAGTCCGGCCTGCACCCTCTCCAATCTGGGTCCCCTGGCAGGATGTCCTACTGCTGGTTTACAGGAATCAGGCCTAAACTGGCAGTTGGACATCCCTCGCAGAATCTGGGACTGCTGGCTCCTAACCACTCACCTGCCTGCCTGCCTGTCTGCCTGATTGCCCCTAACCACTCTGCCTGCCAGCCTGCTTGCCCTCAACTTCCCCCCTGCCGTCAACCTACTCACCCTCAAATGCCCCCCCCCACCAGCCTGATCAGCCCCAACTGCCTCCTGTACCAGTGTGCTCACCCCAACTACCCCTCCTGCTAGCCTACTTGCCCCTAACTGCCCCCTCCCCCTGCTGACCTGCTTGCCCCCAGCTGACCCCCAGGTGGCCTGCTCACTCCAAGTGGCTCCATATCCTATTCCCTTTGTGTCATTTCCACCCCTAAGTTAATGCCATGTCCTTAATATCTGGTTGAGATGTCTCTGTGACTGAGCGGGAAACCTTTCATGTTTCTCTTTTCTTTTCTTTCATCTCAAGATAACTGAGCTCTGCGGTTTGTGTGGGACCAAAGGCCCTGGGAATACATTGCTGAGCCCTCTGAACTCATTTTAGTCTTTATTGTATTATTTGATTCTTGGGGCTGAATTAAACATGAAAACAGAAGAAAATACACCCTTAGATATAGAATCTGAGTCATTACCCGGAGATTTCTGTGGTAGTTAACACTGAGGCATGAGACACATGTACTTATTGGTCCATTTCCTCAACTATGGAACGAAGGTTGATCCTGCCCCTTGGATCCTTTGGAGGTTGGATATGATGCATCCAGAGGGATTACCTGGCAGCTCTGAGAGTAAGATCAGAAGTCAACAGACACTTGTTTCCTTTACCCAGACAGAGTTAGAAAAACATGCCTCCTTTTATCATTACAGCAGCCAGGGCCATGCCTGTGGGAGGAGGAGCAGGGAACCAAGGCTTCCCCCTTGCTCCTTCCCCGCCTTCCCTCCCTCCATCCCTGCACTGGTCCAGCTGCTATGCCATGGTGGAACCCCTCAACTCAGGCTCTGGCCCTACCCATGCCACAGAGAGGAGCATGTGCAGTTTCTTGCAGACACAGAAGCAGCTGTGGAGTAGGGAGGTGGCGGTTATTTCCCCTGAGCAGGCACTGAAGTCCTTGTTGAAGTCTCCACACTGGCGCCTGCGAGTCCTGGGAGGGTGCGCAGTGGAGGCGCCGCATTCCTTTCAGTAGAAACTGAAGATTGATAGAGTCTGCCAGCTGAGGGGAAGGACCAGGAGGTCTGCCTTGCGCCCATTCCCAATCCACAGTCCCGCTTTGCTGGTGGAGCCTCCTGAGCCCAACACCCATGGCCTGGGCGCACAGGGGGCGGGCCGCCACCTTCGCCATGTTCCCTCTGAGCCCTGCACTGATGGCTGGGGCTGCACTTGCAGGGACGGGGACCCCTGCCAACCCCATGTTCTGTCTAAGCTCCGCGCTGATGGCCTGGCCGCACATGGAGCGGGCTGTACACAGGGCGCCCCGCCTTTGCCACTTTCCGCCTGAGCCCAGCAAGGATGGCCTGGCCGCACAGGGGCCGGGCCCCACCATCGCCTCCTTCCATCTGAGCCCCAGGGCCACTTTTGCCCTGCCACCAGCTCTTAGCTGCCACTTGGGTTTCCGATCGCCGAGTGGCAGGCAGCTTCTTCCATCCTTCCCCTTTTGCCTCCCAGCATTGTGGCCTACATATGCAAATTAACTGCCATCTTTGTTGGCCATTAAAGATGGCAGTTAATTTGCATATTGCCCTGATGAGCCAATGGGAAGCATGTCAGAGGTATGGTTAATTACCCTATTTGTCTATTATTAGATAGGATTACTCATTTATTTCAGCCCTTTGTATTTAGCATGTCTCTATGAAACCTAAGTTCCTATGAAAATTGAAGCTTTGGGGGTTTTTTTGCGGCCCACATGTTAGCCTTTGAGTTTGATATGCTTGATATAAACCAAACAATTATTCAATTATAATAAATAAATGGTAGGGACACTATTAAAGTATTGACTGCTTGTTAGCTTATTTCTCTAATAAAATGTTGGTCTCTACATTCTATGTAATTTTAATATATCATTTTCAAAGCTTATAGATAATTACTTATAATCTACCAAACGTACAAAAATTTTTCTCCCACAAAGGAAGGAATGGTGAGAGAAAAATAAAGTGAGCTGTATATTAAAATATTTCTCAGTGACAGTTATCCATGTCATTGTAAGAAGGTAATTATCTTGGATGACCAGAATCAACAATCACATTTAACACTGCATCAACTTCTATCAAACCCTTACCAGAGACTTTAGCAAGAATGGACACAGACACCAGGACGGTGAGGGCATG
>NW_006288258.1:2219135-2221758 GCF_000327345.1 Myotis davidii
GAATAACTCAACTGTAATGTTTGTTATACAAAACAATATTTTTCTGTACATTTTGAAATCTTGAATTCCCAATAGTAAATGTAAATTGTATTAAATTTTGACCCATGGTTCTAATAAAGAGAAATTTTCTTTTTTTTAAAAAAAAGAATAGTTATATTATGTGCATCAGCTCAATTATTTAGTCTGCCTAGAGGTGAAGGTAAGCCAGGTTCACTTAGAGAAGCGCAGCCACAGAGGAGTCTACTTGTATATTCCTCATTAAAAAGAACCCCCCCCCCCAAATGATGTTGAAATAAATACTTTAAAAGATTACAACTTATTTCTGCCTATCACAATATCAAAAGCCTATTTCAACTCAAACTAAAGTTTTAAAAATGGGAGATAATAATTATTGTGTAATTTTTTTTTGCTAAAAGCATATATATTGACTCAAAAAGCCTCTCCCAAGTTGTATATTGTGATAAATATACAACATTGTGACTATAATTAATAATATTATATTGAATATTTAAAAATTGTTAGGGGAGTAGACCTTAAAACGCATTGCAAGAAAAAAATTGTAACTATGTAAGGTGACATATGTTAAATTATTATGGTGATAAATTTACAATATTAAAAAAATGAATCATTATGTTATAAACCAGGAACTAATATAATATTATATGCCAATTACACCTCAATTTAAAAAAAAAGGAAGTGAAGGGGAGCAGAAAACTGATAACAGAAAAAAAATGGGATGTTAGAAGTCTATGCAAATCAAAACCAACCTTAAGGCGACACATCTGTATATCAAGACAGTTGGAATGAACAAATAAAGTAATATTTAGTTTAAATTGGATTTCAGGGTTTTATTTTGGGCTACATTTTTCTATGCTAATCTACTTCTCTCTTCCCTAAAGGTAGCCATAGGCATGGCACTATCAGTAATTTTAAAATTAACCCAAACCATAATCCTAAAACTACCCCTAAACCTAACCTAACCATAAACCTCACCCTAACCAAATCCTAGCCCTAACCCTAACCCTAGTCCTAACCCTATCCCAACCCCTAACCCTAACCTTAACTCTAACCCTAGCCCAAACCCTATCCCTAACCCTAGCCTTAGCCCTAATCCTAACCCTAACCCTAACCCTAAACCTAACCGTAGCCCTAAACCTCAAACTAAACCTAGCCCTAAACCTAACCCTAACTCTATCCCTAACCCTAGCCCTAGCCCTAACCCTACCACTATTCCTAACTGTAACCATAACTGTAACCTAAACTATTAGGTTTAGGATTCTAAACCTAATACTAATCCTAACCCTAACCCTAACCCTAGACCTAACACTGTCCCTAAACTTAAAACTATTCTTAACCCTAACCCTAACCCTAGCACTAACACTGTCCCTAAACTTAAAACTATTCTTAACCCTAACCCTAAACCTAATCCTAACACTAACCATAGCCCTAACCCTACCACTAACACTAACCCTAACCCTAACCCTGTCCCTAACACTAAACCTAACCCTAACCCTAAACCTAGCCCTAACCCTAACTGCAGCCCTAACAATAACCATACACTAATCCTAACCTAACCCTAACCCTAGACTTATCCGTAAACATAACACTAACCCTAACTATAAGCCTAGCCCTAATCTTAACCCTAACCTTAAGCCTAGCCCTAACCCTACCCATAACACTGGTCCTAAACCTTATAAATAACTATGTATTTTCTGGAGACTAATAGACCTGAAATAAATCCCCATTCTGTCATTGTATAGCTGTGTAACCTTGGATAAATTTAACCTCTTTTGAATTTAATATTTTTATCTATAAAACTAGAGGCCCAGTGCATGAAATTTGTGCATGGTGTGGTCCCCTGGTCTCACCAGCAATTTAAGCACAAGCATGTGGCATGGAAGGGCAGGTCCTAGCTGACCTCTGGGCCCTGGACAGCACTTGGGCCCTGGGGCCTCCATATGCCCCCCTCTTCCTGAGTCCCCACAAGGATATGTGGTAAGTGCAGCCTCTAACTCCCACATGGTGGACAAGTGGTAAGTGCAGCCAGATGCTGCAGGTCAGGGCGCAGCATGGGCCTCTGGGCTACCCAGCAGCACTGCACAGAAGCCAGGAGGGCAGTGCACTCTCTCTTGGCCAGCCTTGCAGACAGGCTCCTGTGAGAGCCCCTGGGAGTCCAACCAGCCCTTGCGGTCCTACCGGCTGCAGCCTGGCTCACCTGGAAGAGGCAGCATGGGTATGGGGTGGCCTCCTCGTGGCTCACGGCACCTGAGCACAGGGGTTTCCCTGGTGCAATGAGCCCTGGGGTCCCATGGGAGGGTAACAGGGGGAGTGAGAATGAGCTCGGCAGACACTCTGCATTCTTACCGCACCTCCGTTCCCATCACCCCTGCCCCCAGGTAGCCAGCAAGAAGTCGCAGCCCTCCTGCCATGGCACCATGGGAGGTTGGTCACTGCCATCCACGCCCACTTCCCCGTCCCAGCCCGAGGCCCGGCCCCAATCAGGTGATCAGGGCCTCTGGCCACTGATCGCCATCTGTGGGGTGATCAGTCGGGGCCAGACCCCCCGCCTGGCTCCCTCAGTGCCCGGGAGCTGGGCAGCAGCCCCACCCCCCACTGCAGCAGC
>NW_006288258.1:2221852-2245296 GCF_000327345.1 Myotis davidii
CCTGGATCAGGGGGGGGGTCCCGATTGGGTGCCTGGCCAGCCTGGATGAGGGGCTGAGGGCTGTTTTCAGGCAGGCCAAGCCTGCAACTGAAGCTCCCAGTTTCTCCTTTTTTTCTTTTTCTTTTTTTATTCTGGGATTTATTTACCTTCTGTAATTGAAACTTTGTTGCGGCTCCAGCTCTAAGGCTGGCTGGCTGAAAGCAGGTATCTGGGATTTGTTTAGCTTCTATAATTACAACATTGTTGCATCCGCAGCTCAGAGCCCAGCTGTGGCAGGCGGGGAACCTTGGCTTCCTCCATTGCCAGGGCAACCAAGCCTCATGTTTGCTTCAGCTGCCTGGCTGCTGGCTGCCATCTTGGTTGGCAGTTAATTTGCATATCCTGCTGATTAGCCAATGGGAAGCGTAGTGGAGGTATGGTTAATTACCATGTTTGTCTAGTATTAGATAGGATATCTTCCATTGGTTTCAGAGAGGAAGGGAAAGGGAGAGAGAGACAGAAACATCAATGATGAGAGAGAATCATGCATTGGCTGCCTCCTACATGCCCCACACTGGGTATTGAGACCACAACCTGGGCATATGCCCTGACAGGGAGTCAAACCGTGACCTCCTGAGTCATAGGTCTATGTTCAACCACTTAGCCATGCCCGCCGGGCTCTTGTTCTTATTTTAAAGGAGAGAAAATTAACACTCCAGAGGTCGACTTGCCCCAAACAGCCAAGTTATGCAGTGGCAGAGTCAGCAGGAGGGTGGGGGACCGGCTCTAAACTCCCACTCATGAGGCTTCTGTGTTAATCGCTTCAGCCAGGTGGGCAGGTGAACAGACACTGTCTCTGGCTCTTCAAGGGGCACTTCCTTGAGGCTCCCAGATGCCCCGTATGACCCCGCATCCTCCCTACCTGCCATCAGAGCTGAGGAGGGTGGAGGAAGGGAAGGGCCATCTGCAGTTCGCCTGGGAAGGGACGAGGGAGGGGGAGGGAAGGGCAGAGCTGGGGGCACCAGAGACCCCGGGTGGGAGTTAGAGGCAGCGATCTGGATGCCGATGGCTCTGTCCCAGCATTTCAGGAGTGTTTCTTTCTCCAGAAGCATTGCAAGCATTGCCTTAGGCCTTGGGACTTAGGGCTGGTCTGGGCCATTCTGTTCTGTGGTGTGGGATCCTCTCTGTCCTAGAAACTGGAGTCAGGGATTAGAGTCGGACCACCAGGCAAGCCCTTGGCATTGGACCCTGAGCCCTTTTGTGTCACGCATGATCTGTGTGTCCACAAGGGGGCTTCATTTTCCTAGTTTTCAATGTTTGCTTTCCATAATACTGTACATGCTGTTGTGTTTTGTTCTGTACCAAAGATAAAACCATTTGCTTGTTTCCAATACGTACTTGTCATCACTGAAGAGAGCTTGGGTGGGTGGGTGGAGGGATTAGAGCAGTCAGAAGGGAATGACCCACCTCCTGGATGTCAGGGTGGGAGGCTGGTCATGAACATTCCACGTCACTCAAAATGGAGGGGATCTGACCCGAGGCCCCTTCCTGGCAGCTGCCAGAGAGCCTGCCTTCCCAGGACCCAGCTGAGCATGGGGCCTCCTCACTCTCCCCCTCCCCATCATTCCTCACGCTCTGGCTTCCCTCCAGCACACCCCAAAGCTACCACCTCAGCTGCCACAGTTTCCGTTGTCTCCTCATCACCCTCAGGGAGGGGGCTGTCGCCTCAGGCTCTCTCCTGCCTCCTCTTCCCCCTCAGTCTGCTCCTGACACAGAAGCCAGCAGGTCCTCACCTACAGCCCCAGTGCCTCCCCCTGCACTCAGGGGCCACCAAGTTCTCACAGGCCCTCGGTCCCTGCAGGATGTGCCCCCTGACCCAGCCTCGACCCCCTTCCACTCGGCCTCTTGCTCATCCTGCTGCCCCTCCGTGGGCTGTACCCTCTGCCCGATGCCCATCTCCAGGTGTCCGCCTGGCTCTCCTCCATCTGTCCACTTCCCCTCAGTGAGCCTCCCTTTGTCCCTCCTCGGGGAGCCCCTATGAGGCTTCATTCCCATGTTTTCATGGTGCCCGTGCCCTCTAATGGCTGCACCTCATGTCTTTCCGAGGCTGTTTCCTCCCCGCACCCCATCCTCTCCTGGCAGGATGCTCGCTCCTTAGGACAGGGCAGCTGGCTCCCTGCTGCTCTGCGAGCACCCGGGCATGCCTAGGACACGGCGGGTGCTCAGTCACTGATACGGGTTGAGTAAGATGCTCCGGCAGCGGCCTTAGGTGTAAAGGCAGACTCACTTGGAGCAGAGGGCGGGTGAGCTCTTCGCACCGCACTCAGGGTGGGGCTGTGGGAGCCAGTGGTTTCTTTTCTCCCAAGAAGGCGGGAGGAAGAGAATGAAAAAGGAGCAGTGTGTGTTTTCCCTCAACTACTTAAAAGCTGATGATCTCATTCCATTCTGAAAGCTATGAATAGAGACCCTTAGATCCACCCTGTGAGGCGGGTTCTGGGATTATGTGAGATTCCGTGGAGAGTACATGGCCTTCACCTGCACAAGGTCGGTGCTTAGTAACCGCCAGCTTTTAGTGCTGTGATTCCTGCACTGGTGGGGGGCGGCCTGTGGGGATCAGCCTGCTGTGGGAGCTCCGCTCAGCTTGCTCCCGCTGTGGGAGCCCACACACTGGCCACCAGGGGCAGCTACTGCATTGAACATCTGGTCACATGGTCGTTCTGGTCGTTCCGCCATTTGGTTGCTGGGCTTTTATTATATAGGATAGGTGTTGCCAGGCTCATTGTAAAGTCTAAGCTGGAACACAGGGAATGAGAGGGAAAAGGCATACATTCCAAATAGCCAGAGACTCATCTTCCTAATCATACCAGCCTTTCTGAGCGGTCTGGATTTCAATCTCAGTGCAAAGGGAATTCACTGGAAAGATATAAACCAGGAACTAACAAGATGTAATTTACTGTTTTAAAAGGTCACTCTGGTTATAGTGTAGAAAAGATTAACAGAGAAGAAGAAGAATGGGTGTGTGGAGTGTTGAAGCATGGAAATCCCAGTGAGAAATGATGGCTACAGATCTAGACAGAGAATACAAATGAAGATGAAGGAGGAGGTTACTAAAAAAGATAAGGAAGCATGATATGAACTAGGTCAAAAACAAGTGGAATAGATTTTAAAAATATGGATCTGAGAGATTCTACAGAGATAGAAATATAAAAATAAAAACATATTTATATATGGAGAGATACAATCGAGCAGCATTCACATGGCAAAGACTTTCAGTGTATCTAAAAAATTAGATATCAGTCTGACATAAAAATATTAAGTATAGGATATGAAGTGAAATACTTTTATAATTTTTTTTCAGAGAGAAACATTTTTAAGGACTCATAGTATATATTTTTGGGTATATTTTCTCTAAATATTTAAAGGCAGGAGTGATCATTTTAAATTAATTGGATATCAGAAACAACATATTTACTTAAACATAAAAATAATAGTTGCTTGCTCAATATAAAAATGTATTCTTTAACATTCTGAAATAAAATCTGTAACCTCTGACCAATGATTAAAATGAAGGGCTTCTAACATCTCTCAGAAAGAGTTTCTGTTGATAAACACAATGAAAATTCTGATAGAACAATTTTTTTTTTCAACCTCTGTAACTTCTGGTGAAATAGTGCCTGAGAATTGGCAAATAATATTTTACTTGGTTCTTCAGTAAGCCTGGGCTTATCCTTGTCACAGTAACTTATTTTATCTGTTAGATGTATTATCACCTTGGAAAGAAAAATGGATTTTTAAAAAATATGAACTCTATAAAGTCTGGCAAAGTTTCATGAGCCTTCACCAGTCAACTGCCACTTGGAGGCCTGTATTGTGCCTGCGTACACCTGTGGGTAGACTCCAGGGTGGCTGCCATTTATTGAGCACCTGTTGTGGGCTGTCAAAGAACAAACATCAAGAAACAGCAATCCCTGGCCAGGATCTTCTGTTGGTTGGCTCATTGTGCCATACACCAAAAGGTGGTGGGTTCGATTCCCAGCCAGGGCACCTAACTTAGGTTGTAGGTTCAATCCCCGTGTCGGGGTATGAATGGGAGACAATGGATAAATCTTTCTCACGTTGATGTTCTTTTGTGTGTTTTTTTCTCTCTCTCCCTTCAAATGAGTCTCTAAAAATCAATAAAAATATGTCCTTGGGTGAGTACTAAAAAAAAAAAGGAAACAGCAAGAAGCAAACTGTCATGGACCTTGAATATTATATCATTTCTTCATTAAAACAAAACAAAACATGGCATTGATTGAGCACCAGTCTGTGTCAGGAGCTGCTCTGTGTACTGAAGGTACATCATTTAATACATTAGACAAAAATTCCTACCATCATTGAGCTTACAACTTAGTGAGAAAAAATTATTTACCCAAATGAAATCATTCCGCATGTACACTGGCCATGTATATATTATTTGAATTTAATTTACTTTAATTTCCAATTAATATGCATGACTTCAAGTAATCATATAGTATACTCCTGGATTTATTACCGTGTTCTTTGTTACACAGAAGGACTGAGAGTGCCAATCAGACTTTATAAAAAATGTATTTGTATTGATCCTTTTAGAGAGAGAGAAAGTGAGCGGGATAGCAAGAAATATCAGTTGACTGCTTCATGCAAGTCCCCACTGGGGTTTGAGCCCACGACCTGGGCATGTGCCCTGACCAGAATCAAACCAGCAACCCTTCCCCGCACAAGGCAACGCCCAACCAACTGAGCCACACATTTTAGAGTACTTCTCTCAGATGTAATTATCAAAATATATTTGTGGTTTGTTTATTGGGGTTTTTTTTGCCATGTTTTGATTCTTTTTCATAGACACATCAGGAAGTACTTCAAAATGATTTTGAATTTTAACGTTTTGGCTTAAGTGAAGTTAATGAAATAAAAATCTTTAAGTATAATCTCAAACACCTATAATGAGTTCCTTCAGAAAATCGTTGAAAATTCATATTTTTCTCGGTGATTTGAAGAGAAATGACTTAACTACTTCTTACTGTGCTCCAGCGCAGATCTGAGAATATGACCAAATGAAATAAAACCCCTGGATAATAAAGTACATTTAAGCAGCAATTCGTAGAGTGTTTTATAACAGTACCCTCCTGAACTGCATAAAGCAAACATTGAACTATGTAGAAATCAGCTAAAAGCCTCATTAAACAAGTAATATTTACACAAATGTGTCAAACACTCCAGATTGATCCCTGACGTTTCTAAGTATGAACACGGTCTTCTTTTTACCCAACAGCAAGCCCCTGGAGACAGCATCAAATCTCAAATGCAAAGGCTGAGCTTTTGATAGAACTGAAAAGCAAGAGTGAACCACAATCCAGCAATTTAAGCAAGGAAGGGCATGATTTAAAAGTTGAACCTCTGGCTTAGTATGTGCACTTGAGGGCTGTCCTGAGCCAGTGAGGTCGGAATAGGTGTCCAGATATACTAAGAAGTTAGAATGTACACTCTCCCCTTGTTGGATCACTAGCTTTGAGAAACAAGATACAGTAGAGTCCTCTTATCCACCAGGGGGATGGTGGGGTGCGGGAGGGGCAGGTATATGTTCCAAGACTCCCAGTAGGTGCCTGAAACCACTGAAGCCAAAACCTATGTATCCTATGCTTTTCTGATATTTTACATGCACTTTATGTCTTCTCTTTGGCATTTCCAAATTGCCAGTAGCACTACTCTTGCACTTTGGGGCTATTAATAAGTAGAATAAGGGTTACTTGAACACGAGCACTGTGACACTGTGACAGTCAACATGCGACCCGAGGGGGCTACTGTTAGGTCCACGCCTACAGAAACCAGGCCAAGAGACATTGTGAGAGTTTCAGAAATGTTTTACACTCTTAAGATGTTGTGAGAGTTTAATACATTTTATTACATTCTCTCACAGTGGGCTGAGACCAGTGTGTCAGCATTAGCACCGAGGGAGTATGTGTGTTCTCTTATATGGGGACTGGGGCAGGGTTGCACCAGCCAGCTTGGGTCGCTGCCTGAACAACAGGGCACGCTTGGAAGAGAGCAGGATGTCTGGTGGGTGTACAACTCGGTCAGGCAGAAGGGAGCGCCCGAGTCAGTTGGGGAGTGTATCTTAGCTTCTGAAGGTGCAGGCTGTTTGCTTCAAGCTAGGGGGTGGGGGGGAAACTCATAACAATATATTTCAGACAACATGTCCAAACAGGAGAGGCCAGGAATAGTACATCCTAACAGCTACTAACTGACCAAGGCACAGGTAACATTTACAACATGGATATGCTGGACAAAAGATAGTTTGCCTCCTCAGGTTGGACAGATGATCACACAGAACAACATGCAATTTTAAACTTAGGAGTTGTTTATTCCTCAATTTTTTTTTAAATTTAAAAAAATTGATTTTAGAGAGGAAGGGAGAGGGAGAGATAGAAACATCAATGACAGAGAATCATTGATCGGCTGCCACCTGCACGCCCCACACTGGGGGTCGAGCCCATAACCAGGGCATATACCCTGACTGGGAATTGAACTGTGACCTCCTGGTTCATAGTCTGATGCTCAGCCACTGGCAACACTGGAGTTTTTAATTGAATATTTTTGAATCATAGTTGACCTCTGGAAACTGAAAATGCAGGAAGTGAAACTGTGGGTAAGGGAGGACTACTGTATTTGCTAAATAATTAGGTGCCTGGGATTTGGGAAGATCTATTCCTGAATGAAAAATAATAAGATAGATATCCCCTTATCTTATTAATTGCAAGAAGTTTTCTTACTCTTGTGTGTGTGAGAGAGAGAGAGAGAAAGAGAGACTCTTATGTCCCTTTGTGTCCATTTAGTGTTGCCTCTTAGATGTATAATTTGAATTTTTCAGTACATTTCCATAAATAGGTTAAATTACTTGAAATTGTTGTTATTCAAATAGTAATAAGGTGACAAGGGAACAGGATATCACCTCTTCAAAAGCAGGAGAGTAACTACCTCAAAGGTAATATATTAATAAATGGCTTGGTAGCAACCTCAATTATTGTCAGCATAGGCGTCCCAGCTACAACAATAATAGGTAACATTTAGTGCCCCAAGTGCTAGGATTGTGTTAAAGGCTTTCGAATCAAATAACTCAGTTCTCATGAGAGCCTCTTTAGCCACCCATATTTGATAGGCGTTAAGCTAACTGTCCAACATCACACTGCTAGCAAGGGGCAGTTTCTGAAAGTAAATTTAAGCACCGATTAGAGAACCTTTAATCACTTTGCATGCACATGTCACTTTAATATTTTGAATCAGAGGGTTTATATATGGTAGCAATTTATTCTTTTTTCCTTTTCTTTTCCTCCCCTAAACAAGTTAAGAAGAAAACCATTTATACCTTTTATTGTTGCTGACGAATTACTTTTTCACATTTAAAATAAACTTTTCAGCTGGGAAATTACAGGAATCATTCAAAAACCATTATTCATTATTATCAGAAATATAATGTGTTGTCCATAGAAAAAGGCTTTGGATAAAAAAACATATATGGCTGTTTAAAAGTGTCCCTTCTTGGAGGAGAATGTGTGATAAGAATATTTCCTTGATATTAGTGGTCATTGTGTAGCACACATGAGCACTTATTTTTATTGTTAATTTTTAAAAAATATATTTTACTGATTTTTCACATAGAGGAAGGGAGAGAGATAGAGAGTTAAAAACATCAATGAGAAACA
Organism: Myotis davidii; assembly: GCF_000327345.1. NCBI lineage: Eukaryota > Metazoa > Chordata > Mammalia > Chiroptera > Vespertilionidae > Myotis > Myotis davidii. The sequence goes on from NW_006288258.1 coordinate 2,229,553, forward strand.
TTGATCAGCTGCCTCTTGCACACCTCTTACTGGGGATGTGCCCGCAACCCAGGTACATGACCTTGGCCAGAATCAAACCTGGGACCTTTCAGTCCACAGGCCAACGCTCTATCCACTGAGATAAACCAGTCAGGGCAACACTTATTTTTAAATAGTGAGGGTTAAAATTCTTACCAGCTGAAGTTTCCAGATGGTGTATAAAGCAGGAAGCCAAAGACAGGTTGGCTCCAGAGTATATCCTTGAAGTAACTGCATGAAAACAGAAATGATTAAAACTGGTACTGTCATCATTGATAATAAACAAAGTATGTCTGTACCCATGAGACCAATAACATAAACAGGAAAGGTAAGGATCATAGGTTCAACTATCTGATGAGGCAATTTCCAAAGCTCAGAATAATGTGTAAATATGCAAAGTTATATGTTAAGTTTGAGATGTCTTAAATCTAAATACATTAAACAAAATAAATCAAGGTAACCTCCTCCAATAACATTCATACAAGGCAGGGTGAAAATAGACTTACTGTTGTTCATATGGAAAATAATAAGTAATAAATAATAATACAAGAATAAACTGTGTTTCTCATACTCACAACTGTAAACCTACTTTTGCCACACCCTGCATGTAATGTTTTACAGAAGTTTAAAGACTGGAAGAACCATAGAGTTTATCTATCCCACGCTCTCATTTTACAGATGAGAGAGAATCATTAATCAATTGCATCCTGCACTCCCCCTACTGGGGATTGACCCCGCTTGTGCCCTGAGTGGGAATCCAATGGGGACCTCCTGGTTTGTAGATCAATGCTCAACCAGCTGCGCCCAGATAAATTTAAAATGTCATCAATCACATGAACATGAAGCATTATTAAAATCAGGTAAATACAGTAAAGAGAAATAGTCTGAGGAGATGAGAATGAGGCAAGTTAGAAAGTGATGTCTTAAAAAAACTTCATTAAATTCTTATTCATTTTAGAATGTCTCACCTTTCCCGTGTTTGTCATTCCTGATTGTTCCAAATAGAATTTAGTTTATTCTCTCTTGTGAAAGGTTCGGAGTTGGACTGGGGTCAGACAGAACCAATTCAAGGCTCAGTGTAATAAAAAAGGTATTTATTCAAGGCACCTGTGTGCAGGTGGACTGAGTCTGAGAAAAGAGTCAGTGGCCAATGGGGAGGGAGCAGGCTCTTTATGTGCCTAGGAGAGCTGCAGGCTTCAACTGATATTCATATCTGGACGGGGCTGCGGGCGGCTTCTGTTGAGCACGTATCTGGGCTGTTTGAGAGTTGTGGTCTTAGAAGTTCCTTTAAGACAGCGGTTCTCAAACCTGTGGGTCGCGACCCCTTTGGGGGTCGAATGACCCTTTCACAGCGGTCGCCTAAGACCATTGGAAAACACATATATAATTGCATATTGTTTTTGTGATTAATTACTATGCTTTAATTATGTTCAGTTTGTAACAATGACATTGGGGGTCACCACAACATGAGGAACTGTATTAAAGGGTCGCGGCATTAGGAAGGTTGAGAACCACTGCTAAGATATTTGCTCAAGGGGAACATGTTTTTACAAGACTCAGGCTTATAGAATGAGTTTCCCTTTGACAATTATTAGATTTTTGTAAGGCTCAAGCCTCATGTTCTCCAGTTAACCCTTTCACCTTGAACGCTAGATATGATGGCTTTCATTAAAATGGTATAACTTGTGAAATTCGCTGGGAAAGCTTACAAATACCGGCATGAATAAGCAATCTATTAAATTACAGTTATATAGCTTTGATGATAAGTTCACTTTCACAAACTGTAGCTCATTTGGTCCCATGGTACAGAAACTCAGCTTAAGGCTCATGAAGCTAACACAGTGGATAAATAATGGAATTCATATAACGTAGTGATAGATTATAGTTGACTGTGGGTGGGTGGGGGTGGGGTCCTTCCATAGGGAAGCATAAGCATGCTCCATTTCACTACCAGAGGAAGAGGAAAAGTGTCAGATATATTCGGGGGAAGTGTGGCAAGTAGGAAAATGGGTTTAGGAAAAGAAGAGAAGCCCAGAAAGTGGTGGCATAAACACCTTTAACACATGCAGAACTGTCCCGTGGAAGTGGTCACAAGAGGCTCCGAGTCACACTATGACATGCAGAGATTTAACAGAAGATAATAGCAAGCTCTTAAATCACCACCAATGTGCTTTCAGAATCCAGCCAGCAATCAAGGTAGGGGAAGCGTAAGGTCATGTTCTTGCAGCGAGGTACTGACATCTCTATTTCCACTTTTCTGTGCATTTGCACCAAAGAAGGGTAGATATGGATTATTCCTCTTTCAACTCTGCACCTCATCATCTAGATTGCACTATCGACAGTGACAATGAGATGGAAGATAGATTTCTCTTTTTAATTTTTCTAGCTTTCCCCCCTTTCTCTTTCCTTTTTAAAAGAATGACACTTTTTATTCTCAAAAATAGCATTTTCTAAAAGGAACTCAAACTAATAACCCCATTTTCTCATATGTACCATCAGCTTATCAAATGACATAAATATTTACATTAAATTGTTAGAAAAAGCCTTTAGGATTAGAGGAAGGAATTTCTTCTGAGAAATGGAGTCAATAATACTCTCAGATTGAAAGAAAGCACTTTTGGATAAATATTGTGTCTTTATCATTTAACTTCACATAGCTAAATGGAAAGGATATAGATTTTTAAATAAAACATTGCCCTTTGGAATCATTTAAAAATAAATATATCATCTGAAAAGCGATTTATAAAAATATAATTAGAACACTGCAGCCAACAATGACAGGATTCACATTCTTTTCAAGGACTCACAAAACCCTTCCCCAAATTAGCCATACATTGAATCAGGATACAAGTCTCAACAATTTTCAAAAACTGAAGTATGTCAGAGTATGCTCTCTGGCCACATTGGAATTAATCTGAACATCCAAACAAATCCATCAACACTTTCAAACTGCTGGAATATTAAAAAATATATTTTTAGAAAATTTATTGAGGAAAAAAATCAGAATTAAGAAAATATTTAAAATGTATAATAAGCAACTTATGAAAATGGATGGAATGAAGCAAAAAACAGGGCTTAGATGGAAATGCATAGTTTTAAAGACATATTTAATCAGAAGGTTAAAAATCAATATCCAACATTGCTTCTCAAGAAACTACAGAAAAAGTAACCCAAATGAAGTAGATAGACTGCAAAAATAAAGGTAGATCAGAATAAAAGTGAAATAGAAAACAAATGTCAGGAAACAACGAAAATATAGCTATTGGGAGATTTACAAATCAGATCCTGGAAGTGATGATAAAGCTGCAGGGTTATTTTTCATCTATTTCAGCAGACGGCTTCTGAAGTGTTGACTCTCATAAAGAATGGAAATCAGAAGTCAAAAAAATTTCACTAAGTACATAGTTGTCAGAGTCCTTAGAAAACATGTCTAAGGGCACATTTTCCTCTTCACTCCCTAGATGTTGTTGTTATTGTTGTTTACCATATATTGCTGTATGTAGGGGCCATATAAATTTTTAGAGTATTGAAAATTTTCTCATTCTCAATACTTTGTTTTTCTTTATATTTTAGGCTTAAAATGATCTAAAGGCCTTTGTGCCCCCTCCCCCCCTTTTTTTTACTGGGTAGGCCTCAACAACCATGGCAGCATTGTTTGGGCGTTATCCTATCCTTATTCCTTCATGGCCAACCAGGAAATGAGGCAGGAACAATAGGGTCTGATGAACACATATCTCAAGATTACAGTTGTCTTTCACCCACCACCACAATTTATAACTGCAAATCTGCTCGCTGTCCCCGCATGGAGCTTGAAAATTCTCACCTCCAGCTCTTTCTTCCCCAGGAGAGATGCTGCATTGCCCCCTCTTGACCAAATTTCAAGTTGAAATTTGAATTAAATGTGCTTCACCCTCATCACTGCTTCTTGACTTAAGGCAGCATCACAGCACTTACTGTGTTTGATGTGCAGGAATGTAGATTCTTTAAAATTAGCATCTGCCACCCAGATCTTCACATCTGACTCAGACTAGGGACAGATGTAATGAGGTAAAGGGACAAGGTCAGTTAAGGATTACACAGCATCTGGGTTCTTTCTTGGAGAACCCATCCTCCGTGAGATACATTACATAACAACAGAGCCAACAACTGCTGAGCCTCCCTAACGGCCCAGCTGGCTGAAAATTTTCAAGTGATTTGAAGAACTAATTAAAAGTTTGTCTGAGTTCTTAGACTTTAGATAATAATCTCATTAGTTGCATTCAGAATCAATTTATTAACTAGAAATATGGACTTTAAAAGTAGAAGCCCAGAACATGTTTGGTCTAGTTAACCACACACTGACAATTTACATATGCAAATGAAAACTTGTGAAAATCTTTGTGAAAGAAATGATAATGTTATCTACCTCTAATATTGTAAGCCAACCTTCTGAGCAGATGCCAAATGAATGGGATAATTATTTTAGCCTGAATCTAGTCACTGTTTTATGGGCAGTTGCACTTTAACAGATTAAAGAAAAGCAGTGCCAGTGCGAATCAGAGAATTAGTTGGAGAAACTGGAAAACAGTGCCTATAAATTCAAGAATATAAGCATTTTCCATGGGACCTACTTATTATACCTTTTAACATTTTATAGTCAAACTTCTGTTTCACAATATATAAATTTCTTTATATAAAACCATATTCTAAATATACTGGTGGAGTGATATTTTAAAACAATCTAGAAGTGAGTTTTATAAAACAGAGATTTTGACAAGGGCAAAAACTGTTAATAATGGTTACTTTTCAATGAATGTGTTTATCTGTTACACATATTGGTCATCTCACAATGGTTCAAATTTTATTTTCCAGAGACCTAGACAATATCAGATATAAAAGACCATGTAGGCCAGGCTCCCAGTTCTAATTAGAACAACTATAACAATCAGTATTATCTCTAGGTACTCAGGGTAGTGCGAAGGTATCTGTATATATAAAAACCTAAGGGACTATTATGACAAAACGACCAGAACGACCAGAATGACCAGAACAACTAATCCACCAGTCGCTATGACGTGCACTGACCACCAGGGGGCAGACGCTCAATGCAGGAGCTTCCCCCTGGTATTCAGTGTGCTCCCACAGCCAACCTCCCATGGCCCCTTCCCCCGTTGGCCAGCCCCCATTGGCCCACGGTGCTAAACCGTTCGCAGAGACCTATTTCTGGGTTGGGGTTTCATAGGTAGCAGAGCAGCACTCTCGCTGTAATCTATTGAAAGTCAGCTCTTGACACAAGGGTTTGTCTCACTCCTGACCTCTCCCCTCCCCGGAGTCGCCACCTGCCATGGTGGCCGTGCCGCGGTGAGGGATGGAGGAGGGGTGGAGGTATGGAACCGCGCAGTGATGGGGTGCTGATGGTAGCGGTGGCATCCGGTGTCCGTTCCTTCCATGCCCAGCCTGGTGACCATTGCCTCCTCTCCCAACCCCCCCGGAACCCTTGGGCCCGGGTTGGGATGGGGAACCGGGGGTGGGTGGCAGCAAACATGGTCCCTTTCCCAGGGACAAAGAAAAGATTTGCTCAATGTCTACCCGTCCACTAAGTGACAGATCTATGATTTGAACACAGGTTACTCTGTAACTCCAAATACGCTTTTCGATATAACAGAGGGCTATGAATCCTTCCTAGAGGTGAAGCGTATTCCAAAAATCCTTTTATTTCAGCTACTTATTTCAGTATCAATTTTATTATCAGTTTACTCCCACTATGAAGACATATGTATTTAAAACACCCATTTATTGTTTGTAGTTCTATAGACCAGAAGTCAGAGCACAGTATGATTTGGTTGGCTCCTTAAAGGCTTACAATGCTAAAGTCAAGGTGAGCAGCCTGTGTTTTATCTGGATGCTCTGGGGAAGAATTTGTTTTCAGGTTTAAACCTGTTGGTTTACAGAAATCAGTTTGTGTGCAGCTAGAGGACTGAGGTTCTTGTTTCCTTCCTGGATGTGGGCCAGGGGTTGTTCTCAGGTTGTAAAGGCCACCAGTATTCCTTGGCTCATGGCTTCCCCCATCTTGAAAACTCACAGAGATGTATGGAATCCTAATCCCATTTCTCCTGCTGCTTTCTGATTTTCACCAGTCTTTGCCTTCCACTTTTGCCACCATCTTCTATTCTTAAAAACCTCATGTGGTTACATTGCCATCTCCACAGATAATCCAGAAAAAGCTCCCAATTGTAAAGCCAACTGGTGAGTAATTTTACTTATATCTTTAAAGCCCCTTCACAGCAGTACCTAGACTAGTGTTTGAATAACCAGGAGTTGGGAATCGTGGGGAAATATCTTTAGGATCTTACCTATCACAGGACTGCAGACGCACATCCATGTATTGCACTGGCTGAAAATTGGGGAAAGGAAACCCAACTACGCCAATTTTATTTATGGGAATAAACAAAGCCAAAATTAGGTGTGTGTGTGTGTGTGTGTGTGTGTGTGTGTGTGTGTGTTTCAAATTTTAGGAGTTGAGATTTTATATGGTTGGTTTGTTTTTTGTTTTAAATTTGAGATTTACTTTGTAATTTAAAGTAAACCTGATCATTACAGAACATTTGGGGGGGGGGAGAATGAAAATGTAAAAAAAGTCACACATTGTCCCACTATTCAAATGCTATATTAACAACTCATGGGCTTCTTTTTACATGCCATAGAAATAGTTGTGTATATGTGCTTAATAATTTTTCATGCTTAAGCAGAATTGTGATAACAATTATTAAATGTCTGCATGGTGGTAAACTATCGGTGGTGGAGTTTATCCCTAACGAATTGTGTGAGGGATGCAACAATAGAATCATTCATGCCCATCACAGATGGCAATAATTCATTGAATTTCTTAAAAGTTTCATCCATGAACCTGAGGAGGCAACTACCTAGTCAGAGGTATGACAGGTTTAATCAGATGGCCAGTTCAAACAGATGTGGCTTGGTAAAATGGTGACTTCCCTAACTTTCACACTATGGGTTAGTGATGTGCTTGTTATGTGTATATATTCTGTTTAGCTTTTATCCCCCAAAATTCCACTTTTGAATTTCCATTTAGAGTTTCCACTGTCAGCTGGATATGATTCTCAATAAAGTTTTAAAAAAGTTTGCAAAGGCATTTTGTCTGAACCTTTGTATAAATGAAAATGTTTTATTATTGCCTTCACATTAAGAATATATCTCAGCTGGATATAAAACATATTGAGTTACAAACTTTTCCCTATTAAAACCCTAAGTCTTTCTGTATCCTTCTGATATTTAGTTGTAAGAGAGAACACTAAATTCAGGATGGCTTGCATTCTGAAGATAAGCAGAATTTTCTACCTGAATGCATATAAACGTTTGCTTTTTGTTATCACTAAAATTGAAAATATTTCAATGGTTGTCCGGATGTAGATCTCTTTTCATGTTTTTATTTTTTCCTTCTTTTTTTATGCCTATTCTAAATTCTGTCTGGGTCAGAAATAAATCAATTTTATTTTACTGCTTCTATGATTATTTTGGTATTATCTCCAGGAACACTAAAAACTCAGATTAAATCTTTGCTTTCTGAGTCCATGTGTGTCACATTCCCTATCATTGTTTTTCCCTGAATATTCTAGAAAAGTGACTTTGGAAGTGTGACTCAGGTAGCTTCTACAACATCAGAGCGATTTTACAGTGTTAATACTGCTATTGCATTTCTAGTTTCCTTGAAAGTATTTCTGTGTTATTATCTCTCTTTTTACAAAAGTCTGTGAGCTTTATATCTTTATTCCTTCCAAGTGATATCTGTTTCTTTTTTGTAGAAGTCATTCTTTCCTATTTCCTAGTAAAGATAGCAAACAGTGTTTTATAATTTCCTTCTAGCTCTTAGAGGAAATCATCTTCAGGGATTTCGGAGTCTTCAGGAAGGTGGTCTCTTACTATTGTTCTACAACGTGAATTCACAGTCCCCTGTTTGTGTGTGGGGTTCTTAGCAAGGTGAGGGCTATGTCCAAAGCCTGTGTTTGCCAACAGAAAATGTATATGAATACGTTTGATCTTGTTATTTGTTAATTCCAGTGCAAGTCAACTCTCTCAGGTGGCTAATTGAAAAAAAAGAAAAAATAAGGCTCTAGATGTTAAAATGAATTTACTTAATAAAAACTTTTTATTGAAGTCAGTTTTTTGAGACTTGTACTACTCAACTCCTCCCTTTAGCTTAATGTTTCTCTGAGTAGGTAGGGCACTGGTTTTACCAACATTTTTATTGTACATTGATGACAAAACTAATCTTGACTGCTTTCACTACAATTAGCCTGGCCTAATGAGAATTAAAAAAACCTAGTTTTGAATCCCTACTCACTGTCTAGTGTTATAACTTTTAGAAAGTTTCCTAAACTCCTTGAATCAGTTTGCTAATCACTTCCTCTCAAGATGGCTGTGTGAATTACATGAAAAAAGGTAGGTAAAGCTCCCACACTGGGCATGCCACATCAGTGAGTTTAATTGTTGTCACACTCCCAGGATGAAATGAGTCACCAACCATTACTCGTTTTTTTTGTACCCAGGTTCCCCCTCTGAAGATTTCCCCCTTAGACTGCAACTAAATATAAAACACAAATTTATACTGAGGGATGAGATAAGAAGGGGTCGAGGTCAGCAATTTGCCTCCGTAAGTGGCACCCTCCCCCCCTCCCAGAGAGAGATAGTCGGCTGCTCTTTCTATTGATGTAAATCTTGAGTGTAGGAGCCAAAAGGCAGAATGAGTTTTCTAGCTAATTGCAGGCAGTGGCTATAGACACTGACCGGCCAGATTATTATGACCACCCCATCAGTACTTCATTGGGCCACCGTTTGCCTTCAATACTGCAGCGATTCTTCTTGGCATTGACTCCACGAGATGTTGACAGGTGATGCGAGGAACCTGACACCGTGCCTGATGAATAGCACTGTCCAGTTCTGTGAGATTAGATGGTTGTGGAACCAGCTGCCTGATGGCTATGCCATCAACATGGTAGGATGAACTCGATCAGCAACAATACTTAGGTATGTTGTGCTATTCAAACGTTTATAATTCAAACGTTTATAATCTGTCCCTCTAGCAACTTCAGCGCGAAATTATAGCTAATTTGCCTACAAAGGTCGGGTGGTCATAATAATCTGGCCACTCAGTGTAAATTATCAATTTCATTTTTCAATTCCATTCCCTCCAGCTCTTTAGCTAGAGATATTCCTTCTCTGTTCCTTACAGTATATTGACAAGCATCCCTCATTGTTAGCGTGTCTGTGCATATACATTCCCTAATAAGAATTTTAGCGGGTAGTTCTGATCTTCAGAGGCTGCTACTGGATACCATTTAGAACAAAAAAGCTATGATTTAGTAAATTGTTCCTATTTAACTCAAAATTCTTGAGGTTTTATTGGCAAAAATTCTCATGTGTTCTTTCAGAGGATAGTTATGTGATAAATTAATTTGGGAAACACTGGATTAGGACAAACAAATGAGTAGTTTGTTGATGGCATTACTGCTTGAGGCCTGTAATATGCTATTGTGCAGCATGGATCTCAGAAGGCAGGTAAGGCTTCTCACCTTAGTGTGATCATGGAAAGGTTTGGGAGGGGACCAGCCACAGTGGACATTTCTGATGTGCCACCTAGAAACCCCGTGTCCTTTACTGTCACTGTGCCCCTTTCCTCAGCCTCTGCTTGTTTTGCTGCTAACATGCCTCACCTGAAATGTCTTCTAAGGATTATGCTCAGGCACTGGATCTGCCTGCCAATTGGAAGAACTAGAAATGCATGGAAGTTTATATCCTCTTCCATTCCTATTCCTACCTCCCCACCCTGACTCATAGCCAGTGACCGACTGATGGGGGGTCCAAAGACCCAAACTCCGCTGCTGGGGGAACTCACAGGAAGAGTCCAAACTCCCCTAGGATTAGACTGAGCCTGGGACGCACCTGATTTTGTATCCTCACTTGGAGATCATGGACCCTGCCCAGCTTCCCCCTCCCCCGCCTCCCAGTGGTTTTCTCTGGGGGCATATTCTTAGTAAATCATTTGCCCTCAAATCCTTGATGCAGGGTGTCTTTCTAAAGGAAACAGCCTATAGCAGTAGAATATCTTGAACCTATGACTTGAGGAACAAAAATGAGAAACACTGCCTTCTAGCATTATGATTGCATTCAAAATGCCTGGCAGTGGTTTAGAATCTGTGTTTTAATGAGCAGCTGAAGTGACGTGACACAATTTGATGTTTAAGAATAAAGTAGTAAGAAGTATATTTTAATTCATATTAAATATGTCCTGACAAAGGTCTCCCACTGTGGCCTGCTGGGTCCAGTTCCTAACATTATACGTTCTTTTGAAGACTGTTATACTTTATTTTCTCAATTATTTTAAGTAATTGTGTCAGGAAAGTTTCACTACCAAAAGTAAAGTTTATATCAGCCTATTGGAATCACAAATAATTGTCTATTAGAGCTGGGAGAGATCTTAATGACTATCTGTTTTAACCCTGTCATTTTAAAGACAAGAAATCTTAAATTTAGAGAATATAAGTTATGGCCCAAGGTCACACAGCACTGTCCCAAGTGTTTTGAATCCTAGTCAGATATTTAATCTTTATACAAGGGTGGCTTTCTAATTTTACAGATAATGATTGAACAGGAATGCATTATACTTCTGGCATGTTCATTTAAACTATAGTTATATTCACAAAAGTATGATCATTGCTTTATATAGAGATCATATTTAACATTCTGAACTCCACAAATTGAAAATGGATTTTTTGTTTATATTGATTGTGAGGAAAGAAGAAAATATTATATATAGTCACATACTGGTTATGAATAAAATTTTAAAAGGTATAGCACAAAGAGTACATTAAAACTTCAAAGAATATATATATATATATATATATATAGCAAGATGCAATGAAGATTAGTAATACTTCCCATGGTTTCACTTTAAAATTACTCTGCTCTCAGAAAAGTCTTAATATTTGTCCCCAAATAGAAATAAAATTATCTAAACATCAGTTGTTTAAACACCAAGAAGGAACAAATTTTAAAACTGTCAACAGCTCAAATTATAATACATTTTGTCCCAAGCAAGGACAACTTTGAGAATGAAAAAAGGGCTATTAGTAAGTATTCTGGATCTGTCCCAGCAAATTGAGATGTGTGGCCATTATACCCATAAATGTGTTACTAGACCCTGCAAATCCTACCTCCCCCAAAAGAGTTCCTCATTCATCCTCTCACAGACAAGCTCTTTTCCTCACTAACCATCTATAGCCCTAGGGCATTTCTCTCCTCTGTAAACTAAGTTACTTGGTCTTTCTCTCTCTCTCTCTCTCTCTCTCTCTCTCTCTCTCTCCCCTTCCCTTCCTCCCTCCCTCCCTCATAGTCCATCCTATGCCCATCACAACAACTAGAATAGTGCATTTCTAATCACTGATGTCTAATAAATAATGTTTCAATTTAATTACTTAAGAGTCAGTCATATATAGACTACTAGACTTTAAAGTGAAAATAACACAAATACATCCAGTCATGCCAATGTCAAATTGTTTCCTTATTTATTACCAAACACAGATACTTAAGATGCAAAGAAGTGATAAACAGTGTTCATTTGTGATTTGCATATTAAAGAACTTCAAAAAGATTTGCTGAAAGAATAAAATATATGTGTAAGTGCCTTGTTTCTTACTTAGATTTTAGATTTTATATAAAGAATTCAGAGACATTAAAGATGTTTAGTAACAAGATTTTGCATTAGTTTTTTATTCTTCTCTTGTGGCCCAAACTAATTTTCCTAGTAGCTAATGACAATTCTAATTACATTACAAGCTCTGTGGATATTGATCTCAATGAAAATATTGGGAAAAACAGAAATTAACAAAAGCAAAAGGAAAAAGTAATGCAAATTCTCCTCTTTTTGATCTCCTTGCAGGAAGGTAATGCTTTCTGATACTTACAGATACCAGCATCTCTGTCTCCCACGTTCTATTTAACAAGACTATTACAATATCAGTCCATAGTGATAAAATCAACTTATGCAGCTATTGGCATGGAGGCATTAAGATATTTACAATTTTTACTTTGCATTGTTCTGTCATGGAGTTTGAGAGAGTGGTGACTATTATTTCAGCCATGTTTCTTTCCCACAGACTTCAGAAAATCCTGTAGTTTAGGTGGTAACATTTTATAATGACTCCAAATATCAGGAACGAAATTTGGAATCTGTTGGCCTTGAAAGTGCTTATTTCATAACACAGAACAGCTGAAAATGGATGCAAGGTGTGTAAGAACTGTCAAGCTCATGGATCAATTTTTTTAACTATCGCTGTTCGCTATCCCTTAATTGGTTTTATTTGATAATTCATAAAGCCTGCCAATAGACAATTATATAAATGTTTCAATGAAAAAGGACATCAAAGAGATTTAATAAAGACTCAGCAGGTTTTGTTTTAAGCATTTTCATGTTTTATTTTATTTTATCCTCCAAATAATTCTGGCAGGCAGATATTGTGATTTCTATTTCTGAGATAAGAAAATCTGACAGAGAAAAGATTTGCTCAATATCTACCAGTCCACTAAGTGACAGATCTATGATTTGAACACAGGTTACTCTGAAACTCCAAATATGCTTTTTGATATAACAGAGGGCTAGGAATCTTGCCTAGAGGTGAAGCATATTCCAAAAAACCTTTTGTTTCAGCTACTTATTTCAGTATCAATTTTATTATCAGTTTATTCCCAAAATTAGGGTAGCTGGCATATATGGGTAGCAAGAAAATAACCTTGAAAGTTGAAACTTGTGTAATTTGGGACAAGTCACTTTAATGTCATTATCAATTCTTCTTATCTTTACAATAAAATTAAGATATCTGTTTTTTTCAGAGTTGTGAAGATTAAGTGATAAAGTAACTGATATAGCACTTTCTTATCTATAAGATACTATTCACATGTAAGATAATTATTGTTTTTCTAAGACTAGATCGAATATTTACTAAAAATTCTTTTAGGGAATTTTGTTTTCACAAAGTAGCAATGAAGTGAGTATTTACATATCAGGGCATATTGTATATTGTTATGTTCTATATGTCAAATCTCATAACTTTAAGTGTGTACCTGAAATCTTAAATTCTTCAGAGAAGTGAAGGTACTAGAAATCTAAAACAAGGTATCAGAGATAATTTTTGTCTAAACAATTTGTATATGCTGATTATATGTTTACTTAATAAGTCAGTCTTGTCAGTGTGAGTAGCTCTCTCAAGATCATACACATTGGGTGGTAACATAATGTCTATCAACTACGACCACGTGTACAATTTGGTAGTCATTACTCAATGATTTTGTGAGAAATGAGACATTAATTGAAAAATATCCATTTGCAATCATTGATTTAAAACTTGGCAGAGAATAAACCATTTGTCCCCTCTATACTGCCTTATTCCTTCTTCCTATGTAGAACTTAAGAATTTGTACTTGACAAAGCATCTAGATGGATGAGTCAGAAAAATTAGGCATTTTGAGTAGAAGGCAAGGCTCAGAAAGGCTGAGGTAATTTTTTTTTTTTACACTTTGCATTGCAAATAGGCTCCATCCTAAGAATGGCAACTTTAAGTGTAAAGAAAAATAGTAGCCGAAACCGGTTTGGGTCAGTGGATAGAGCGTCAGCCTGCGGACTGAAAGGTCCCAGGTTCAATTCCGGTCAAGGGCATGTACCTGGGTTGCGGCACATCCCCAGTGGGGAGTGTGCAGGAGGCAGCGGATCGATGTTTCTCTCTCATTGATGTTTCTGGCTCTCTATCTCTCTCCCTTCCTCTCTGTAAAAAAATCAATAAAATATATTTTTTTAAAAAAAGGAAAAAGAAAAATAGTAGTAGCCGATAGCAATAACATTGCATTGAATACATTTCTGCTCTTCTGGAACAATTGGTTGAGAGAATATGCTATATTTTATACTACTGGTTAATTTCTGTCTTTAGGAGTATATAGCTATCTATACTAATAAAAGCCTAGGTGGTCCTTGCACCCTTGCCCGGCGGCCACTCTGGAAGGTGAGGCCTGGAGGTTCCACGGCGGCTCCACGTGGCACAAAGGAGGCCGGTCCTGGCGTCTCCGCCACCTTGCATGGAGAAGGCGGGTCCCGGTGGAGGAGGCAGGTCGCGGTAGGGGAGGGCAGTTGTGGGCGATCAGTCTGGCAGGGGAGGGCAGTTGGGGACAATCAAGCCAGCAGGCGAGCAGTTAGGCATCAATCAGGCTGGCAGGGGAGTGGTTAGGGCAGCGGTCCTCAACCTGTGGGTTGCGACCCCTTTGGCAGTCGAACGACCCTTTCACAGGGGTCACCTAAGACCATCCTGCATATCAGATATTTACATTACGATTCATAACAGTAGCAACATTACAGTTATAAAGTAGCAACAAAAATAATTTCATGGTTGGGTCACAACATGAGGAACTGTATTTAAAGGGCCAGAAGGTAGAGAACCACTGGGTTAGGGGCAGGAAGAAGTGGTTAAGGGCAGGCTGGCAGGAAGAACTGGTTAGGGGCAATCTGGCAGGCAGGCAGACAGGCGAGTGGTTAGGAGCCAGTGGTCCCGGATTGTGAGAGGGATGTCTGACTGCTGGTTTAGGCCTGATCCCTGGGTTTAAACCAGCAATTGGACATCCCCCGAGGGGTCCCAGATTGAAGAGGGTGCAGGCCAGGCTGAAGGACACCCACCATCCCCCCCACCATGCACGAATTTCATGCACGGGGCCTCTAGCCTATATATATATAAAAGGCTAATATGCAAATTGTCTGCTTGGGAGTTTCACTGGGAGAGTAGTTCAATCGCTTGCTATGACGTGCGCTGACCACGAGGGGGCAGTGTGGAACATTGCGGGCGACCAGCAGCAGCAGCGGGCCGCTGAGGGAGTGCGGGAAAGAGGAGGCGGGGAGGCCAGGCCTAGGGACCCTACCCTGCATGAATTTCGTGTACCAGGACTCTAGTTTTCTATAATTGTGTAAGGTACAAGGTAAAATACATGATGAGCTTATCCCCATTCTGACGTATTTGTACATCCCAATAGCACCTCTGCATATATTCTTAAAAGTCTCCTTTCACCCTTTAATGTTTTAATGTTTGTGTGACTATTTTGCAACTTAACTATACAATGTTAAGTCATTGGATTGCTTTCTGCTCTTAGTAATGAGACCATTTTTTTAAAACAATAGAGAAAAATGAGTATGTGCCTTGTATTCATTAGCTACTTCCTTGCTTGCATGATGGTTTTCACCCTCCCCAATGTCTAATTTCTGTGATGTCTGAGCCTCAGGAAACTGATCAATGTGAATCACATCATCTGGGTCCTCTTGCCATGTGGCCTCCCATAGGGTTCAGCCAATGGGAGATGCCAGAGACAAGCAGAGGGCAGGTAAAGAGAAAAATCAGGGTATTTATTCCACCCTACCCCACCCTCAGATTCTCTGTGGCACCTGCCTGGCTGAGGATCTTGTAGAGTCGGTGTGGCTATAAAGCCATAGTCCCTCTCACAAAGCTGCAGCTCCTGCCCCTTCTGCCTTAATGTGGCTGTGCTTTTCCTATCGTTCTTTTCCATGTTCACTGCTTATGAACTCATCCTTTCACTAAGCTCTTTTCAATTAATCCCTTTAGAATGAGGCAACTATTTCTTGTAGCCCTGGCGGATACAACTTGTTCACATATTATTTAGATACCAAATGCTTTTAAATGT
>NW_006288258.1:2245633-2279375 GCF_000327345.1 Myotis davidii
GTTTTCCAACCCAGTGTCTTGTGTCCATTGGTTATGCTTTATATGCATGCATATAAGTCCTTTGGTTGATCTCTTACCCCATTCCCCTCCAAACCTCCCCAGTCTTCCCACTGTAGTTTATCAGTCTGTTCGATGCTACTCTGCCTCTGTATCTATTTTTGTTTATCAGTTTATAATGGTCTTTATTATCCATAAATGAGTGAGATCATGTGGTATTTTTCTTTCATTGACTGGCTTATTTCACTTAGCATAATGCTCTCCAGTTCCATCCATGCTGTTGCAAATGATAAGACTTCCTTCCTTTTTAAAGCAGCATAGTATTCCATTGTGTAGATGTACCACAGTTCACTGATTTTTAACTTTAATGCTGCAGTGCCACTGGCCCAATTGGCATTTTCTATATACTGGATTATTGTATCAACCTAATCCTTCTTTCTCCAATATCATCTCACTCCAATTTGCTTCTAATTTGAATCGTGTGCCATATTTATAACGTACAAATCAGATCATGTCGCTTGCCTTCAAATCTTCAAATGACCCTTAATAGCCCCGTTGATAATGTCAACATGCTCTGCACAGTCTACAGGGCCTCAGATGATCTGGCCCCTGTTTTGAACTCCATTTAAATAATACGCACCCACCATCTTACACTCAGTAATTGAATCATTCTACACATCTTGGTATTTCTCTCTAACTAACCCTTTGTTGCTTGGACCTCCACACTTGAGGTTGTCTTCCACACACACTTTCCTCTCACACGTTTGCCTGGCACTTCAATCCAGTCCATCCTTAGAGTCTCTTCTTGCAGAACTTCTTCCCTTGACCTTATTTGAATCTGGTTTAAATGACCCCATTCTTTCCTCCCACCAGTTATAACTTTCAGTTCAGGTATCTGCATGCCTCGCTAAGATTCTGTTATGAAAATATGTATATCTTGTTTACAGGTTTATTCCCAGAGTTGGGCATATTGTAAGGAAGTTAGTAATACTTGTTTAATAAATTAATGGATATAAAATGAATGAAATATTGCATTTAAATCTATTACCATATTTCTTGAGGTTATTTTTATTATAGTTTTAATTATAAATTTTCTACTTTATATCAAAATATTCAAATCTTAAACTTCCATAGGCTCAGTAGTATTTCAAAGTTCTAAGTAGTTGTACCTTCAAATAAATATTACATGGAAAAGAAACTGGTTATTTTCTTCCCCTAATACTTCAGGTACTGATAGAGTTAAATAAAAAAAAAGGAGAGAGAGAGAGAAAGAAAGAAAGGAAGGAAGGAAGGAACAAAGGAAGGAACGAAGGAAGGAAGGAAGAAAAAAGAGAGAAAGAAAGAAAACCACAAAAAACTTCACAAACACACAAAAAACACCTGAAATTTGATAACACCAAATAAGACAATATCTACTTACATTTTTTGTTACAAGTGACAATGTTCTTTGAAAATAGTCTAGAAAGATGTACAAAAAATGTTTAAAAAGAAATATTTTTATGTGTCAAGATAGCAAATATCTTCTTTTGAGGTCTATGTAAATATTGATATTCTAGAATAACTAGGAATTACTTATTTAAGAACAGTGTCAGTAAAAAAAAAGTTGCTTCTACATCACTACAATTCTATGCATTAAAACAAATGTATTGAAATCATAATAGATAACTAAAAAGAGCAAACAGTATCTTTAGCATTTTCTAGTTGCTTCTACATCACTACAATTCCATATAATTCTATGAATTAAAACAAATGTATTGAAATCATAATAGTTAAGTAAAAAGAGCAAACAGTATCTTTAGCATTTTCTTTTAAATCAACTAATTCCAATAAATGTAAAAAGATAAAAGATTATGCCATATATAGAGTGTCCATTTTTTCTTTTTAACTATATATACTAGAGGCCCAATGCATGAAATTTGTGCAAGTGTAGGCCTTCCTTCCCCCAGCTGCCAGTACTGGCTTCCCTCTGGCACCTGGGACCTGGGCTTGCCTCCTGCCACGGGCAGGCCACCCAGGACCCGGGCTTTCCTCACAGCCCTGGCTTCCTCTGGAATGATGTCTGGTCTAATTAACATATTATGCTTTTATTATTTTAGATGTATTTTTACCACAATAAAAAAATGAACATCAGGAGAAGGATTACAGGTAAAGGACAGGGGGAGGCTACGGGCAGGTAATGGGGATGGAGAAGATGATTGTGAATGCAAGCATAAGAGTTAGACCACTATAGCCTTCCTTATAGCTCCACTGTCTGTGAACTTGTGTTGATAATTCTACTTCTCTTATTCAAGGGACTTCCCGGTTAAGAACACATATGTAATACATATGTAATCAATAAAGAAAATTTAAAAAAGGAACGAAGGAAGGAAGGAAGAAAAAAGAGAGAAAGAAAGAAAACCACAAAAAACTTCACAAACACACAAAAAACACCTGAAATTTGATAACACCAAAAGGCAAATTAAAAGAAATGCTCTCTTACCTAGTACCTTTTATAAGAAATATGCTAGTGTCTTATTTTACTAACTAGTACAAACCATATTTAGGCTATTTTATACTCTGTGTAATGCTACAGATAACAACAAATAAAATGGATTTAATTTAGAATATTTATAAATAATTCAGAATAGTGACTAAATATCATGAATCTTATATTTTCAGCAAAGAAGGGTCACACAGTGAAAAATCTAATGTATTAGATTACACTATGCTATTCAAAATGTAATTTCCATACACATAAGTGTTTTTAAATCTTCTAGAATTATATTTTAATAAGATGTCTCCACTATAATGCTAATTCAAATTATAAGACAATATGTACCTACATTTTTTGTTACAAGTGACAATGTTCTTTGAAAATAGTCTAGAAAGATGTACAAAAAAATGTTTAAACAGAAATATTTTTCTGTGTCAAGATAGCAAATATCTTCTTTTGAGGCCTATGTAAATATTAATATTCTAGAATAACTAGGAATTACTTATTTAAGAACAGTGTCAGTAAAAAAAAAGTTGCTTCTACATCACTACAATTCTATGCATTAAAACAAATGTATTGAAATCATAATAGATAACTAAAAAGAGCAAACAGTATCTTTAGCATTTTCTTTTAAATAAACAAAAAAAAATCATAATATAACTAAAAAGAGCAAACAGTATCTTTAGCATTTTCTTTTAAATAAACTAATTCCAATAAATGTAAAAAGATAAAACATTATGCCATAAATAGAGTGTCCGTTTTTTTCTTTTTAACTAGAGGCTTAAACTTAGGCTTTTTAACTTATATACTAGAGGCCCAATGCATGAAATTTGTGCAAGTGTAGGCCTTCCTTCCCCCAGCTGCCAGTACCGGCTTCCCTCTGGCACCTGGGACCTGGGCTTGCCTCCTGCCACGGGCAGGCCACCCAGGACCCGGGCTTTCCTCACAGCCCTGGCTTCCTCTGGAATGATGTCTGGTCTAATTAACATATCATGCTTTTATTATGATAGATATTTTTATTGATTTCAGAGAGGAAGGGAGAGGGAGAGAGAGATAGAAACATCAATGATGAGACAGAATCATTGATCTGCTGCCTCCTACACACTCCACACACTGGGGATTGAGCCCACAACCCAGGCATGTGCCCTGACTGGTGATGGAACCCTGCTCTTCTGGTTCATAGGTTAACACTCAACCTCTGAGTGACTTGGGCCAGGCCGTTCTTTCTCTTTTATCTAACACTACGAAAGGTAAATTCATTATCATCTTGAACACTAATTTAAGCCATTTTAACCATCATTGTATGATCACTGTGTGAATTGATTATTATTAATCATGTAGAGATGTTTTAAGTTTTCTGGTTTAAACATGCTGCTCTTTCTGTCCATAAAATGACTGTATTTGCTTTTATTTCTTTGTAAGAGTATATGGGCAAAGGGTATGTGTTCTCTAAGTAAATCTATACTTACTTATTTTTACTTAGGCTTCTTCATACCTTTGGGAATGACTACTGTGAAAGAAAATTTATTATTGTTGTTATCATTATTATTGATTATTAATTGAAGCTATATATTTGCCAAGCTTTCATGCTCTCATCATTGATCTTTCACAGTAAATTATGTCTATGAAGCATTATTTTATGTAACTATGTCTAATGTGCAGTTATAATGACATATGGGTTTGGCAACCTCTTTTATTTGTAATTATAGTAAATATATAAAAACATGAACCTGGTTTTCTTATTAAATTGATTTGTAGATAATTTCTAAGTCGGTGCTAACTTGTAAAACCTGAATAAAACATTATGGACTTAAAATTAAATGCTTAAAGTTGACAATAACAATCCCTTTTTTAAACCCTCAACGTTTATATCATATTGCACATTTACTAGCTGCTAAAATTAAGACCCAAGATTATGTTAATCATTAATATCACTAAGGGAACACTTTCCAATTTAATAACATGTGTAAAAACTGTTGAAGGATGATGCTAAATTATTAAGTACTAAATAACTCCCTCTTAGAAATAATCATGCATCTTTCAAAGAATGATACAACTTGTAAGGTTCCTTACTCAACTTGTAAGGTTACTAAGGAAAACATAATATAACATCTCCGAAGACATTTCTCAAATCACATCTGCTTTTTAATTCTAAATTTGCTATAAAACCAAAGCCTTTTCGAGGCAAATACACCAAGAATCAGTATAGACCTTATGGATCAAAAAGGAGGGAAACTGAACCCAGCTGGTGTGGCTTAGAGGTTGAGGGTAGACCGAGGAACCAGGAGGAGGTCACAGTTCAATTCCCAGTCAGCGCACATGCCTGGGTTCGGGCTTGACTCCTAGTGGGGATGTGCAGGAGGCAGTGGATAGAGATAGGAGGCAGCTATCTCTCATCATTAATGTTTCTCTCTCCCTCTCCCTCTCCCTCTCCTTTCCTCTCTCTGAAATCAATTTAAACAAACAAACGAACAACAACAAAAGGGGGAAACTGGCAAGAATATACAGGAGTCAACAAGCTGGACTGGTAATGCTGCAGGCTCTGACACAAAAAAAGCCTCCCCACACCTCTGGCCTGAATGTTGAAGCCGCGATAGGCAGTGCTTCGGCTGCTTTCTTAGAAGTCACTGCAACCCCATGCTTGTAGTAGACAAAACCAGAAAGTGCACGTGAGTCGATGCATGCTAATGTTTTATCTCTAGTTCTATTTTAATGACCATATATTTACAGGCAGCATTAAAAATAAACCTTGAAATGTTAAAAGTTTATATAGGAGAGTTATTAAGAGGCAGATGCATTCTCTGATAATTTTAGGTCTCTGGACATGTCAGTACACACTGCCAGCCTCAGACCTCACTTTTGCCATTAACATGGCGTGTGGCAGCAGGCCGCCCCGGAGCTCTGGCGGGTTGCTTGGAATGTTAAAGAAACTGATCTAAAATCTAAAAGCAGCTGTTTGGATTAGAGAGAAGGGGCATCACTGGCCTCCCTGCCTGCTTAACACATTGTGTGGCTTTTTTAGTCGGCCCTAATGGTCACCAGAGGGGTCTATGCTCCAAACCTGCACAACTGCCCATCACAGGGTCAGAGCATGTGCTAATATCTTTATGATAAAAAAACATTTAAATTCTGTATTTGGTTGACCCAGTTACAGAATATCCTCAGGAAAAAAAAAAACACAGCACTCCCCAGGGAACCAAGGATTTGTCTCATTGAACTTGGTCTGTTACCTCATAGTAACTAAAGAAAGGCCACTACTAGACTCCACAAATAGAAAAGGCTACACGTTTAATTTTTTCCAACTGTGTTCCTTAGTTGCTTCCCCTTTGAATCAAGTTCAATGCAGTAAATGTATTCTTTCCCTCAAGACCTTTGAGCTAAAATGAAACTTGGGTACTGCGAAAATGCTGAAAAGAGATTATTCATAATTATATCTGACATTGTAAAAAGAAATGAGCACAGTGGGCAAAGCTCAGAGGTACTCTAGTTCTTGGCAACTCCCACTTATTTGTATAAAGGCAGAGAGATGAGGAAACAATGTGACAAACAGAACACAGTGTATCCCCCAAACAAATCAATGATTCCATATGCATATTTGCAGCAATGGAGACAATTGTTCAAAAGAGAGAAGAAGTAAATATTTAATCGAAAAGTAGATGAAGTTGAAGTCAGAGAAAAAAAAGGAGGTATCAAGTAAGGATTTGCTGCACTCAGAGCAGTGTTCACATCAATAAGTCAAATAAACCTTACTGGTTTACTTTACCCAGGCACATGCTATTTGAAGTATCCTAAGGGTTAAACTGAGCCACCTACTTCTTAGGTCTGTATAGGTTTGGTAGTGGACAGATGGAGGCCGGGCTTCCTGGGTTCCACCGAAATGTAAGTGGGCATTGATTTCAGGATCTGCCCACTTCAAAACCACCTTTTTTGATTTCCTACAACCACAAGAGCAGGGAACATGACACAATATCTTACAACACACTAGCTGTAAATTAGAATCAAACCCAGGCTCGGTCATATGGATTGAGGTAGCATGTGCACGGTGAGGTCAAGTCCATTTGCTTCTGTGTGCTTGGGGGAAAGAGGCAGCTGAACTGAAGAGAGACAATTACAAAGTGGATGAGGAGAACAGGACATGGATTTGGTAAGTGCCCAGTTTCTTGATTATTCTCCAGCATCAGTCATTCAGTCATCGGTGGCCTGACTCTTTTCATGTCATGGAGAAAATGTATGTTCCTATCTTATAACATTAATGCCCCCAGTCAAAAAATCTTGAGAAATATAATTTTTGTGTGGTTATTTGCGTTTAGTCTTGTCCATATAATCACACAGATATCAGAATGGCTCGTGGTAGATTTTCACTTCCATTAGAGTATTAGTCATGGTTCTCCAGACAAATAGAAACAATAGGGAGGTTGGGAGAGTGAGAGGGGGACAGAGAGAGGAGATTTAAGAGAGTTATTATAGAAATTGGCTCATGCAATTATGGAGGTGGAGAAGTCCCACCATCTTCTTCAAGCTGGAATCCAGGAAAGCAGAGGTGGAATTCAGTTCAAGTCCAAAAGCCCAAGAACTGGGGGAGCTGATGGTGTATATAAGTCTCATTCTGAGTCCAAATGCCCAGGAACCAGAAGAGCCAATGTCCAAGGCAGGAGAAAATGGATGTCCCAGTGCCAGAAGAGAGAGCATTCACCTTTCCCTCACCTTTTGTTCTACTGGGGGCCTTGATGAATGGGATGATACTCCCCCCCACACACTCTCCTAGACATACCCAGAAATGTGTGTGTTTAATTTTTATTGATTTCAGACAAGAAGGGAGAGGGAATGAAAGATAGAAACATCAATGAGAGAGAATTATTGATCAGCTGCCTCTGCACGCCCCTCACTGGGGATGGCCCACAACCCGGGCATGTGCCCTAACCGGGAATCTAACCATGCCTCCTAGTTCATAGGTTGACATTCAACCACTGAGCCACACAGGCCAGGCCAGAAATAAGGTTTTTGTAGCTGTCTGGGCAACCTTCAGACTAGTCAAGCTGACACATTAAATTGACCATCACAATTAATTTTCCAACTTTAGGATCCTGGTATTGTTGGGAGGAGACTTGGTAAAGAACACCCTATGCTACCATGTCAACTGAACTATGCTCTGCTTATTTCTAATAAAAACTTGATTTTGGAGAATGAGGTCATAAGGGATTTATATTTTTTCTCTTTTTAAAACTTTTCCTGAATTTTCCAAAATTTTAGAATATATTACATAAATAATCAGAGAATAAACAATCTGAAGTAAATCCTCACAATCCTTCCTCCCCCCCCCCAAAAAAAGACTTTAATCAAACAAGTAGGAGACATACTATATCAAAAAAGAAAAAAAGCCAATTTTAGTCTACATATGTAATTTATTACATGGGTGAATAAATTTATACCCATAACCTGTCAGAGAGAAAGAGCCGGAGATAAGGATTAGAGCAACTGAAGTGGGTAAATAAGAGCCCCCAATGATATCTAGTTTCTAATTCCTACAAATGATGATGATACCTTATCTGGTGGAAAGGGACCTTGTAGATATTATTAACTTAAGGATTTTGAGACTGGGAAATTATCTTGGACTATCTGGGTGGATCCTAAATGCAATCACATGTATACTTATAAGAGAAACAGAGGAAGATCTGAAACAGACAATGGGCAGAGGAGCAGCAATGGACTATGGAGCAGACTGGAGTGATGCAGCCATACACCAAGGAATGCCAGCAGCACGAAAAGCTGGAAGAGGCAAGGAGCAGAATCTGCCCAGAACAGAACCTCTGGGCCAGGGATCGGGGGGGTGGGGGAACCGACCTGCTGAGACCGTGATCTCTGCGGTAAGGAGCAGAATCTGCCCCAGAACAGAACCTCTGGGCTGGGGGTGGCAGGGGCCGGGGGGAACCGACCTGCTGAGACCGTGATCTCTGCCCAGCAAAACTGATTTGGTCTCCAAAATTGTGAGAGAATAAACTTATGTTGTTTGAAGTTACCCAGTTTGTGGCCATTTGTAACCACAGACCTAGGAAAGTAATATAGTTACTAATTATAACCAATTATTCTCTTTCAGTGACCTAAGACACTGCACAGCTGTTGGGCGCAGGATGCTGTGCTATGCCCGGGCCTATAATGCTGTACCAACCATTAACTGCCCCTTCCCTGACAGGCGGTATAGTCCAGGGAGAACCAGGTAATGAAGCTAGGGCAGAAGCCTGTGTGTTATTATTCATACAAAACACAAACTGCACCACTTAACAGTAAGTAGGTGCTGTATGTTCACCCCATGGCTGGCTTCCCACATGCATTATGCAATAATATACTTTCCTTGTCTATTTAATTAATATCATCCCGTATAGCTACCTGATTAATTGTTCTCCAAAGACACTCTTGTAGTATTAAGGAAACATATTTGTACATTGGCTGTTTGAGTAAGAAAGGTATAGTAATTTTGATAATTCTTGCTTAGGCTAACTACTAGGATAAAAATCAAGTATCAACTTGAACCATTCATTCTTCTTAGATTTATCCTTAAGAGGCTTTATTTTTCGGTATTCTGCCTAGTGAAATTCCATTTAAAAACTCTACCACATCTTGTAAAAATTGGGTACTGTAAGAAATATTTTTAAAAGCAATAGATGTATCACTTAATTGTGATAGGAACAATTGAGAATAAAAGATAATCTCAGTTTCACGACTGCTGTGAATTAGAAGGCATAAAAACTCAGTAGGCACATGGGAGAGATAAAGACAAGTATCATTAATTGACACAGTTACAGTAAAGAAGTTAACCTCAATTCTCCATTGTCATATAATCATCCATAACATTTGGAGGAGGAAAGAATCTTTACATTATGCACTGCATGTGTTAATTTTTAATCTTCAAAATATTTAGCATTTATAATTTCACTTACTATTGATAAAACATTAAAATAGGTCACTGTAATTCTTTTGAGTGTTCCTAGTCATATAACAAACACTCTGATAGATTTACAATAGTGAAATACATAATAATTTTAATTTCTAAATATTCTCCCTCAGATTGCTCTCTACCACACCTCTCCAAATAATTCTTGGGTGGAGGGGGATGTGGGGGTGGTGGGGGGGAGAAAGAAAAGCTACATGGAGTTCATTGTTTGTTTAGATGCCTAGAAAAATTCCAACTGAATTTTTTTGTTCAGATATCATTTCACTGCCAATTGTTTGTGTATCAAGCAAGTTTAGAAGCATAACATTCCATTTTAACTCTCTTTTGTTCCATAACTGATCTTACCTTCATCTAATAAAAGCATGTCCTTAACCCCCAAGCATCAGCCCAACATTAATAATCATTCATATCTAATTCAGTCTTCAAAATTTCTCCATGCACCTGGCCCAACTATGTTTCAGAAGCTCAGGCTTCGTGTGTTGGATTCCCACATTATATCCAAACAGTGAATGAGGTACTTAAAAGAACTTTGTCAGCTTGTCTGGTCTTACTTTTGATTTGCCTTAAAATTGTTATAAGTGAAAGGGAAACTATTAGATGAACCATGACCCTCCCATCTTTTTGAAATTTATGAAGAAGAGGTGAAAAAAGCTGTATAAAATTAATTCCAACCTAGAAATTAGTTAATGTTTAACCTAGCCTCCAGCAGGCTAGGAGACTGTTTGTATACTGAACACTGTCATCCTACTTGTTTCTGAAACAGTTAATTATCTATTTCTTTTTTTCTTTTCAGCTATCTACTTACTCTAGTGTTCACATATTATCTGATAAGATAAAAAAATTGAATTCAAAAATTTACAGGCAAGAATAATTAGATTTCTAGCCCCCTATCTCCTAGTAGTCATTTATTTTATCCAGATGAGTTGGCTCTACCTTTCAGATACCACTAAAAATATGAATGTATACACAAAATGCAGATATTAATGATTAAAAAGCCATGAATCCAAACCTGAATTTTGTGCATTTTTAGAAGGGAGGAAAGTACAATAAACAAAAATCAGACAGAACCAACAAAACTTGATTAGTAGAAAGGAAGAAGAAAGGGAGAGAGGAAAGTTAGGAAAATTAGAGAAATCAGGGAAATGAGTATCAGGGAAAATTAGGCCTGGTGTGCTTCCTTGTTGAAGCTAGACAGAGTGGCCTGGAGTTGGTCTGATGTCAGAAATCTCATTTCTTCAACCTCATTGGAGCTAAGATAGGAAGTTTAAACAAACAAGAAACATCCACTCAACCACATTCTGTGCTTCACTATCTAAATGACCAGCCCACAATAGGGGCTTGGAAATTAAATTTGATTCGTTCCAACTATTATCTAATCCCCTTCACTATTCTTTACTTGTGCACTTTTGAGATACTCTCTCTGAACCCTCCCTCAACTCCACTGAAACCAACAATGATTGTGTGGGGAATGCTTAGCAGAGACTCAGAGAATGAAGCGGATGCAGAGGGTGTTCTGAAGGACTTGCACATACTCTGTGCCTACTAGTCCGCATTGTTTGGTTCCCATTGCTTGATGTTACACTTATTATGTATGTGCTCATTAAACACATAATATCAGTGTAATAATACTGAGCACTAAGGAAGGTTATAAGGAACCCCCCTAGACAACTTGATGTGTTGCAGGCTTTCAATATTTAACATAATTTTTCTTTTTATCATGCCCCATGGGAAAAAGTGTTCTTTGGTGTTAGTACCAGGAATAGCTGTACTTTTCCTATGCAATAATTTTGTTTTCATCTTTTTGATTCTGTAACCCTTAATATTTCTCAATTTATTTTGAGCACTACAAACATTGAACCAAATTTGTATCTTATACATTACATATGCACAAGGCGTAATATTATATGGTTTGGGTAATAATCTTAATACTAGCTTCAATAATTCAATGTTGAGCTAATTTTTGTGGTTGCAAATCTATTATATAACTTAACAGAATATAAATTGGTGAAAAATGAAGGCATTGATGGGAGAAAGCAGAAAGTGAGGATGAGAAAGAAATATTTCAGCTAAATGAATCTGGCCTCATCATGTTCTCAGTTTGTTTTGTTTTTAAATATATTTTTATTGATTTCAGAGAGGAAGAGAGAGGGACGGAGAGAGAGAAACATCAATGATGAGAGAGAATTATTGATCGGCTGCCTCCTGCATGCCCCTTACTGCGGTTCAAGCCGGCAACCCAGGCATGTGTTCTTGACTGGAATCAAACCTGGGACCCTTCACTCCATAGTCGGTCACTCTATCCATTAAGCCAGAACAACTAGGGCATGTTCTCAGTTTTTAAAGCTTGTTATTCTGATTCATTTTAAGCTGATTTCAGTGAATGAAGATATACTTTTACATCAGTTAGTAATAAGTAGGGCTGGAAGTAACGAAGAGTCATACAAACATTGACTTTCAAAAAAAATAAGCAATTTATTTTTTGTATTCAATATCAGGTTCAGGGTTGAGTAACTCAACCTGATATAACTACTCCAAGAAGTCTTAATACAGTAGACTCATTTGTCTTTCTGATTGGCAATTTTTGTGTGGTCTAAGAATGACTGTTTTATTTCAGGCATAAAATCTATTTTTCAGAACAGAAGAAAACAAAGATAAAAAGGATACCTTCTACAGGAATTTCTTTCTATTATCTCATTTACCAGAACAGTAAATGATCACCTCTAGCAGAAAAACAACAACTTACAAATAAAGTATTTTAAATATCTAATCTTCATTAAATGAAGACAAAGAAAAAGGAGATTAGACAAGATATTGAAGACACAAGAGGATATGCCATATTTTTTAATAATTATGATATTCTTATCACTTGGGTGATTATTGAAATGTAACTTTTTGAGTCTTATCATTTTTCTTACCTGCAAAAGTAATAATTTCTACTTCAAACAATTATTATGAACATTAAATAAAATATAATATTCAAACCTGTCTGTCATATACTATATGCTCAATGAATGTCAGTTTTTCCCCCAAAAAACTAAGTATTCAAACAGAGGCCATGGAACTATTCATTTAAAATAGTCAATTTTAAAGAAGAATTTCTAAAGAAGAGAAATATAGGGGTGAGAGAAGAAAAAAAACACAAAATCTAGTCTAAAACATAAGCAATATTCTATGCCAAGTACCAAACTATTTTACAAATTTCATATGTTGTCTGTACCTTAAGAATTTAATATACCATAATGTGATTTTTTGAGTAGTGCAACCAATACATAATAAAGCGAAAATTGTTTACTTCATAGTCTTCAAATATCAAGAAAAACACAAATTCCTGTTTGTGGATTCTGTGCTACAATTTAAGGGCTTAAATAAAGCAACAACACTGTCCTTTTTATTTTCATTGTTATATCTTCATTTCAGTTGTTGAAAGCTGTACCATGTCCCCCTGGGAAGAGAAAAAATTCTAAATAGCACATCATGACACAGTGTTTCAGAAAAGAAAAATCGGTTCCTGAAAATATATCATGAAATCAATACATTTCCACAAGTGACCAGCTTAATCACCCAACCCTCCAGTCAAAAGAATTCTAATTGAAATGCTGTACGGCCTCTCTGTCTTCAAAAGTCAGAGTCTGCTCAACAATGCATTGACCATTTTATAGAAGTAAGTAGATCTGGAGAGCTATGTATTGACTCGAAAGGAGAACATTGCAAGTCTAGCCAGAAGGCTGCAACGCCTGTGCTTAGAAGTAATCAATAAAAAAAAACTGTATTCATAGTTCTATCTATTTATTTCTGTCAGATGTATTATAGCGATCCTTTACATTCTGAGTGGCATAAATGTAGCAAGAATAAATTTTCTACTAGATAATGGTGCTATTTGGCTTTGCAAAAACCCTTCAAAAGTTGCAATTTAGTGTTCTGTCAAAGTCAAAAGCACTTTTTTCTACTACAATAGATGCCAAGAAAACTCCATGAATTTTAGAGAAAGATAATATGTGTATGAAATATTTAATTTTTCCAAAATCTCTTACTCAAGATTTCTTTCACGGTGTTCTAAGAAAGTACTTATCAGAAACAAAAAAACCCTCCACCATTTTCACATTTTTCTTTCTCAGAAAAATGCTGAAATAATGAGAATGACTTCGCTAAAATTTAATCATCACACTTTGGCTGTTCACTTGCTTCTCTATGAGGGGCACACACATACCTTTTCCACGTGACAAAAAGAACTGTTCTCATTTCTGAAATTGGTCCAGAACTGCCATATAGCTATTTTAGGTGGATGAGTCTCCTTTAAATTAAGCAGCAAGTTTTGTGGGCCTCTAAGCCAAGGATTAAGACCCAAACAACCACATGGATAATAATAAACGTATCTTTTAATAATTTCTTGCATTTGGTTTATATTTAATTTATACATTTCATTGGGGGTTTAAACTGTTCACCTTAAATTCTTAACATTTTGCACCAAATTAATATGGACAAGTCCTTCAGCAATAAGAGTGCACATTATTATATTATAGCTATCTGCTCTGACATGCTCCCAGCTTCTGACCTTAGGCAAGTTACTTACCCTCTATAAGTCTTAGCCTCTTCAATAGTAAAATGGAGATAATAATAGCTTCAATTTTATATGAGATAATATTATGTATCATTACAATGGAAGCATTATATTATAGCTCTTATTAGGAGATTAAAGTTGTTGAAATATTTATTCTTATCATAAGACAGTAAAGGAGCGGGGACCCTCCTTAAGGAAAGAGAGCAGTTATATCAACAGCAGGGATGATTCATGTATTAGAACTACTTGCATCAGCTTAGGTGGAGTGAGTTATAAAGAAGATCAGAATCACCATCACGACTGGACAGATGGGCTGGCCAGTGTGGCTCGGTGATTGAGTGTCAACCGATGAACCAGGAGGTTATGGTTGTATTCCCACTAAGGGCTGTGACTCGATCCCCAGTGTGGGGCCATGCAGGAGGCAGCCAACCAATGATTCTCTCTCATCATTGATGATTCTATCTGTCTCTCCCTCTTCCTTCCTCTCTGAAATCAATAAAAAACATCTTTAAAAAATAGCCTGAAGAGCTGTTTGAGGATGAAATTGTAGTGAACTTAAGGAAGTTTGGATTTTAGCCTGTAATGACCAATGGATTTAAGTAGAGCCCAATACGATCATTTTTGTTTTGGTAAAAGATGTCTTAATGTATAAGGTCAAGTAAGTTTGGAGATGAGAGTGGGAAGAGAGATTTTCAGAAAATAGAACTTATGGGGATATGTGGCTGATTGATGTGGGACATGAGGGAGGCAAAGGACATCAGGATTCATGTGTCTATGACCTTGGAGAAATTTGTGCTGGAAGTTCAGATTTGGGAAACAAATCTGGATCAGGTCACGTGAGCTGCTGAGATGTGCCAGAGAGTATATCGAAGGAAACAGATAGCAAAGTAACGGTGCTAGGAGGACAGAGTGTCTTGACTCTGTCTCTACTGTGAGTTATTAGTCTAATCATCCAAGGCTAACAGAGCAAAATGAATCGAGAGAAATAATAAATAAAATTAAACAATGAATCAATTGCTTGACACATTTTGTTGATTAGGCCAAGGGAAAACTGTGTGAGACAGTTACAGGACTGTCTGCTTAACTTTTCCCTTCTCGGAGACTTTCTCTCCCTTCCTAACCATGGGGTACAGCTGTTCGTTCCTTTAGTTACAACTGACTGGTCCAGAGAGGCCATCTGACCTGAAGCACTTACCTCAGTGCCAGAAACATTTTAAGTGTTAGATTTATTACTCCTTAAGAATTCAGGAAATTAATTAAAAAATATAATTATTGGTAACCAGACTTGGTATCAAGGGAAGTTATGCCAAAGAGCATGTCATCTGTAGATTTGGGACTTCAAAGGCATTGTAGAGGCCCTAGCTGATTCGGCCCAGTGGGTAGGGCATTGGCCCCTGGACTGAAGGGACACAGATTCGATTCCAGTTAAGGACTTGTACCTGGGTTGCAGGCGCGATCCCTGGCCCTGGTAGGGAAGCATGTGGGAGGCAACAATCTGATGTGTCTCTCTCAGATCAATGTTTCTCTCTCCCTCTCTGTCTCTCACCCTCCCTTCTATCCTCTTTAAAAAATAATGGGGAAAAAATCCTCCAGTGAGGATTATTAAAACAACAACAACAAAAAAAACATGTGAAAGAAAACAGGGATAAAGGCACTGAGTACCACT
The DNA here is from genome assembly GCF_000327345.1 of Myotis davidii. NCBI lineage: Eukaryota > Metazoa > Chordata > Mammalia > Chiroptera > Vespertilionidae > Myotis > Myotis davidii. The sequence goes on from NW_006288258.1 coordinate 2,261,277, forward strand.
CCCAAGCTCTCTTTACCCAGAAAAGAGAATAGAACGGAAAAATCTACATGAAGTATGAGAATATCAGGAAAACTGGTATGGTGTAAGTTCTGAAATACAGCATGAGGAGCCTGCCTTATCAGAAAATAATGGAAATTGTTTCTGTGTAGATGTAAAGTTATCAAGCAAAGGGAAATTAACTAATAAACAAACAAAAAATATAGGCAACCCACAGCAGAGCAGACTTCAAAAAGCACAGGAAACCTTGAAAGAGCATTACAGTAAGTAGATAATCTTTTCTAGACATCAGATATAGAAGCTGCAAGCTTTTTCTCATAATTCTGCATGGGAGTACTTAGTATTTGCAGCATGGGCACCACCAAATCCTCTATGTGAGTCCAGCAAACATGTCATCAAGAGACATGCCAACAATCAAGGTAAATTCATTGCATATTTATGCTCATTAAATTCATTGCAATTTATTCACTGCATATTTTGTATCCCTACAAAAAGATTGCAACCAAGTATGGGTGTTAGAAATTATATTTATGAGAAAAAAACTTTTGAGCCAGAAATGAATACTATCCTTCTGTCCCTTTTACTTTGGTGTGGGCAACTACAGCATACATTGGAAAAAATTTTATCTGAAGGCAGCTGAGCATGCATGGGATTCTAGATTCAAAGAAGAAACTGACGTCACTAATAAAATTTGTAATAACATTTGTCCTGAAGACTAATACTCAGTGTGGACCATGCAAAGGAGATGGGGAAGATAGAGAGAATAATGAATCTATGTTCAAATGCAAAAGGCCAACTGAAATTTATTCCATAAATTTTTATGTCTTATACTTGACAAATAATTGCCTCAATGAAGTAAAAGTTGAAAGGAAGAAAATAAATGTTATATTATGCCCAACCCACTCTGAAGTAAAATCAGATCTTAGAAATAATTCTTAAATAAATTTAAATCATTATTGGCCATTATAAAACAATCAGGGCTGCAAAATACTCCTATGGGACAGCTCCATGAGTGATCATTCATAGATTACAATGCCGATGCTGCCCCTAGAAGTTGTCAATAACTGAGTGGCCCTTTTACTTTTATTCTAGAGTCCCAATAGCTTCTATTTAATACTAGAGGCCCGGTGCATGAAATTTGTGCACTTGGGGGGGGGCATGTCCCTCAGCCCAGCCTGTGCCCTCTCACAGTCTGGCACCCCTTGCTCCTTACCACCAGCCTGCAGCAGAGGCAAGAGAGGCTCCTGCCACCACCACTGTGCTCGTCAACTGTGAGCCTGGCTTGGGGCTGAGCGGTGCTCCCCTTGTGGGAGCACACTGACCACCAGGGGGCAGCTCCTGTGTTGAGCCTCTGCCCCCTGGTGGTCAGTACGTGTCATAGCGACCTGTCATTCTGCTGTTCGGTCGATTTACATATTAGGGTTTTATTATATAGGATTAGAGTAATGATAGACCACTTAGAAATAGATGGAAACTATCATCTTGGTTATAAATCTTTGACAGGTATACTTTTGTAAGAGTAAATTTAAATTTAATATTCATACTAAACAAGTCATAATTTGTAAGGGGTCCAAGAATAATGAGGCCTTTGAATGATATGACTTGGAATTTAAAGAATGTGCTTTCTATTTCAATGATACCAGAATACTTTGTTTATAAGTGAAAAACACAATATGGATAATCCTTTAAGCAATTGTTCTCTATATAACAATTCATCTCTATTGATCTTTTGCCTTAATATTTTCTAAATCCAATTTTCAAACCCACTAAAGCACAACTTCCATATTACAAGGTATTCAAAATTTCACTAGCCCTAAGATATTTTTTCTCTTTATATTTCAACACACACATATACACAATTTAACACTTATTACCATTATTATTATTTGTCTTCTCCAGAATTTCCAACTTTTAAAAATTGCACTGACCACCAACCTGAGTGAATCGAATCCTTTTATTAGTAATTCATGGTTTTAATAAAAATTATTGTAGCAATATATAAAGAAAACAAAGCAGTGAGTGGACATACATCATTCTAATATGGCACCAGAGAAAAAGAGGTGGGTTAGCTTGTTTTGTCTTGGGAAGTTAAAAGGGGAGGTTAATTTATGCCGACAAAGAAAAATCAATAGCACATTGTGCACAAAAGGAGAATCAATCATCATTTCTATGGCCTCTATATTCATTATGACATGAATTTATTGAGGAAAACATTGCATCAAATATGAATTGAGTTTGCCTCAAAAGTTCCTAAGCTCATGGAATGTATAATCACGGTCCTTGCATCAGAAATTTTTAGTGACACCCAACATTGACACAGAAACCTGCAAACAATGAGTAGTGACTATGGATATTTGGTGGGTTTCAATAGCATTTTGAGAATCATAAATCTTATATTTCAAATGCCACCTTAATAGATATTTCCATCTGGTGTATATTTATACATTAATTACAATTTTATCAAGGATTCCCTGCAAAATAGCTCTAGTATACCAGGTCCTCAAGATTATTTTTGCTACTTGCAAAGAAATATATGTACATTCATTTGTGCCTATTGCCTATTTTTGTTTTGTTGTCATTTGTGTTTCCCTGCCATCCTGAAATAACTCTGAAATAACTTTCCACCGCTATGGAAACCATTATTAATAAGAAAAGTTTCACTTCTGTAAAAGCACATTTTAAGTAATTTTCTTCAACTAACATTAATTAATAAATAAAATAAAGTCTTATAATGTGAATCCTGAAATAAAGTTTTTTCCAAAATATATTTTTAAATATATTCATAATAAAAGCTCTTTGAAGAAAATAAATATGTCTTCTATGTGCTTTTTTATATCTTCTGTGCAACCTTTATTTCTTGGGTTATATGTAAAAGGGGAGAAATGGAGATTTCAGTTAAAGTCCATTTTCTCTTGGATCACATTGAAGCTTACCGTTCTTTGGTCCCAGCAGGTTTATCTGTGTCTTCATGGCGTCAATATCCATTTGAAGTGGATAAGATTCCCCCATAAGGTTTTTTCTTCCTTTTCAGTGCTGTGCTAACAAATTAAACTGAGCTAACCAGCCACTCCCACTGCAACAAGGACAACATCTTCCTGAACCTGTTCTCCTTTCTGCCCTGACTAAGCTCCTGTGGCAAAAAACCTCTCTTTCATCTCACCGTTATTTCCCAGCCCCTTGGACTCTGATATCAACACAATCACCAGGGCACCAGTTTGGTTCTCACCAAGGTAACTTGAGTTACCATTTCCATAGATTTGAAAAATGCTGTACTACCATATACATCTGAAGTTCTCTAGATGTGGGACAAGAAGAAATACTTCCTTCTGACATCAAAATATTCTACTTATGTTAAGGATACCTATTTTATGAATAATTAAGAGAATCTTGCTATTTGTCCTTAATGACCTTTTTATCATTATTATTGATTTTATAGAGGAAAGGAGAGGGAGAGAGAGATAGAAGCATCAGTAATGAGAGAGAGAGAATCATTGAATGGCTGCCTCCTGCATGCATACTACTGGCGATTGAGCCTGAAAACTGGGTATGTGCCCTTACTGGGAATTGAACCCTGACCTCCTGGTTCAAATGTTGATGGCAATCACTTAGCAACACTGGCCGGTCTGAAGTGTGTGTGTGTGTGTGTGTGTGTGTGTGTGTGTGTGTGTGTTTAATGAAGCCTCTAAACTTCTGTGTTTCTCCTGTTGATTTTGTTGTTTTAACAATATTCAAGCTTTGACATGTCCCCCCTATTATATATCCTGTTAATTCTTGGAAGTGCTCCAGAGATAATTCATGATTCTCAGAGGTACTGTTTGGCTTTTTCATTCAGAATTTATATGGAAAAATAGACAAGCTCACCATTTATTTCTTTATCAGAGTTGTTAATGGTCATGTTTAGGTCAGAACAGAGAACACAGTGCATAGAAGGAGAAGACACAGTATCTGGTTATTCCTCCCACTTCTCAGGCCCCAAAACGCCTAAAACATTCTTCTTCAGAATTTAAGCATAATTTATTTATGAAGGTGAATGGGAAAGTCCAAATGCACATTTGCTTAATTCTGGTCATGAAATCTTCTAAAGGTTGACAAAGGCTATTATCCTATAATTGGAGTTAAAAGATACTGATATGGAAATGTTCAGAGACTATATCCTGGAACAAAAGCATTTAAAATAAAATGATAACCCTTACTATACATATTCTGGTAGGACAGACTGAAGTGAGGAGACCAGCATATGCCACTTACTCATCGGGGTGACTGGAAATGCCAGCAAAGGAGAAAGGAAACTGAAAGGAGAAACTTAGATCATGTAATTTTAGAATTGCAAATCACTTCACAGGTTAGAGACCAATTGCATCATTTTACGGGTGAGAGAAGTAGAGAAATGACTTACTAAAGGTTGCATAGCTAAATAGTGGCAGAATTAATACTAGAACCCATGTCTTTTGACTCTAAGTCAATATGTTTTACACTAACTGGTCAAACAAATCTTAATGAGCCTACAACGGTAAGCAAATCAATAAGTTTAAATCATTTACAACCAAGTATTTATTTGCTAATGCTTAATGGTGTCCTGATAAATGGTATACCTATATTCACTTATAAACCAATTTCATTTAAATTCCTATCTTAGAGATACCCAGAATCATGGTAGAAAATCTTGTATGTTATTACATTTTCAAATACGGTAAGGAGAAGCTATGATTAAGGTAGGAACAATCCTCTTAATCTTTTCACATGAATAAAATGTAAATAACTACCTTCTCGACTTGCTTTATAAGCAGATGCAATTTATACTGTGCTTATGAAAGAGTCTCTTTGCAGTAAGATTAACAAGTGTCTTTGTGTGGGAACGCGTGTATGGTAGAACATTGAAATATAAATCAATTACTTTCGACCTAACACCAGCCAGAAGCTGTACTGATAATTAACAAGCTGAACTCCAGGATACCTTTGCTATTGCTCATTAAAGAGTTGATCACGAATGTTAAAAAATTTCAGGATAAGCAAACTCTAGAGCATTGCTATTTAGAGAAGAAGGCAGATGTCCATCTGGTTGGGGTTATTAAAAATTCAAGCATGAAAGAAATGAAGAGGATATTGCTGGGGAGGTACATCGCGGCATGCACTCACGGAAGGGCTGCGCTGACATCTATCAGAGGGATCTCTCAGGGTCATAAAATAAGCTATTGTAGTACGCTGATGGCCACTTGGGCAGGGCAGCTCTCTTTCCCCAAATACATGACAGAATGGGGCAACTGTGAAGGCAGTCTTAACACACACGACGTAAACTAAAGCATAGACAAGTGGAGGTCCACAGGTTTCTCCTAATGCCTTGAACAGCATTCCCTAATATGTTCAATGTAAACTACTAATGTCCAATTTTACAAAGATTGTGCCGCCATTTTGTTTTAAACAAATAAACAAACAACATAAAAAAACACTTCATAGTTTGTAAAGGTAAGGTAATTAGTCTCTTGCTCCTGTAAAGGAGGCATTCTAGTCTTAGTATTATATTTATTGGTCAACTGAGAGGTAGGTTAGGCTAGTCTCAAAGCCAAGTACAGGTTCATTGCAGGTCTTCTAAGGAAAGAGTCGCATCAGCACCTGATTTCAGGTGGAGGTTCTGCCTGACACAGGTGAGGACATGATTAAAATAGGCCTGAGAACTGAGAGCCCCACAATTCAGTTCAACTGGAAGCGGAAGGGAGAGCAGGGTCACTGGTTTCTCTAGCTTACTGTAATTCCACTTGCTCATAGCTTTTGCCAAGAGTCTACCTCCTAACCTCCCCAAGCCAGGCTTTTCTTTTTTTTAACTCACACTTGTCTCTTTACACCCATTTGTGATGTTCCCCATTCCTCCTATCTACCTGAATTCTACCCATGGTTCAGAGCTTTATTTCAATGTATATCTTCTCTAAAAATGTACCCTAAACACTATGAGCCATATTGCTCTCACCATTCAAGCCACAAGACATAATTTCAAAATGTCACTACTTATTTGGCACGTATATTATGACTGATATATTTACATACAGGTCATTGTTTTCCAGTCAGGCATATGCTCTGTGACACTAGAAGCCATGTCCCATACTGCTTTTCTAACCTAGTGTGGTTGTATTTCACAAAGAAAGAAAATACTGTATTGTGTGAGTTCATTGAAACCTTGTGAGCTGCTCTAGATCTAAGTACTCTGTTTAAGCCATTCTTTGAGATAAAACTTTTCTCAGCTCCAATAATACCACATAAATGAATTTAGAAAATAGTGAATAAACAGGGTTAAACATTGCATGTGTTTTCATAATACATGAAAACAAGCTGAAAACCTAACCATCATATAATCTCTTATTTTAAAAGTTAAAATTAAATAGAAAGACAAGCTTTTCTTTTTGGTTCTAACTTCACTTAACCTGCAAATATAGAGTTAGCATTCTAATCAAGAATTCTGAAAAAAATTATTCCTACCAATTTGGCAAAACAACTCCAGGTTATCCTAACACGCATAATATGTGTGAGCTTGACTCATCTTCTAAAAATTATGGAAGTATCAGCAGCCATTTCCCAGCTTCTCATTCAGGGGGAAAATGAACATGTCAACTACAGAAGTACTATAATAATTTAAAAATATCCAATTTAATGTGCATGTCAAAACTCAAATACTAGAACTTTAATTGTAACTTTTGGCAACATTCCTTGGCTCTGTGACTTCCTTTTACTAGAAAAAAAGAGATTTTTCTCTGTCTAGCATGTTAATCACATCTCAATTTTGTTGTTTCAAATTACATACAGTACTAAACTGCTACCCATTGTCACCCCTATTTTGATATTGTTTTAACCTCTTCGAAGATACATATCTTTCCGAAAGAAAAAAAAGTTATCCAATTATGTACTGCAGTAGCTCGCACAGTATTTCAGTAAGAGGCACACTGACTGTAGTCATCTACACAGAAGCTTGGGGAGAGTTATGGATTGGTTAAGTGCACTCCCACTCCTACTTGGCAATCTAATATTACATCTTACCATTAAGCAAAAGGAAGTCTTTAATACATTAACAACAGTCAATCTAAAGTGCCTCACAGAGAAAATGCTATAAAACACTGCAATTATCCTAAACATGGATGCAACACTATTAGATGTTGAGTATTTTAAAATGTGAATCTGTTATGTCTGTCTTAATCAGGGATTGTTACAATAAACATGTCAAAATCATTGTAGTTTAGAGAGATATCATTGATTGATCATAATTTTTGTGATACCATAAAAGCTGTGTAATGAATGGAATGTGAGCAAATCCTATCTTTCTGAATCTGACGGCCTCCAAAATTCTGTTATGCAAAAAAAGTTTAATGCCTCTCCTTTGAAAGAAGGGTCTCTATTTTTCTTATCTGTCCTCTCTCATTATTAAAGGTAAATTTGGTGAAAATTTCTTAAATTATTCTTTAGACAGGATAATTAAATCCCCCCCCCCCCAAATTGGTGATGCTGCCACTAGCAATCTTTCAGTTTTAAAAAAATCTAGATGTCTACACTCTGTGTTTCTGTGCTTCACCATCCATTCAATCCATGCCCTGCTCCAACCTGCTGGCTGTCCTGCCATGACCAACATTAAAGTTTTCTCTGTTCACCAATAATCTGAAAATAAATAAATAAATAAATGTGCGTGATAGCATATATAACCTATTTAATAAAAAGCTAATATGCTAATTAGACAAACAGCAGGATGACCATCTGGATGACTGCCTGGAAGAAGCTGGGGCTGTGAGGGCAAAGCCCCTTGCACGAATTTCGTGCATCAGGCCTCTAGTAAATATATAAAAACATTTTTTAAAAATATATATATATAAAAATATACATGTCTTTTTCTTTACCCATTCATCTGTTGACAAACACATTTTTTTTCCAACATGGGAGTATAGGTATCTATTCAAGATAATAATTTTGTTTCCTTTGCATATATACTCAGAAGTTGAATTGCTGGATTACATGGTATTTCTATTTTTATTTTTTTAGGAACCTCCCTACTGTTTCCACAGTAGCTGTACCAGTTTGCATTCCCACCAATAGTACACATCTCTCCACATTTCACCAGAGGGTTTTCTCTCTCTTTCTCTTTTTTTCTTTCTTTTTTTGATAATAAACATCTTATCAGGTACAAGGTGGTGGCTTTTCATTTTGTTGATGTTTTTCTTTGCCATGCAGAAGCTTTTTAGTTTGATGTAGTTCCACTTATTTTTCCTTGTTACCATTGTTTTTGGTGTCATATCCCAAAAAAATAGCATTGTTAAGATGACTGATGGCTGTCCAGTTTACCAACACAATTTATTGAAGAGACTACATTTTCCCCATTGTACATTGTGGTTTTTTTTTTCACCATACCACATACCCATGAGATAGACAAAAGTGTATGGTTTTTCATTGTTGTAGGGTGTTTGACAATAATTAATTGAAAAATATATTGAAATGGATATACACTATATACATTTAAGCAATGTTTTGCAAAAAAAAGTGTCATTCACTCTTATACACCTAATTATGTTTAAGTAATAATTTTATATTTTTTAACAACAATAATAAATATTTTGAGCATGTCTAAATAAAGGTGGATTCAGCATTTATAGGCATTATCCTGAAAATCAAACTAAGAAGTGCAGAGTACCACCCTCTTTAGAATGGTGCCTGTATGAGCTTTATTAATATGTGTTTAATAGCCCTTCATGAGTAAATAGTAGGTACTAAATAAGTATTTGTTTGCTCCATTAAGAAAAATACTTAGCAGAACAGATTCTTCATGCTCTCCCCACTTTTTTTTGACAGTGCTGTTTTTGTTCCCAGAATCTGTCTTGTGCCCTGAATGCAGATGCTTCATTCCTGACAGGCCTCCAGCCTCTGTAGTTCGCTTCCAGTTTGAACTCAAGAACATTCATGCTTTTATATGCAGATGTTTTAAGTAGGTCTAACATTACAGTCGGCTCGCCTGTTCAGCAATAAAGAGCTGAAGCTAATAAAGCACAAGGGAGTCTAAGAAGAATGGTGGTTTGAATAAATTTGTCCTGAACACCTCAACTCCTAATTTTTTTTTATAATGATTTTTTAAAGAAAAATTTAATTGGTTTTTTTAAGAAAGAGGAAGGGAGAGAAATATTGATGTGAGAGCAAAACATCAATTGGCTGCCACTAGCTTTCCCCCTACTGGGGATCAAGCCCACAACCCTGGCATGTGCCCTGAGCAGGAATCAAACCAGCAACCTTTTTATGCACAGGACAACACCCAACCAACTGAGCCACACCAGCCTTGGCACAACTCTTAACTCTGCTCTCCTCCTCAGTCACTATCAGTAGCTGCAAACAGAAACAGTCAGACAAGGCCAAGGAGATACAAGTGAGGCCCCAGCTGCAAAGAATCATAACTGAGAAAGACATGGTAGAGGAATTTTACCCAGGTAGTCAGACAAGAGCTCGTTAGAAGGGTTGGGTCCTAGAGACCTAAGTATTCCTGCACGGCCACCCAGTGAAAGGGCAGTTAGTCACCTCAGCTGTGGATTGCCTCCCTGCTCTTAAAGAGCTGAGGTAGGGTGGGAAATAATGACCTGAATGTTCTCCACATCTGAGCCTGGGAGAGAGGGAAGAGACCAGGGATTAGAGAGGCTTTTCCATAGCAAGTCTCTACTCCCTACGTGGCTGACAAGCTTCTTTTGCTGGAGAGTTCAGCCAGCACAAATCCGCTAAGATGGAAGGTATGTCCCAGAAGCTAGAGCTGAGATGCCATGAGCTGACTATATTACAAATTATGTTCCTAAAGGTGTAGTCATTGGGGGATAAAGAAGAAGTGCACTTGGAATTAGCTCTAACATGGAGGAAACAGGGAAAACCTGAAAAGAAACAGTAGGAACATGAACAGGAATCAAGGACAGCACCAAACATAGAATTTTTGGAATGAAAGCACATGCTTCTTCAAAAATAAAATCAGTGAATTTATTAACTGAAAAAGAGTATGATATTGTTAAATTTCAAAATGGTGGCCTGGTATATGGGGAGAAACTATGAAAATAAGGAAAACGAATTGGGGAGGCTAAATGTTAGGCTAATATAAGTTCTGAAAAAATAGAAAGGAGCAGATGAAGTGTGGCAATAATTAGTCTAATAGAGCGAAAATATTCCTGAGCTATAAAACGACCTGGAACTGTAGATAGGCTTAATACATACTGGTCGGGATCCATGAAAAAAACATAACCTGGCAAAGAAGAAGAGAAACACCTTACAAGCCCTCAAGCCTAAAGAACTGGTTACTTAGAATGAAGATAAATAAATAGGTAGATAGATAATAGATAATCTGAGTCACTGGATTCACCTATAACAGAAACTTACAAGATGGTGGAATAATATATGTAGAACACTGACAAAAAATAAAGAAATTTTAATCAAGAATTCTATACCCATCCGAAATAGCATTTACTTGTCAAGTACATGTGGATATACACCTGCAGTGGCAAACACCATGCCACTGTGTAAACTGAAGGACTGGCTTGTGCATCTGGAGGCCATGGTGCAGCAGGACCCCAGGCACTACCTGCATGAGAGCGTGCTCTTCAACCTGACCACCAAGTACGAGCTGGAGTCCTCCCAGAGGCTGCAGAAGAAGCAGGCCCTGCTCGAGACGGTCTCAGGCAAAGACGGGGACCGTTCAACATGCAGTGCCTCAAGCTGGCCTAGGCCACCCCCATCAGGAAGCTCCCGGCTCATGTAAAGTGTGCACTGGAGCCAATTTGAGACTGCGGCTGACGGTTCAGGGGGGCCTCTCCCACTGGGGCCTGGGAGCACGTCTCTCTGGTCCACACCCACGGCCATGCTCTGGGCAGTTTGTTCAGCTCCAACCAGCTTGGCCCCGCAGCCCTGCACTGTCTGAGTATGGGGATGAACATGCCGTGAAGGGGGTGCACTGGACAGAGGAGGTCTGTCGGACACACTGGGCCCCTTTTTGTATTATTATTCCTGGAAGCTGGGCTGCTTGAGTTATTAATTCTGAATATCCTCAGATAAAAGCTGAAAATCATAAAGTATTCCCACTCCGAAAAAAGAAAAGATATAAAGAATATATCATTCACATGCCCCTTCTGAGGAAAATACTCTTTCCAGAAAATTATAATTCATAATGGAATTTTTGAAATATAAAAAGATAAGGAGAACAAGGAATTGTGTTGACCAACACATGCAGTTTAGATACATGATAGATACATAAAGATATGATTCATAATCTGTGTATATAACTTATAAATACTCAATAAAGATTCTTGAAATAGGGAGACTTCATTATAGAAAGAAGCTAATCATAATCCAGGACTAAAATTCTAAAGTATCTCAGCAAAATCTATTGATAATGGCAAGCAAAAGAGTGAGAGATGAGAGTATTCTGGAAATTGATAGAAAGAAGCAGTAAATAAATGAGATCTATAAGCAGGGGGAAGGGCATTGTTTTAATATTAGGAAACTATGTTTGATTGTGAGTACTGGGAAGTGAAGGCTAATCAGAAACAAAATGGAAATGCACAATAAAACCTCCAAAATGACAAGAGGAATGAAGAAAATAAATAACAAGTTGATGAAATCATCAAATGTTGGCTAAAATAAAATGACTAAGAACAAACACCACATTTTTTAAATTAGTGAAAAAATCAGTTTTGTATTTATTACTTAACACTAAATACAGACTAAAATTTTCTATTAAAAGCCAAATACAGTCATATTGGCATAAAAACATATTATAGCTCATTTACAGGTAATACGTTTAAAACAAAGGAATTATAGAGCACTGGAAAAGTAGTTGAACAAATAAAAATTTAATCAAACAAAAAAGGACAAACAACACTAATAATTTAAAAGGAGGATATAACAAACATATAGAGTTTAAGAGGATATATAATAAATAGAGAATTAAATGTATAGTGTGTATGTGTGTGTGTGTGTGTGTAAAAAGGAATAGAGGTCTGAGAGAGCATAATTAGTTCAGTAGAACACAAGTAACTCAGGGTCACTGGTACCATGTGGGGTGGTCAGAACTGATAACATAGGGACTGAACAAACGTCAGTCTTAACCTTCCTTATTTTGATAGGATTCAGCCCCATATATTGCTATTTATGGGATCAGAGACATACGGGCAAAATTATTAGGTTACAAGTCTAAATCATATGTTTTAAATACCTACAGAATACCAAAAGGTGAAAACCTTATAAAAAGGCAATTCTGAGATTTTTTTATGAAGCCAAATTATGATTTTTACAGGCTTATAGGTTCAAATTCTGTTCATTTTAGACATCCCACATTAACATGAGATAACGTATTAATGAATTTGCATTCTAATGTACTTTTGGCAGAAGAAGATAAACTATATTTCAAGTAACCAAAAACTGCTAAGTATAAAATCTGGAAATTATCAAAATGCAAAGATTTCCAGTAATGTTAATTCAACCATGTTAAACATATGGTAAGTTTTATACACTCACTGAAATACTACTTAATGTGTATATTGACAAATTACAGTATAAAATTGGGAAATAAAGATACTTAAACTTCAAAACAAATAAATACATTTTTAATAGATTATATAGGTATACTAATAAGCTTTTCATTTTAAAGAAACATATGGCAATATTTTGAAGAATGCAAGATAACGAAGAATAGTGAAATTTAAAGGGACTCTCAATCTTACTAGAATACTTCACCAATATCTGTATATTTCCTAACCCAAAATTTACAAACAGAAACTAGAAAATTCTATATTCCTCAGAGTCAGCTATTTCCAAATTCAAAATCTGATATAACAGAAAGTGTTTAATTTCCTCAATGCTACCTGTTTCTTAGAGACTGAACCAACATTGTAATTATAATTAATTTAGCTATCATTTATCAATCTAAGCTAAAATTTATTAGTTGTTGGGTTTTTTTTATTGGTAAAGATCATAACTTTCCCCCCTTGCATTTCAGTTAGCTTTGTCTCCTTTGAGTTCATACAGCTGCATGCTGTATTAATTTTTTCAAAACTTTGAAGAACAGTTTTGGCCTCAGCTTCACATATATATTCAGCAATGACTCATTATAATAAACATCATAGAACTTTTTGTTCACATAAAAATAAAGTACAATGGTGAGAAAATGTTAAAAGAGGTTTGCTCTGAACTCTATCAATGATTGCCTTTAGCATTTTGCCTTTACAAGAGAAGGAAGGTGCCGCTATCATTATCAAGGGTCCAAGGCATGATTCCCTGAAGAAAGAATTATTTTGCCCGTAGGTATCTATCCCATTTATTTCTAAAGCTCAAGACTAAAATTTTAAGAGCTATTTAAAAAAGAAATTTTAAAATTCAAGTGGTTAAAAAGCAAATAAAAGTTACTTTAGAAAATTGACTTCAACTAACTTAAAATGCCTCAACATTTTCTTCAGGAGAAATTTGCATTTACAGTGCCCAGCCAACAGCCAAGATTTGTAACTCACAGTTTCTACAGGAAATAACCAGTAAACAATTTAACCTGAATCCATTCATTTCCTTTCCTACACTGCATTCTAGACTGCTTCAAGTTCCCACATGCACGGTGGCTCTGTGGTTACATGAATTTTCCACTCAAGACCATCTCCTTGGAATTGTAGATATTTAGTTGTATTAAAGTACAGAGAAAATAAAAGGGGCATATTACTAAGTTGTGGGAAAGAAAAATAAGGGAGGATAGCCAGTAACTAGAGATGGATAGGATCAGGATCCTAGAGCTGGAAAAGAAAGGTTTGGAATTCAACTGCAATAAAGAGCCTTAATGGCTACTTAAGGATCATGGAGACAATCCTGAGAGACTTTGCAGAGGGAGAGAAGAAAAGAAGGAAAGATAAAACACTATAGATTATTAGCATTTAAGGACAGGGAGATGAAGAGATGCCATAAGTGAATTATCAGTCCTTGAAAAATACGGGGAAAGAATTAGCAAAGAATTTTGCCATAAGCATAAGGAAATAAAGCACATCACAGACACAAATGGTTTATGGTGTCATACAGGGGTCAAGACATGAAACGGAAATAATACATTGCATTTGACATTTTTGGATTAAGTAGGGCCCTAGGGGACATAATTTCAGGCAGAATCCTGGTGGATAGAAAACAAAGATGAGCAAGATTCTGACGGGAAGTAGGTAGGAATGTGCCACAGAGGGAGGAAGTTTGCTGAGAAATTATAAAGATGAGGGACTTAATCATGTATATATGCTAAGGTAACAATAACAATGAAGGTGTGGCTGTAGAAGATAATTGATAAAGAAGAGATTACTGATCAAGGGTAGTACTATATGAGAGAGGATAAAAGTTTGAAGAGTGTAGTTACCAAGAGAAGAGAGGGCACTACTTTTTATCTTGAGTGAAGAAAGTATATGAGAACAAGTCCCTCGACCATGTGTGTTGAATCCATCTACTTTCATTTTTTGTTGTTGTTAATAAGAGAAAGTTTATTTAGTAAGTCACAGAAGTAGAAGTAGTGGGTTCAAGAAACAAGTTTAGGAGAGAGGGAGGTAAAGGTGATGCGCTTGGGTAGAGGGGGGAAAGATGGGGTGGGGAAAGGCACAGGCCTGCTCCTAGGAGCGGGAGAGCACTCGAATCATCTACTTCCTATCCACCTCCCTAAATTAAACTACTACAGTCTCTCTTCCAGACTCCAGTAATGCAATCATAATTGAACTACTGGATTCTTTTCTTACCCCACTCTTATTCCCTTCTCCACAGGGAAGCCAGAATGATTTGTCAATATGCAAATTGGATCCTTCCACTTCTGGGTTAACCCTGGGGCAGTTTCCCATTACATTTAAAATTGTGTCAAATGTCTACCAGTGCCTTCACACTTCCCTGTGAGCGCAAATCCTTATCTGTATTTCCATCACACTCATCATCTTTGCTCTTCACTCCATATGATCTAGTCAACTCGGTTTTCCTTCAGTTTCTTGAACACAACTATTTCTTTCCATAGATAAGGCTTTTGCTGTTGCTATTCTTTGCTGATCCTGAAATATTCTTGATATTATACACATAACTGACTTGTCATTTTTCTGGGTCTCAACACAAAAATCACTCCCACAGAGAGGACTTCAGTGACAAATCAACATAAAGTAGACCTTCTTCTTCTCAAAGCATCTTTCCTAATATTTATGACAAATGTATCTGTTTGCTTATTTATTATTCATTTTCTCAACCAAATTATAAACTCTGTGATGAGAAGATCATAATATGCACAGAAGCTCAATAAATAGTTGTTTTATAAATGGTAAATAGGTCAGATAGAAGATAGATTAATAGATAGAGAGATAGATATAGAGAGATAGAGAGAAAGAGAGATATAGATATCAAATGAAGCAGAACTGAGGGTCAATAATCTGTGAATTTGACCTGAATTTCTCTGTGAATTAAAAATCAAATTCAATTACTTTTGCTAGAGACCCTTAAAAAGATTTTGAGTTTTATTAGGGGCCAAAATAATGGTATCCTAAAGGCTTCATAGAGAAAACTAGATCTGAAGGATAAATAAGGCTTAGCTACATGAAGTTGTTAGGGGAGGATGTTTACAAAGGAAAAGGTTGAACAGAGAGGCTGAAAAGGGGTCAAGAAACTATTGGTCCCACCTACAGTAGTGTTTGCTTCTTGGTGGGTGAGCTTCCTTATTATTTTTTTTCTTTAGGTACCATTGTATTTGTTTATTTGATTGTCATTTAAGAACCTGAATCAGACACAAGAAGAAACAATATGAAAAGAGAAGCATGTCATTCTTCTTTGCCAAATTTTAAAAAAATTAAACAAATACACAGAAGAACTAAGTTTAAATCAATAATTTTCTATTTCATCTTTTGACTCCCCAAAACAACTACTTAAAACAACAAATAAACAAAAATAACATTTTTAGATTTTTTTGGTAATCATCCCTTAGTCTAATATGATTTGACCCCTCTTTCTTTCTTTCTTTCTTTCTTTCTTTCTTTCTTTCTTTCTTTCTTTCTTTCTTTCTTTCTTTCTTCCTTCCTTCCTTCCTTCCTTCCTTCCTTCCTTCCTTCCTTTCTTTCTTTCTTTCTTTCTTTTTTTCTTTCTTTCTAGAGGAAGGGAGAGGAGAGAGAGAAATAAAGCAGAAATCAATTGGCTGCCTCTTGCACACTTCATACTAGGATTTGAGCCTGCAATCTGGGCATATGTCCTGACTGGGAATTGAACTAGTGACGTCTTGGTGCACAGAATGATGCTCAACCAACTGAGCCACACCGACCAGGGACTGACCCTTTTTTCTTGAACTACTAACATTAAAATATATCTCTTGACTTCTGTCTACTTATTCCTTTCTTTTCTGATGGCAAAATTATATGACTATTCTAATTTCTTTACTTATTTGTACAGCAAAATGACAGATTTAAATCTTCATTACTTTTCCCATCAAACACAGGCAGAATCTTTTGACCCAACTTTATAAAAGGGGGTTTTAACCTATATCATCCCTGCCTCCTTTTATAGATCAATCTCCAGCCACTATAATTTTGTCTTTACACAGTCAAAGGTAATAACATTTACATTCTGCCCTGCAATCATAATAAAAGTTTCCTTACCTTGTCAATGGTTTGACCTTAAAAATTGAAAATCAATGTAATGAAGATATATTTTATAAATAACTCACAATCTGTTCTCCTTTTTAATAATCTCCCCAGTCAACTCCCTGCAGCCCTTCCACTAAGGGGAGGGGGGAGGGGGAGTAGGACAACTTTTACCTAACAAAGAAGAAATGGCAGTTAGGAAGTTTCCATCAAGAAAGAAAATGAAATATAAATCCCTTCTAGGCTAGGAGAAACAGAATGAGAAATATTCAGGTTGTAATCCAGATGGTTTGAATTATTACCCCTTACACTCTCCCCTCAAACACCTGCATTTCTCCAGGTATAAAAACCCCAGATTCAGAAGTGTATAAAAACAAACAGGTTTAATAAAACCTTTTTCTTTTCTCTCCTTGAAATGTACACTGACAACCCTGCTCTCTTTTCCTTTCTTGTGCATATTTCATGAATATTTGCAAAATACAGATGTAAACAATCTCAAGCCCGTTAGAGAAGTGCTGGATTCCGCATGGTACTGCAGATGCCACATGGTAGACACGGCAAGTCAAGTGCCTGAGCAGGAAGTCTGAAGGGAGGCCTAGAGAGCTCTGATTTCTTTCTTCTTAGTCTCAGGGCAGGAAAAGAGTATTTTCAGGGCACTTACTAGGAGCACACGCAGTATTAGGTGATAAAAATCAAGAGATGAACAGAAAAGCATTATCAGAGCGATATTTGAAAAAAAGATGCAGAAAGCATTCTTAATATATTTTAACAAGTTAAATTGAAAGATTTGTACTATACGTCTCGTTTCCTATAAAAGGAACCCATTGACAGCTAATTTTTTAAAAGAAAAATTCATACTCAGACAATACATAAAAACATTAACTATAGAAAACACACTTTAAAGGCCACATTATTTGGATGACATGTATTAAAGCTAGAAGTTGATGATACTACTCTAAACCACTCCATAATCTATAAAGAAATAAATATTTGGATTTACAAAGATTATTTCAAAAAGATAATTTTTAAAATACTTGTCAACATTTTCAATGGGATATAGCCAAAGCAAATTCATAATTTTAAATATTTTAACTATTAAAGAAGAATAAAAAAAATCAAAGATCAACTTAAATTAGATAGAAAACAATTAAATGAATAAAAATAAAAGCAGAATTAATTAGGAGATAAAATTAGAAATCAATAGAAAGTATTTTATCAATAATTAAATTCAAGGCCACATTTTTATAAAAATCACAGAATATACCAACATTTGGAAAAACTAATTAAAAATTGTATAGTTTTACCTTTTTATTTTAATGACTAACTTTATAACTATAATATTATATAAGGCATAATCCTTTAATTATTGAGATTATTTATTAAATCCTTAGTTAGCTATAATGAGATTGAAAATTTCCATTTCCAACTTTTCATAATATTTATTATTTTACCCAATTCCAGTAACTATGTATATTTAGATATTCTTATATTTCTATTATATATA
>NW_006288258.1:2279484-2309302 GCF_000327345.1 Myotis davidii
CTCATGCCCTCTATATAATATTGTTAATTAAATTATATATTTTAAACACAGGCATAAAATCTAAAGTCAGCATATTTACATATCTCCCACAATTCCTTCTTTCTTCTCCTAACTATAAATATATATTCATAACATATTTATAGTGTATTGTTATATATACATATGTCACACTATGAGGTTATATAACATATAGTCTATTCCATAACCAAATTTACCAGTTTATTTTTAAATTGAATTTATTGGGATGACATTGATTAATACAATTATATAGGTTTCAGCTATACAATTCTACAATACATCACCCGTATATTGCATTATGTATTTACCACCCCAAGTCAAGTCTTCTTCCATTATCATTTATCCCCACTTTATGCTTTTCAACCTTCCTTTACCCTCCTTATCTCTGGCAATCACCATACTATTGTCTGTGTCTATGAGTCTTTATTTTTTTCTTTGTGTTCATTGTTTACCATTAATTTTTTAGTCATAGTTTTTGTTTTATTTTAATTTATCTCCTATTAAGTTATATTTTATTCCCTCACAGTTTTATCAAGAAGAAAAATAATGTGTTATTTAACATTTGTATAACAGCTTACTTGTTAAGGGAAAAATTCAGATTCCATCTTTATGTATTATACTAAAAAAGACTTTAGATAATTTTACTACAGAGATAAATATAAAAACAAAAAGTTTTAAAATCTTAAAAGAAAATATGGGTCAATATTTATTGGACCTATGGACGTCATAGATTTCATAAAATCTATGACAATATCACAATGGTAAAACTTGAAATATATTATTATATAAAATAAAACAAAATGAATAATAGGCCACTCCTGCATGCTCACACTAAGGGTTGAGCCCATAACCCGGGCATGTGCCCTTGACCAGGAATCAAACCATGACCTCCTGGATCATGCTAGGTCAATACTCAACCACTGAGCCATACTGTCTGGGCAAGAAAACATTTCCATATCTGAAATTCCTTGAACAATTTCAAAATAATAGAGAAAATTATAATTTAAAAAATTATAACAATTTTAGCAGATTCAAACTAATATCCAGAATCTTAAAAATAATTAATTTCATGTAAGTTATTGATGAGACCTTCATTTCAAAGGTAATTTGCCCAAAGACTTCAAGTTTTAAATAGGCAAAGAAGTATAATTCAGGTATTTCAAATGGAAGGACTAATTTGAAAAAAGCAAACTATAGCTGGAGTATTTGGAAGAATTTGAAAGGAGATAAAAATTTCCATTAAAAAATGGGATTGCCGAAACCGGTTTGGCTCAGTGCATAGAGCGTCGGTCTGAGGACTGAAAGGTCCCAGGTTCGATTCCGGTCAAGGGCATGTACCTGGGTTGCGGGCACATCCCCAGTAGGAGATGTGCAGGAGGCGGCTGATCGATGTTTCTCTCTCATCGATGTTTCTAACTATCTCTCTCCCTTCCTCTCTGTAAAAAATCAATAAAATATATTTTTTAAAAAACGGGATAATTTAGAAGTAAATCCCATATAATAAAGAGGTAATATGCAAATTGACCATCATTCCAACACACAAGATGGCCGCCCCCATGTGGATACAAGATGGCCAGCAGGGTAGGGCAGTTGTGGGCAATCAGGCCAGCAGGGGAGGACAGTTGGGGGCGACCCGAGCCTGCAGGGGAGGGCAGTTGGGGGGGACCAGCTGGTATCAGCCTAAATGAGCAGTCGGACATTCCTAAAGAGGTCCTAGATTGGAGAGGATGCAGGCTGGGCTGAGGGACCACCCCCCCCCACCTTCCACTCCTGCCCCCCATGCATGAATTTCATGCACTGGGCCTCTAGTATGAATATATTAGTCAAATAATTATAATGCTGGACTGGGGCACGTTTTGACTTTCAAAACTTACCTAGTTATGCACTATTGCTACTTTTCCCATACTCAAGATTTGAATATTGCCCCGCAAAGCTGTCTGATTCCAAAAGCTACGCTTACCCAGTTTCTGACTGGCCTTCTCCAGGAGCCATCACAAATGCTGAATCACATCCTCATTTACTAGACATCTAGACCTAAGTTAAAAATACCTGTTAGGAGATTCTCCCTGCAAAACACACTCTCTGTGGTATCAGCACTGGGGGAGAGCATTTTCCAAATAGTTTCTTGATGAGATAAATAATAATGATAGATTTTCATTTGTTCTATTAAAAAAGAATAATGCCCTCTTTGGCTCAGAATTTACTGCCCCAACCATAAAGACACAAGGCAGCTCTACACTCAAGTGAAAGAAAAGTGGGAAAGGAAACAGAGCTTGAAAAGTTACATTACACAGATGCTGATTGTTTGGAAGCGCCCAAGGTCAACAGAACCTACTGGCCTGCAACCGCGGAAGACAGAGTGGTTTAATCTGTGGAAAACCATTACACTGTCCACATTGCAAGGCAACAGCTACTGCCAACAATAGAAAGTTCTGCAGGCCACAGCCCTGGCTACTGTTCAGAATACAGGCTGTCACCTAATCAATGTGTATGACTCCAGGTCACCCATCCATCTCCCTAACCAGGCAAGCAGCCACATTATGAAAAGTAACATCTTAAAAATAAACACGAATGATATATTTCATGTGCAGGCAGGAGTTGGCACCAAATACTTAACTCTGCATCTTTAACATCTACATCTAACATCTAAGGGCTTTCTCCCCACTTTGGCTTCCCAACTTATTAATAATAGAACATTACCTCAAAACTGCAACATCCTTTAAAGCTTATCTTATTCTGGGAAGCAATCACTCTTATTTCCTCACAATGAATTTAACGTTCATCATAGAGAACATTTAATTATAGCAGCAGTAACCCATTTGAAATAGAAGTTTGATATCTGCTGTTATTTTTATGACAAGCTAGAGCTTTTGGAAGATTTTTTTTTTCCTTTGGGAAGATTCAAGCAACTCCTCAAATGAGTTTGAATCTTCAATTAGGAAAAAGGTACTTACAGAGGCTTGGGGGGAGGAGAGGAGGGGGAAGGCACGTACACAGTGGCTTCAATTTTACTCTGCCAGAGAATGATATGAACTGCAACACGTCAGAGACGATAATGAGCTTCTAGGGCTTTCACCAAAACCTCATGAGCTTAAATCAGATCTTACTGTCTCTAACCCACATCTGAACATGTCACTGGACATGCAAAAAAAATTGCTTAAAGACAAAGATAAATGGTTTTGAGGTTTTAAAATCCTTAAAATACAGACACATATCATACAGATTTTGACAAGTCTCCCTGGATACCAAAGATGAGCTGTCAGGGACTACACAGATCCCACTGAAACAAACTCCAATTATCCACTTTACCTTTAATACATCTAGCTTAGGAAAACATATTAACCCAATCCAGTGTATAGAGTTACATTTTTCCCTATCTGGGGGACTACAAACTCCCAGAACTGGAAGTTTCTCATAAAAAGTAAAGTAATAATTTTCCACAGCACATTGTAAAAAAATATTTAAGTGATTTTTAGCAGTCACAAATGATTCTTTCTTAATTCATTCTTTATTTTCCAGCCAGATCAAAAATATTTGTAATTACATCAGTTTTAAAGAAAATGTTTTGTGACAAAATAAACAAAAGAAAAGAAACCAGAAGAAAACAAAACCAATCAAACACACACATAAAAACACGGCAAGGAGATTGTTAGCATTAAATCATCGCTGTTATATTCTGAGTATGAAAGTTTAGTTCTTAATTATCATTATGATCAATCAGCTGAAAAAAAACACTAACGTTAAGATACTTTTAGTCACTGTGAAATGTGGGTTTTTTATTTCATGCTCTTAAACGTCAACATGACAAATAAAAAAAGAGAACACAACATGCTTTAAAAACTCACCCTGATTTAAGGAAAACAAAGTAACTCAAAAGTCAGTGACAAACTTTTGTTTCAGGACAGGGTGTTTTGTTACCTGCACCAACATTCTAGGAATTGAAACAAATGTGGTGCCTGGTCAGACAAGACGCTCCTGGAAGTCAATAGGCAGCAGGCAGAGATCCCCAAAGATCGCTTTAGAGAATGTAGCTTGGACTGTCTAGGACAGTGATGGCGAACCTATGACACGCGTGGCAGAGGTGACAGGCAAACTCATTTTTTTGGTTGATTTTTCTTTGTTAAATGTCATTTAAATATATAAAATAAATATAAAAAGTATAAATCTCTGTTTTACTATGGTTGCAAATATCAAAACATTTCTATAAAGTGACACGGCCCCAGAGTTAAGTTAGGGTTTTTCAAAATGCTGACACGCCGAGCTCAGAAGGTTCGCCATCACTGGTCTAGGATCTCCAAGAAGAGCACCTGATACAGGGGTGAACCTATTCATTGAGGAGAATTTGCTTAACAATCAAGAATCTTAAAATAGTATGTGCCCAGCCAGGGTCAGGTACATGATTTGCTGGCTCAATGCAAAATAAAAAACTGTGAAGCCCCTTGTTCAAACATCAGGAAAACAAAACAAACAAACAAAAAACATTTTTCCTACAATTTCTCCCTCTCTCATCCTGTCTTAGTTTTTATTTGCTTTTTGAACCGACACTCCCTTGGCCACGAGGACACACCCAGGCAAGCGTGGACCTTCACAAGAGCACAGTCCCTGCTGGTGATTTAGCACCCAAGGCCCACAGGACCAATCACTACCCTCTCCCTGCCTGCTCCCAGCCTCCTCCAGGGGTGGAGAGTAGCATCAGGCCCTGGGCAGGGGCAGTGAGCAGGTGGCTGAGAACCCTGTGATGGGAAAGGGAGGTAATTGGAGGCCAGACCCTGAATGAGCTGAGTCTAATTCTGCAGCACCACAGACCCCTGGAAATGCATGTACAAAGCACAAATCCAAACGTAAAATTATTAAGAATTTTAATATAGTAACTGCAGGCATTAAATCCTAAGCCCCTACTGAGTGTGTGACCCTATGCAGCTTCACTGTTCCCAGTCCCATGAAGACAGCCTGTATCCAGCCCTAGGCCAAAGTTTTTCAGCCTCAGTACTATTGACATTTGGGGCCAGATCATTATTTTTAGGGGAGGAGGGAGGCAGGCTTCCCTATGTAATTTAGGATATTTAGCAACAGCATCTCTGGTGTCTACCCACGAGGTACTCGCCCAGTCTAACAGTCAATAATATCTCTAAACATTGCTGAATGTCCCCTGGGAAACAAATTATCCCCAGTTATACCTATTTATACAAAACCAGGATGATATCCATGTACTTGTAACATTCATTCCTCTAGTGATTTTCAGAGAGGGGAGGGATTCCAAGACCACAATTGACCTTATGATAATCATGTAGCTGTTACCAGGCATCAGAAGGTGAGCTCTGTGACCGTCCTTTGGTGCTCAGGCTGACTTTGCCAGGCTATCTGCTGCCTGGGGCACAGAGCAGGGACTCAGCCTTGTGGGAGTGATTCGGAGATGGGCTCCAAGGACACGTTTAATGTTCTTCAAGCAGAAGGCTCAGAGACCAGTTACTGCCTTCTTCATCTCTTATGTCCTCTGAGACAAAGAAATCAAACAATTTTCCCCCAAATTTGAGGCCTGTTTGGAATGATTGCTCTGTAGAGTTGGACGCCGTAAAGAAAGATCAAACAGCTTTAGGATCATCATTGGTGCTCTCATTTGGGGCACACAGGATCAGATGAAAAATGTTTTCCCTGATGCCATGGTTGCCATATTAATGTTTGGGTTATTGCATCCTCATATGTTTATTTTTATTGCATCTTCCTAATGTCAATTATCAAAATCCCAGTGCATTAGTGGGTTATAATGTTTAGTCAGCAGATTCTTTACCATCTCGGCTCTCCAAGACCTTCCCCATGCCCTTTCCCTTTCTCATTGTCTACGTCCCTGCCTTCTACCAATCCCAAAGACTCATTACTTCTCGGCTTCAGCAACTCTCCCTCCTTCAGGGCCAATTCAGGTCCTGTTACCTGATGAAGGGGAAATGTGTGCACAGGGGCAAGGACAACAAAGTCCACCAAGCTATTTCCCCTCATTAGCTCAGGGGGCTGATGAGGACATCATATCCCACAACTGCTTGCGTCGACACCTGTTGAACTTCCCTTATTCATTCAGATCTATATCAAATGCAGCTTCCCCTATAAAACATTCCATTCCACAGTAACCACAGGCCTTCTCGCTTTCATGAACATGCATTGTGTGTACACTATGTGAGGTATACTGCCTGGTACACAGTAGTCAGTCAGTGACCATCTGTGGAGAAAAAAAAAATCACCTCACATTGTAAGTCAAAGGTACATGTTACAATGCTGTTGTTTTGTTTTCTTTTGTCTTTCTTTCCAGCTGTATTATAACCCTTGAGAGCAGAAGTTATTCTCCCATGGCTAATTAAAGAATGAATAACTTGATGCATAATTAATTGATAGTTTAATTCTCTTCCTCTTAGTTGATTCCCTTCTCAAACTGAAGCAGTCCTCGCCAAGAAGGTTTCAGTCTCTGTTCTTACAATCTCTTCTGGTCCCAAATTCAGTTCTTCCCAAGATCTCTAGATGTTTTTTCCAGTCAAAGAAGGAATGGAGAACATTGACATTTTCTCACTGGTCCTACCAAATTATTTAATAATTCTTAACTCTTGGATTTTGTTATATTGGCTAAATAATTATCCCACTGCAGGCTTTTTTTTCCTGTTCTATAGTCTAAATAGTACACGGGCACTAAATATTGTGATTATTATTGTAACAAAAGGAGTACAGTCTCTTATACTTTTGAAACAAAATTAGAAAGCCTAAAAAGAAATGTTTGTGTCCAGCTAGAAGCAAACTGAGAATGGTTTATTCTTTTAGGTATTTAGGTAAATTTGAATGTCATAATGATCTTACAAAAGCATGGATTAAAGTGCATATCATTGGTGGCCTGATGTACTCAACTGTCTCTTTAGATTGAGACTAGATTATAAGATTAACCAGCTCAGCTTGTAAAAAAAAATAAAACAACAAATGAACAAACATAATGGACAATTGTGGCTTGAGACTAGCAAAATAGTGGTGCTAATTAATACCCATATTTTATTGGAGTATTTGTAGTTTCTGCAAATCTAATAACTTGGTCTCAAGGGAAATGTTCAACAGAAATAATCAAACCTGGCCTGAAGGAGGAGGAGAAAGTTACACAGTTAACATAGGCCAGTTTTAATTATGACTATATTTTGATTCCTTGAGCACTGTTGATAAACAGTATACCTTTCCTCACTGCAGAATTATAAGACATGCAAACTTTGCAATGCTAAGATATGTAAAGTACATTGTGTGATTGTGGCTTGCATAGCTTTGTCTGACTATTCCAGGGATACACATTAGACTATTGATACCAAGTACTAAATGTTAAAAATAAAGTTTAAATGGAATACATTCCTGTAATTGAAATATATTAAATGAGATTCCAAAAACTGGAAGAAAAGGATTTGTAAGGCTTGTTTATTTTTATTTTAACAAGAGGAGCTCATTAAGAATAAATGCTGTGATTTTTAAAAAGATTTGAATATGTAAATAAAAACCTGTAAGTTGGATGGACATTTCAAGTAAGAAAAATTAGGGAAAAGAGGAAATGATTCAGCAAAAGTGACCAAATAGCAGGAATCAGTATGTGTCCATGAAAGAGAGAAAGATGGGCTCAGAGAAGAGAGACCACGACGTATTCTATCCAGAACAGATGGGCCAGGGAGAATCCACCTGCACCAGCAGCTTCAGAGGAAACATACCCGAGTAGATGTTGGAGATAAAGTGTTTTATCCTTCCAAGGTCATATGCCCTCAGCAGGAGACAATTGCCATCAATTCATTCCAATCAGTGTCACATTTTGGCATGAGTGAAATCTGCCCGACATGCATACCCACAATTTGTAAATAATCTGTTTCAAGATTATATGGGGGTGATATGCAGTGTGAAGACCACGGAATTTTTGGAAACTGATTGAACAAGTAGATTAAGTTGGAAAAGCTAAATATCATACAGAAGTGCCAGAGAAGAAAGCAAATCTTAAATCCTGAAATAGAGTTTCTCCTTCTCGCTCTGTCTTCCATGTTCAAGAAGTAAGGCTCTTAAAGGTGCTTGCCAAAGTTTAGACTGTAATGAATGCAGAGCAGCCAGGCTGGAAAACGACTTCCTGGATGTGTTCCTGGAAGCCTAGCGTGTTCTAACCATATGAGTGGCAGCCCGAAACTTTAGGTTTATCTTCACTTTTGACAAAACCCACCAGTGTGCATGACCTTTTTGCCACCCTGCCTTCATGTCCACCTGTAAAAACATTATAGTAGACACTATTAGCACAAAAATGACCGTTATGCATAATGAGGACATCAGGGGGCATCTGAGCAACTAGAAAAAGATTACTTTTGGGACTGCAAACTTTTCTATCATATCTTGGGGACAAATTTCACTTCTAAAAATATGACCTTTTATGTGATGCAACTTTCATTTAGTCCCTCCTCCTCCCTGCCACGGGAGCCGAACTGCACTCACAAAGGCTCAGGTCGGTGGCATTAATTCACTCACCCAAACACGCTCCTTGATAAATGACAGACTCAATTTTATTTCAACATTGGAAAAATTTGGAAAGTTGATTAATATAATTGATAGGAAATTCATTCTCCCCCCCCCTCTATTTTTTGGTAATCAAAAAATTTCCATTTTATATAAACATCAAAATCAGCCATTCTTAAAGTGAATGTTCTCCTATTTCTTAAAATTGCATATTCAGAAAAAAAGTGTTTATATAATTTTTATCTGTAGTTCATTAAAATAGTTCTATATTCTTAAACAATGGTGTATTATTATCACTCATTAAGATAATGTCCACATTGCTCATTAAGTCTTTCAAATTAAACAGTTTACTTTAGATTAATATAGAAAATCTATTTATTGATTTTTTTTATCAAAGCAAGTTAAAACAATGTTCTTTTGGGCAAATAAATATGAGAGTAAGAGAGAGAGAGAGAGAAGCATTTCTATGTCATCATGTGGAAATAAGATAAAGGTTGCCATTTTAGAATTTCTAAAAAGTGTGCCCTGCCAAAATCAACGCAGAGATTCTAAGATGAGAATTTCTGATTGCCTGGCCCTTGAGGGATGTGAGGGCCCCCAGTCATGCCAGGTTCCCAGTGCCCTACTAACAACCCCTCAATAACTTCTCTTCTTTGTTTGATACCGTAGTATCAAAAGAAAGTGTGTTATAGAAATACCATTGATACCAGATTATATAGTCTATACTAGGAAAAAATGAAACCTGCTGCCAAGTACTCATTACCTAAACCAACCAACATAGGCATTGCCTGATTCTGGTTCCTGAATGGTGAAAAATACATGCAAGCCTCACACCCACGGGAAGCAAACTCATGAATGATGAGCATTCAAATTAAAAATTTTGGCCTTTGCTGGTTTGGCTCAATGGATAGAGCATCAGCCTTCAGACTGAAGGCTCCCAGGTTCAAGTCCAGTCAAGGGCACATGCCCAGGTTGTGGGGTCCATCCCCAGAAAGGGGCATGCAGGAGGCAGCCGATCAATGATTCTCTCTCATCGTTGATGTTTCTATCTCTCTCTACCTCTCCCTCTCCCTTCGTCTCTGAAATCAATAAAAAATATATTTAAAAGAAATGAAACATTTTGTTTAAAGTGGGAATAAGTATTCTACTTCATGTATGAAAATTTGACAAATGAAATAATATTTTAGATTTCAAATTTATATAGGTATAAAATAAATGCAGACTCACTTTCTATGAGTATGTCCCTAGCTCTTAGTAGATATGAATACTCCTTTTTTTATGTGAATATTTTCAGGTTATGTGAATGAGGTTCTAATCCTCAGAGCTGGGGTTAACAGTAGGCTCAGGCCTGTCTGCCTTTCCTGGATGATGTCTGACTCATCCAAGAACACCTGCTGGAGGCAGATACTAAGGATCAGACTGAGTCATAAATGCAGGCAGTCTTCATTTTAGACATTATACAATATTTACTTTTAAGCTAAGGTGCAAAGAAGAATCCAAATGGAGCAGTTAGGTGCTCTAGGCTATAAATTCACTGACTCATTCAGAGAATATATATTTTATGTTTGTGAGCTCTAAAGTTCCAATGAGATCAAATCCTCTTAGTCAAACTAAAAAGAAGTTTGAGAAAGGCTAGATGAAATATCAACTCTAATAGTGGGGGCTCTTTACAATTTAAGCCCTTCAATTTCTCTGATTATTTAGGTTTCGTATAATTATTATGTTAACTATGGGTGCGGGAGGCTGTGTTTACATTTAGTCAACCTCTCCGAAGTGAGTATCTGAGATAGTTTCTCAGACAAGTTTAGCTGTTGGCCTGCTACATCTATGCAGGAGCATCCAAATATTAACACTTCCCAAGTTATAAATGGTTAAACTGTTGTTCACCTATTTAAGCATCAATTTAGCTAATCTATGTAAATGGTAATTATGTAAGATATTTTGAGTTAATTAGTTCTGACAATTAGTTACACATGACCATTATATTCAGTTGATAAAAGCATCTGTACTACATGTAAAAACAAAGGTGTTTTTTAGTCCTTTTGTGATCTGAGTAAAGAAACTTGCCCACCCTTTGATAATGATTGGCAATTTAGTATAACCTGAGGATGCAGAGAGAATCTATAGACTCTGCCACTGTTGTGAGATCAAACTTGTGATGGATACAGAAAGTGGAGGCTCTAATTTGAACAAACTAAATTTTTTTAAATTGTTAGATCTGTTTATTTAACACCATGTAGATCCAAATCCACTGGAGCAGTGGTTCTCAACCTTCTGGCCCCTTAAATACAGTTCCTCATGTTGTGACCCAACCATAAAATTATTTTCGTTGCTACTTCATAACTGTAATGTTGCTACTGTTACGAATCGTAATATAAATATCTGATATGCAGGATGGTCTTAGGCGACCCCTGTGCAAAGGTCATTCAACCGCCAAAGGGGTCTCGACCCACAGGTTGAGAACCGCTGCACTGGAGCCATTCACTTTTCAACTGAGTATGCTAAAACCCACAGAAATAGCTCAGTCTACTTTCATTTTCTCCTGTTCTTGAGTTGTTCCCCCAGCAACCTTAAGTTAAATCTTGAGAATGTTGGATTCACAAACTTCCTAATACCTAGATGGTAAAAGAAGAAATTCAAAACGAATTCCCCAGTCAGGATTAATTTCTTTGGCTATAAATAGGATGTGAGCTGTATTAGGGTCCTTTACAATAAAGGACAGTTTCCAAAGACTCTATTGTGTAAGACGTCCAGAAAAAAACCACATTTTCTTAAATGAATGACAGTGCATTAAAGAGTTACTGATTAATGAAAAAAAATGTCAAGTCGCCAGCTTCTGTCACATCATAATGATATGTAAGAAATAAGGAAAAACACACATGTAGGCTTTGTTTTACTTTGAGTAATTGCCCTAAAATGGATCAGTATACTGTATACCAAATTCAGGACAATTAAACCACTTGCTAGAGAGACAGTACTAGACTTGAGTGTTATTATCTTTTACAGATGCAGTGTAAACAGTGTTTTCATATGCCCTTGGAAGTTCAATTAATTTGAAATTATCCTCTCCTTATTTCAGCTGTCTATAAAATGGTGAGTAAAGATATAAAATACATGAAAGGTTTCAATATTTGGATGGTATAATTGTTTTCTCTAGGGCTGTGGACAAACTTGACTATCAACCCTTTGCAGTACTAGAAATCTTGGGAAGATGAGTATGAAGCAATTCTTTGATATGAATAGAATATACCAAACTTTCTGGAAGAATATCAGGCACATATAGTAAACACCAACTCTAAAAATATCAGCTAGCACCAATTGTAAATTATTAACATCACTGGGAGTCAAAATCTTCTCAAGATTTAATATTCATTTTAGAAGTCACCATGTTAATGATTCAAGATTACTATGCTAATACAGGGACCCCAAAAGCAAACAAAAGAAAGTCTTAGAACAATATGCTGATTACTGCTTCTGTGGCATAAGTTTATCTGAGGGTCACCATAAAATTTATAAATACTAGTAGTTTTCAAAATGTGTATTAGGTATGTTTTTAAGTGTAACTGACAATTCACTTAATTTGTGTGATCAGCTGCATTCTAAATGCCTTGGGACAATGATACAAGTCCAAATAGATGCCATAATTTCTTATTAATTAGTGTAAACACATGTGGTTCATTAAAGGTATGTACATTCAGAGGCTCTTTGGATTTCTTGAGAGGGAGGATATATTTAATAGGGAAATACAGCCAAGAGTTTTCAGCAATTAACTATGTTCACCACACAGATATTTGTACCACAGAAGGAGATAAAATAGTGGAGGAGGTTGCAAAAAGCTGACCTCAACTGAGGAGACAGATTATAACAACAACAACTCAAAACACAACAACAAAAAGTAGCTGGGAGAAGGATCAAGAATTTCGGACTTTCTCCAAGGAAAAAATGAATATTTACTGCTGGAAATTAATGAATTTATCAAAAGTTAGGAACAGATTAATAAATAAAGCAAGAGCTGATTCTTTGCAGAGACATTGCATGCTAGGTAAGTCATTAAATTACGTACTCAAAAAATATATAAATAAATAAAAGTGAAAGATGAAAAGCATTATGTAAAATTAATATGTGGAAATAACCAAAGGCACAGGGAATTAAAATAATTATGGGATTCCTTTCTTTTTATGTATAAAAAAATTGAAAATCTGAGTTAAGTCTATTTTTTCCTGTGAAAATGTAAATATGCTTATGGCCTTAAGAAAATTCTCAGTGAGCTATTATCTCCAAACATACACCAGGCAATTGTACAGATTAAGTTTTAAGAAAATTCCTCTTTCATGTTTTACTTGTGAATTGCCTGGGTTAAAAACCTACCTTCAACTGACTTTACTGGCAAATCTTAACCTCTCTGTGTCTGCATTTTATAATTAAAAAAATGAGGATTCTGATAGTATTTGCTTCATAAGTCTACCATGAGGACTAAATAAATATTTGTAAAAAATTTAGAACAATGCCTCATGCATAGTGCAATATAAGTTTTTGTTAAATTTACTAACAAAATAGTTAAAAATTCAATTGTTTAAAACCATACATATATATATATATTATTTACAAATATTAATGTAAATGTCATAAATATTAGCAAAACTATTTCATCAAGGCAGTAAACAAAAATATACAATGAAAAACAAATCAAATACCAAGAATGTACTGGTAGTAGTTTAGAAATATAATTTACTCAACTGAAATACTAAACCATATAATCATTTCCATGGATGTTAAAAGAGCAGTTTAATATTTACTGCAGTTGAGAACTTCTAATAAAGTATGAAGAATAGACCCAATTATATATAACTTTTAAGGATAAAAAAATAAAAGTAAAATTATGAGCAAAAGACATTGTCTTATTTATCATTATTCTAGAGATGCTAGTTGATGGACTTAGAACTGAATAAAAACAGTAAGTATATAAAGCTTTCACATGCTTAATGGATAAACATAAGTATCATAATTTAGAAATAATATAAATGTATTAAAATGCCCAAATAGAATTAACTAGAAAAATATTACCAAAAAGAGCAAACAAGCCACAAACACAGAGGACAAAAAGGTATGTAATTGTCTCAATTGTTTTAAGCTGCTGATGGAACAACAGCTGGAATGGATGGCTTAGGCAATGTGACTCCAATGATTTCTCTTTTATTTATTTCCAATGCCACATTCTACTGGTAAACGTTTGTAAAACTCTTGACTAGAACAAAAGGGAAGCAAAAAATAACGGGGCAGGAAATCTGGACTCTCCTTCCAATTTTGCAAAAGAGTTATTTGACCAAAGAGAAGTTAGAAATTGAACCCCCTCCAAGATTCAATATCCTCAGGAAATGAAGGCATGGCGTTAATCAGCTCTCACATCCCATTTCATATAGACACAGGGGAGAGAAGGCGCCAAACCTCCCAGGTTAACAATAGAAGCCTATTGTAAGAATGATCTTCATAGGGTCTTCACTGAGTAGGTAAAAGGTGAGCATAAAACAAGTTTAGTAAAATGTTGACTTGTTGAGATAGGTAAACGGATGTTCATTATTCTCATCATTTTTGTTTACATCGGAAATGTTTCATTAGATCTTATCAGTGTCCTTATCACAAAATAATAATAATGAAGGAGGATGGGAGAAAACATTTGGAAATAAAGGATATGTTTACAGGATAGATTATGGTGATGTTTTCCCAGACTTATCTCCACACTTGTCTACAAATTTAAGTAGTTGTGTACATTAAATATGTGTGTCTTTTTCTATGTCAATCATACCTCAAAAATGGTTTTAAATGCTTCATTATAAAAAATTTTAAAAACCAAAATGATGTCCAAAATGTTTCTCTCTATAATTACCACTTACATAGAGAGGGATTTAAACAATTTGAAAAGGAAAAAGTGAAAATGAGTAAAGAAACAAGATACTTTGTAAAATGAATCCATGTGTCTCTCCCTACATTATCCTAATAAAATTTGCAGCCCAAAATAAGAATAGCAGAAAGACATTATCTTATTGTTAATCCAATAATGCACAAGCAGCTTCCTTGTACCTAGATGAATACAAGTTGTCTGGATTCTGATTTTTTTAATGACTCAATAAGGAGGAAAAAATTAGAGGGTTAATAAAGTCAGTAGGCAAATGTGAATCTTGCTATAACAGTCATTTCCCAATATTCCCAAGATACAACAAGAAAGGCATATTTTATCTCTTCCATGGTAAATAATCCTAGTAATTAGCAAAGCAATACCCATCATTGCATGCAATGAACTAAAAAAGAAAAAAGAAAAGATGAGATATTTGTAATTATAGTAAATGATTTTAAAAGGCCTCAGGATAAGAAGCATGATCCCTGATGATTTATATGATGGAATAATGTGTCTATAAAATTTTCTATTCGCTACTAGCAAATGTCCAATCATCTGCATTCTATTCAAAATAAACTCAAAATAGTATTCAAAAACACTCTAGATCTGAAGGTAGGGTTGAAGGTATACTTTCTATCATTGGTGTGGGCCATATAATATCCAGGTCTCTGTGTTATAAGAACGTTTAAGATCTACTCTCTCAACAACTTTCCTATATACAGTATTATTAACTATAGTCATCCTGCTGTTCATTATAGCCCCAGAATTTACATATTTTGTAATTAGAAGTTTGCTTTAATTCTTATTATTTCTTTTGCTTACTTTGGATTTAATTTGTTCCTTTTTTAATCTCTTAATGTGGAAAGTTAGATGATTGATTTTGAATCCTCAATTACTTTAAAAATATTAAGCAATAAATCCTAAAAAAAATTAATCCTTATGTGATAGTTGGAACTGGCAAGTATAATAGGTCTCACTTAAATTGTAAATGAACAAGGACAATGAATTGAAGATTTATGTAACATATCCCAGAATTTTGAGTAGCATGTGGATAAATTAGTTTCGTATATCTAAAAGTTCAGATATTTATTTTTATTTGGAATCTTCAGTTTTTCCTCAGGATTTTGTAGTGGCAAAATCTCACTGGAAATGAGATCTGTCTCAATAAGATTGAATAAACTACAAAAATTTTTGGAGGGAATCCTAGTTTACTATTTTAGAGTATTATTGCTCTTCATCATGACAATGGGTTACACAGATGTGAAAGCACATTATGAACAGTTAGGAAGAAAAGCAATAATTTTATAAAGTATCATAACAATTTTTTTCCTAAAAAACAGTCATTTTTCCAGTTTTTATATGAAAATTTTTTAACATCTTTGCCCTGTGAAAATTGAGGCCATACTCTATAGCATGCAATAATCTGAGTTCATTTTACCCTTGGTAACACATTTAGTTCTACTATAATTTCACATAGTACTATTTAAAAAGGTTAAATTATGAAGAAATGCATAAATACTGTAATAAATATGGCTCTGTAACTTGAAAAATACCTGAAGTTTTCTTGTAGCAGCGAACATAAGAAGGTTTTCAGCTTGTAAGTCTTTGTGAAAGGATGGAAGTAAGTTTGTCTGAATTAAGATGGAACGTTGTAATTTCTAGTGTTAATGAGTGTCTCTCAGACATATGGAAATGGATATATAGTTGGGACGTGCATGTGTGTGTTTTGTGTATTCCTTCACAGCTCCATTTAGCTGAGTTCATTTTTTCATATTACCTAGTGTTTCTTTTGAAGAAAATTGCACAAAGGCAAATACAGAATTCATATCATGCTCCAATTATTTCTTACTATATCAATTGCTTTGTGGAATTTGTATTATGCTCCAATTATTTCTTACTATATAAATTGCTTTGGAACAAATTTGAGTTTTCAAAACAAACATTATAGCAGAGCTATCTGTGTATTAAAACTTCCACATTAAAAAACAAAACAAAACTGATTGCATACCCACCTTAGATATATGCTTGAGTTAGGAAAGTGAGCAAATAAACCCATCATTTATAGTGAGCAATCCAGGGGCTGAATGGGAGGTCATTGGAAATTAAACAGTTGAAGTGGTGAAGATATGTGATGGATCTGTTGGGAAAACTGATAATGTTCTGCAGGTGGGAGCAGCCACAGCATTTGTAGGTCTCAAAAGAAAATACACTTGCCCAATCAGTTTACAATACAACCATCCATGTACTCCACTAAACCCTGGCTCACCAAAATAATGCAATTCTTCTATACACTGACACACAGTCTTTATTCCTTGTGTTAAGGTAGAAAATATATGGTTATTTTTTAAGCTCCTTTGGGGAATAGTTTAAGAAAAGATGATTTTATTTCATGCCGCCAGCATGCCACATTAGAGTGAGAAAGGAGATTGGAAAGGTGCAGAAATAAGACCAAGACTACGTGTCTGAAATCCAGTGAGTCACCGAAGATTTAATAGATGAGAAGTGTCTCTATTAAATTTTTGTTTTAGAAAGATCATAAAAGTAAAAATACAACAACAACAGCAAAACCACAACAAGCTAAAGTGTGACGCTAGAAAATTGTGGATATAATTAGGAGGCTGTTGCAATTAGGCAGAACTAAAATATAAGAAGCTAAAGTAAGACAGTGAAGTGGGAAAGGGCCAATAAATAGACTTCTCCAAAACAATGGAGGTGATTTGTATTTGACTTGCACTCATTTAGAAGTAGGAACGGAGTACAGAGCCATGGCTGGCTTTCAAGATTCTACTTTAGGAGCAAAGGAGACATAAATGAAAAGGAGCAAGTTCAGACAGGAAGAAAATCAGTGCAGTTTATATGTTCAGTTTTAGATGCCTATCCTACATAATAAAAGCTTAATATGCAAATTGACTGAACAGCAGAACAATCGGTGGAACAACTGGTCACTATGATGCGCACTGACCACCAGGGGGCAGACGCTCAATGCAGAAGCTGCTCCCAGCCTGCAGGACCCGGGCCAGCCAAGGAGGTGACTGGTGCTGCCTCCTCTCCGCCCTATAGTCCCACCAGTTGCCTCCCACAGAGGGAGGCGACTGGCGGCAGCAGCAGGGGGTGGGGCTGGTGAGCAGGCAGTGCCAAGCCAGCCAAAGTGGGTGCCAGGGGGGGGCCCCCAATCATCCCACTGATCTCCAGCCAGGCCTAGGGACCCTACCCATGCCGGGGGGGCCCCCCAATCATCCAACTGGTCATCCCATAGATCGGCCCTGATCTCCAGCCAGGCCTAGGGACCCTACCCTATATATTGGGAACAGTCTCTTAGATTTAAAAATGAAAACCTGGCAAAGCTACTCTAACACTGAAAATAACAAGATGATGCAGTGATGACATGCATGGACTCTGGCTTGCACATTTTGTGGTCAGGATGTTGTGGCATTCATTGTGGTGTTCGCTGCGCCAGCTAGTGGTGGGGTATCTGAAGCTGGCTCATAACCTGAATTTTAGCTCACAACTCAAAGCAAAAAATCGGCCGAGAGACAGCTCGTATCTCGAAAAACTCATTAGTCGGGACGCTCGTAAGTCAAGGCCCACTGTGCTAGTAAACATAGCCTGCCCCGCTCCCTCCTGTTACCAGCCTCCCCTAAAGGCAATTAATTGCAAAACCCAGAAGGAGATTAAGAAAAAGACTGATCTCTGAAGAACATCATTTAAGTAGTGGAAAGAGGAAGTTAATCGCACGAATGATACTGGAAAAGGCATCTACAGAGCGTGAACAGGAGATTCTGAGTGTACTTCTATTGGGGTTCTTTAATCAATTTGCCCCCTACTGCTGTTTCTCATTCTCATATATATAGTATTTGACTAAACGAAGAAAATATCTTACTTTCTTCTTAATAGTATAAATACTCTACCACATTTTTTCACAAATGTTTCAAAGTTACTTGAAATCATAGAATAAAAACATTTCAGATACTAAGAGTTTAGGGTAGTTCTCCTTCATTTTTCTTGTTTCCCCCTTCCTTTTATTATCTGGAGATGATCTATTGTTAAAGTACCTGACATACAGAAGTTTCTAAAACATGTTTATTCTTTTCATCATATAGCATATTCTTTGCACAAAGTTGAAAATGCAAATGTGTGTAATGATACCCGCTACCTCATTAACGGTGAAGTCTTGTAAAAAGGAAGGAAGAAGGGCTGGAGTAGAGAGATAATGTTTTGTTAATTCTTGAAAGGCAGTTTAAATTGAATCTTTTTACTAGACAGAAAAAATCTATGAAATAATAGTAGTAAGGAAGAACTAGCGCCATCTGATATTAAAATATATTTTGAAATAGCAGTATAAAAACTATTGGTACTGGAGAAGTAATAAATATAAATTAACAGGAGAAAATAAAGAGCCCAGAAATACATAAAATTTGATAAATTCTTAATTTTTTTCAATAAGAAGAAGAGTAATTAATCAATAAATGCCACTGGGACTAATACATATCTATTTGGAAATTATATTCCTAACTAACATACACATGACGACTAATAGAATTACATCAACATTTTAAAACAGGAATAATAAAAGACAACATTTACATGGTGCAAACGTAAATAAAATATTGGGGGGATAATTTTCAGTGTTAGTTTTTAGAAGAAACATGGGGTTAGTTAACCATGATAAATAGTTTATATGAATAAATAAGAAATGACAAAAATAGGCTAAGTCATAGAATGAGAAAAATATTGAAAGTATGCTCAACCTCACTAACATTTAAAGAAATACAAATTCAACAAGGTTTTTCTGCCCAACACCTAAGTAAAATGGAAAATCATTCATCTTGGAAAAATGACCATCCTTATATTGTATTGGTGGTGGATAAATTGGTTGTTTTTGTGGTTTTTTTTAAAGATTATTTCAACATTTTTTTATTATGGTGAATTTTCAGACAGTTAGATTCAACTTCCGTTGCTATGTACCTACCTGTCCTAATGAAAGACCAGCACGTCAACCCTTTTCACCTCGTG
The DNA here is from genome assembly GCF_000327345.1 of Myotis davidii. NCBI lineage: Eukaryota > Metazoa > Chordata > Mammalia > Chiroptera > Vespertilionidae > Myotis > Myotis davidii. Next base: position 2,298,905 of record NW_006288258.1, read on the forward strand.
GCACACAGAAACTAATAAATAAAATTTTGTGGCACACTAAAAAATATACTAGATTTTTTGCCAATCTGAAAACAACAACAAAAAAAGGTAAAATGTTGATTCGTTCACACCGGATGGCTATTGTTGTATTGGCTATTGTCATCTTTCATTTATTTATTTTTTTTTACAACCTAAGAGAAAAGAGGTAAGTGCTTCTGACTAGATAGATGTTTCATGTTTTAAAAATTCTTGCATTGCCAGTTAGAGACAAATATCACATGAGCTCACTAATTTATGGAATATAATGAACAACATAAACTAATTATCAAAAACAGATCCAGAGACAGAGAAGCATCGATCAGACCGCCAAACCCAGAGGGAAGATAGGGGAGGGTGGGGGTAAGGGGGAAAGATCAACCAAAGGACTTGTATGCATGCATATAAGCCTAACTAATGGACACAGAAACAAGGGGGTGAGGGCATGAGTTGGGGAGGTTGGGGGGTTATGATGGGATTAGGACACATATGTAATATCTTAATCAATAAAGAAATTTAAAAAAATTAAAATTATAAAAAAATTCTTGTATCGCACCAGTGTACTTCTTGCGGCAACTGGTTGAAAATTGCAGACATAGAGGCATATAAAAACAAAAATGCATAACTGAAACATTTCTTGTAATACTAAAAATAAACCTCCATCACAATGGATATAGTTAAAGGGTGCTCAGCATACTATGGGATATTGCCCAGAAATTAAAACAAGTGTAGAGCTGCATGCAATGACCCTGGGATTCTCCAGGACACATGAAGAAGGAGAGGAAGTAGTGAGGTTGAACTGAGGACTGGGTGGGCTGTGGGGGCTGGGTTATTCCTGTTTACTGGGTTATGCAACCTATATAGAATCACATGGGATTTTGTGTAAAACCCAGGGATCTGCATTTTGACAAAAAAAATTTTTTTCTTCAACTTTATTGAGGCATAATTTTTGCACATCCTACACACCCATTTCAAATGTACAATTCAAGTATTATTTTAAATATATTTTTATTGATTTCAGAAAGGAAGGAAGAGGGAGAGAGAGATGGAAACATCAATCATGAGAGAGAATCATTGATTAACTGCCTCCTGCACACCCCCTACTGAGGATTGAGCCTGCAACCCGGGCATGTGCCCTTGACCAGAATCAAACCTGGGACTCTTCAGTCCATAGGTCGACGCTCTATCCACTGAGCCATACCAGATAGGGCCAATTCAATTATTTTTTAGGAGTTTTATCTACCTGTGCCACCATCACCATAAATAAGCTTTGAAAAATTTTTATCATCCTTATAAGATCCCTCACATTATTTTTTTCTGTTAATCCCCATTCTCTGCCTCAGACAAACATTATTCTACTATCTGTCTCTATCAATTTTCCTTATCTGGACAATTCATAGAAATGGAACCACACAGCGTGTCTCAAACTTTAACATGCATAAGAACCACTTGGAAGCTTGTTAGAGTGCAGATTGAGTAGGTCGGGAGTGGAGCCCAGATGAGGTTGACGCTGCTGGGCCAGGGACCCCGTTCCCCCGGGCAGGGTTCTAGCAAACTTCTGATTCTTATGCACAGAAAATTTTAAGGACGTCCACTGCATATCTGCCTGTACTTTCAGCTTGTAACAATGAACATTTGTTCTCATCCTACATCTATTATTTCTTAAGAAGAAAACAGGGTATTAGGAAGTTTACAGCACTAATAACAGCAAGAGTTTTAGTCCAACAACAACAACTGGGAGCTTTATCAGGTTTCTGAAACCTTTGCAGCTTCCCTATGCCTAAGTGTCATATTTGTATTGTCTTTTATTTTCTAGAGAGAGATTAGTCATAAAATGTGAGGATTATCCCGGGCAACAGAAAAATGGAGTGCCAGCACCATGAAGATAAGAGTCTCAAGAAATAGATAAGAAAAATATTTCAAAGGAAAATTATGCCAAATAAACCAGGGCCTATGGAGAAAGTGCACAGGTAACTGGCCAAGAGAGGATGGGGGTAGGACTTAGGTTGCTCCCAACTCTTGCTATTCCAAAAATATGATGAAAGGCATTGTACTTATTTGCATCTTCTTGGAAGGTTTAGTTTTAATGTCTGCCCTTAAATTGTTTCTCCAACTCTGTTAGTGGTTGGACCAAGTTATTGTTTTCAGATTGATATTTTCTATGTGTTGTATAACATAAACTCCTAAGACACACTTTGCTAATATTATGAACAGTTGCTTGAGGCCTGAGGAATGCATCATTAGTTATATTAGCATTGTTCTTCCCTGAGCAATATCCTATTGTGAATCCAGATTTTTAAAAAAAGAACAATAAATAATGTCCAGGACACTGTTATCTTTATTGTGAACTCTTGGCTGAGTACATTCTAAATTATATATCATGTTAATTCAAGCCAATCAAGTTTATTAAAAGTGTACTTACTATACTTCATTGTTCATCTCCCTCTTTTTTTCAATACTGTCAATTATTAACTTTCTGTGTGAAACAAAAAGCTATGGTTTGGGTCACCCACAGCAATAGTTAAATCAAAATATTTGGCTTTGAAATGCTTTATAAATTCTGTGTTTTTGTTTGCTTGAGATTCTGAACTCCAGAAGTTAGGTTTCAAATAGGGAGGGATGCTGGGGCAATAAGAAGTATCTAAGGAATATAAGAAAAAATGAAATATGTATTTTTATATTACCATTGATTTTTGCATCTCCAAACGAGTGTATATTTTCTCACAACAATCATTACCATTTTATTATTTTTTACTTTTTAATATATATTTTTTATAGATTTCAGAGAGGAAGGGAGAGGTAGGGAGAAATAGAAACATCAATGATGAGAGAAAGTCATTGTTTGACTATCCAGCACACTCCACACTAGGGATCGAGCCCACAATCCATCTGGGCATGTACCCTGCCAGGGAATTGAACCTTGATCTCCTGGTTCATAGGTCGATGTTCAACCACTGAGCCACACTGGCCGGACCATTATTCATTTTATAGAACAATAAAACATGTTTTGACCTAAAATTTTACAATATAAGGACTTTATCATTTCTCTCTCTAATGACCTGAACAGGTGTTTGATTTTTTTTCCTTGGAAAATGATTCTATCTTTAACTGATAAGGGATTATTATAGTATATTATTATTTCTATAAATTTACCTAAGAAAATAATATTGAAGTAGAAAAACTTTACATTTAAAGATGTTCATCACCTTATTATTTATAAAAGGAAATACTGAAAATAATCTATATGCTGGATAATGTGGAAATTATTATATAATTATGATATATTTGCTTTATTAATTAGCCAAAACTTATAAATGTTTTTATGGTTAATTTTAATATGCATTGTCTGTAATAACTTCAATAATTGATTCACATATTTTAAAAATGTCTTTAGTATATGCAAGGCACCATAAATTAAAAATGGTATTTATGATAATAAATTTTTAAAAGCAACATGCCAAATTATAAATTACATATTATTAAAACTGCTTTAGTACCACACAACAAAACATATGAAAATAAAAAGATCAGAAGACTAGTTAATAACTGTGAACAATGAATATTTACCTTCCAATTTTCAGTGCTTTTATAATTTACATACTGATTTTTACATAGCCAATTTTTAAAATTTAAGAAATAGGTAGAGTTTGAAAACTATAACATAAAAATTAGTGACAAAGTATTAAAATACACTTCCTAGGTTTTTACAGATATATAAAAAATGTACTGTTGTTTGCAGTTCTCTATTCTCTTTATGCATAACAGATCTTGTCTTCCCTAGTTATTTTCTATTTCAATATCAATGATAACTAGGCCAGAGGGCTCCCAGTCCTTGAAAATACACTGTATAGCAGATTAGTCATAGGGTATCAGTAAATTGGATCTAAACCCAAGGCATTCCTCACAATATGTCTCAATGTTGTTTTTCAGATTCTTGCTTGTAACTTCAGTAGCAGCACAACTAGAAAGCCAACTTAGCCCCCAGAAAAAAGTCCTTATCAACTGATATTAATTTTTATGTCCAAAGTAAAAAATTTCAGGGGTTGTCACTGGCTGGCTGCATTAATTCCAAACCAATTGAAGTTCTTGTTAGTTACATAAATTCTTCTCAGCCAGATTCCTAAATCCTTTGCAGAATATATCTGAATTTTGTGGCCAAAAGACAATGACAGGAAATACTTGCACTGAGGAGAAATTAATTTAATCAGAAAGGTGTATTTTTTTGCTAAATATTCTTCTTTCTTGGAAGTTGTAAAGACCATTTGTAATGATTAATTCTGTGTCAGCTTGGCCGGACTATAGTGTCCAATATTCCAGTCAAACATTATTCCACATGCAGGTGGGGATGGAAATAACATTTAGATAAGTAAACCCTGAGTAAAGCAGATTGTATTCCATAATGTGAGTGGGCCTTGTGCAATCAGTTGAAGGACTTGAGAAAAAGATTCCTATCCCCAGAAAGAAGGAGATTTCTGTGAACAGGCTGCCTTTGGATGAACTGAGACTCTCCCCTGCTTCTCTAGCCTGCTGGTGACCTACCCTCCACAATCTTTACCTATTATCTATCTCTATCTCTTACTCTCTTTCTACACACACACACACACACACACACACACACACACACGCACACACGCGCACACACGCACACACACTCAAATATGCTCTGGAGAACCCTGAGTAATACATCATCTTTAGTTGTCTCTTTATCACATTGACTATTATCAATACCAAGTATACTGGTCTCCTTCATGAGGTATCATCATTACAGAGTTGCTGGTAGAACATAAAACCATTAGGCATATTATAAATTCGTAGGAAATTCTCTTGTAATTCAGCTAGAGAATCAGGTCCTAGCCCACGTCTCTTCCCTATACACCTGTGTCAGAAATAGAGACCAAGACTGTAAATTTTGTATTTCCTGAGAAAATATAGAGTAATTCCAAATATAGCCATAGTGCTCAACTGTAATTGCCAGCCACTTGAATGTAGTTATCTCATAAAAAAAAATACATTACAAAACATGCAACAAAATAATAAAAATATAGTCTTTTCTCTTGGCTTTTCTAGAGAGCCCCTTGTCTTAAGGTTACTTGCTTCCCAACTACTATGGCAAGCTTCTCATTTATTCAGATTATTTAAATAATCAGGCTTCTCAGTATTGAGTATTGGGCTCTCCTCTCTATATTCCTTGATTCTCTTATTAACTCTTATGCCTTCAATTCAATTATCACTGATGGCCAAAGAATCCCATATCTCTACTCCAATCACATTGCTTATTTCATCTATAAATGCTAGACTATCTGACTAAGTTGGCATTTTAGGTGCCAGTTTGGATGTCTCAAATATTCAAACATTTGAAAATACAAATTATTAAATTTTCTTCCACAAAAGGTGCTTCTTCCCAGTCCTTATTGTATCATTAAAGGGTACTTCAAGCTCACCACCAAGTACTCTTGAGTCTACATCCAAAATATATTTCAAATATATGTAATTCTTTTTTATTTTCACTGTCTCCACCCTAATTCTATTCATCACCATTCCTTCATCTGGGTGACCACAAAGGACTTCTAATTGCTCTCCGTCCTCCCCCTTTATTTTCACTCTAATTCTTTCCCATACATATGCTGAAGTGACCTTCCCAAAACCTGGATCATGTCACTCTCCAGCACAACCACTTTACAGGCCCACACTATTCTGATTACTATATAAAAATCCTTCACATGACTCTAGAAGGTCTTTTCAGATTCATCTGATATCACAGTTCTTTCTTCCTTACCTCCACTGACCTGTATCCCTTGATCACTCAACTGCCAATCAATCAGTCACCTCTCAGTTCCTCACGTATGTCAAGATCTCTCTGTACAGCTCTCAAAGTTGCTTGTCCCTCTCACTGAATTATTCTTCCTTCCTCCCAGTTTCCCTTCCCATGATTCCTATGGATAAATTTTTAGTATTTTTTACTAAATCACCATACATCACCAATTCCTCTGAGAAGACTTCCCGAGTACTCAACCAAAGTTAGAATCATTATTATACACTTATACTGCATACATTGCTTTCCTATAACACTTATGTTATACTAGAGGCCTGGTGCATGAAATCATGCATGGGTAGGGTCCCTAGGCCTGGCTGGTGATCAGGGTCAATCTGTGGGGTGACTGGCGGGGCAATCAGGGGGCTCCGCTGGCACCTGCCTTGCCTGGCCTGGGGCCTGTGGGCTGGGGGCAGCTCCTGCATTGAGTGTCTGTCCCTGATGGTCAGTGTGCATCATAGCGACTGGTCATTCCACAGGTCATTCCGCCATTTGGTTGATTTGCATATTAGGATTTTATTATATAGGTTAATCATATATTGGAGCAATTATGTGCTGATGTTTTCCTTTCCCTCTTAGACTCACGAGAATGGAGTCATGTTATAAGTACTATATGCTCTGTATACAATCAATAGAGAATTTATGTTAAATCAAATGAAAGTTTTTTTCTGTTCAATATAAATATTAAATATTCATAATGATACTGATATAAGTTGTTTTCCTAAGATGCTTTATGTTTAATTTATACATATTAATATGCTTATAAATTTGTATGCAGTTATTAAAATTCTTTACGAAAATATTTCTTATTTCATAAAGGACTTCTTGAATAATCCCAATCACAGGCCCTAAAAGGACTTGCTTACAGGTTGCTTAGAAGCAACTTTGTTTTACACTCAAATTATTTGCCTCTAATTTTAGTGTAAAATCTTTGAGGACTTCCTTCATATATTACACTATATTGTATATTTTAGAGCCGGCAAACCATCTCTACTACAAGATCATTTCCTACCCATAATTACATGTGTTATGCCTTTAAATTTGAAGTCATTTGTATTTTCCAAAGTTTTGTTGGTATGCAGATCATATGGGCTTTGAAAGATAGGGTACCTCACTAGAAAAAAAAATACAAAGAAAAAGAATAACTGGTATTGGCACTTCAGAAACTTACTTCAGAAACTAAAGTAAAGCAACTTGGTTTTAATAAGATATTACTTTAGAGAGTTAGAGGATTGTGTAATTTCGATCCATGGTGCTTTGCTTTTATTCTCACCATTGTGGTGTAATTTTGCTCCTTCAAGCTTGGTTTTCTATTGAGAGTCTGGAACAGTACATCACTTCTGTGACCAGTAACTTGCTCCCCCTGGTGGTCTTGCGAAGTTCAAACTGTTGACCAAGTATAGAAATTTAATTTATAATATTGGCTCTTTTTTTTCTTAATGTTTTCAAAGACTGAATTGTCAGTACTGCATTTCTGGGGTGGTATGAGTTGTCACTGAACTTACTCTTTAGAAAGCTCTGCAGAGATTTGGAGGAGTCATCCAAATAGAGTGATATCTCTATTCCAAAAATCTCTCACTGTTACAATCCTTAAACCATTGTGATGTGCTTTTATAAGAGTTAACATTAAGAAGAATGACAAAAGGATGATAATTAGATGCTTATCTTAAGGATTTATCCAGATGGAGACCAGTATCTAGGAATGTGGATTGGGGTGGAGGGCAAAGATTACCTGTTTGGGAAAAAATCTTTCATTTTCAACACTAAAACACTGTTACCCATGTCACCGTATAATATTACAACTTAAGGAGTTCCTTTTGAAATCACTGAATGGCTCTGACATAAAAGGACACAGGTTGAAAAGGAATTGGATTAAAGGAAGCAGCACTTACTTGAATCCAGTTTTCTGAAATAAGGTAGAGCATAAAAAATAAATGGCCACATTTCTAATGATCATTAAAAATAAATGACCTTTTCTAATTTGACATCACATAAATACTTCAAATGTTTAATGGTGGCAGAGTATATGCTAAATTCCGAGGCAAATGCTAAAACAGTATATTTGTGTCAAAATGTCATATTGGCTTCCAACTTAAGAAGCCTTCAGCGAAATGCTCACCGAGCAAAGGAGGGGAGCTGTCTTCAGCTGAATATATGCATGCTCCCAAGCCTTTCTTAAAATGTTTCGCTCCAGACCCTTCATGCCGGAGAAGGCATTCAGAAGGAAATCTACAATACATTTTTCTCAGATGTCTTAGAGTGAAGACTTTGCATTTTTAAGCCTCCCTATCTGTCAGAGCCCAGTGAAAAGATGGATTCACTCCAGTAAGTTTTGAAAAAGCTACTGGCTATTAAGAATAACAAATAAAAGGGGAAAACAGAAAGAGAGTAGAGAACAAGGGAGGCAAGTGAGTTGAGCATTTACATCTGAAGCATAAAGGCCTTCAGAATATTTTTTGGCTTCACAATATTGTTTACATAACAAATACTTAAGAAGATTTGGAACTCCTTGGAAACATAAGAATTTAGGTGATTTTAGGGACTTTTCATTCAACCACTGTTTGGCGCAGGTTTCTATTAATGCTGCTGAATTTATCCCATCAATATTAACAGCTTGTGGGCTAGTGGGTCCTGTAACTGTGGAGAAGTAATAACTCGTAACTGTAGCATATTAAGGATCCTCGGGAGAAATCATCCGTGACACCCTTTTGTAAGAGCAGGGCATCTAGGAAGCTTTTCTGTATTGACTTTGAGATACTGGGGAGTCTGGAAGGGGAATGAACGTTTTCCATTTATGGTAGCCCCAATCTTAACAGAAAGCCAGCCAGTCCCTGCAAAACCCCCTGCTCCATTTGGCATCAGGCTTTGTTGTACATAGTTCTGTTGAGCCAATTAAAACTTTGCACCTCCTGTAATTACAATGCAAATGAAAGGAGGAATTTTGTTTTCAAAATCAGATTACACAGGTTAATTAAGAAGAAAACTTGCCTAGACCCAGGTTTACAGATAAGCAGTATTTTCAAAGAGCCCACTGACATGGTAGAATATGAATTCTGAGCTTGTGTTCTACATAATGGAAAGATCCATTATCCACCTGTCAAAGCAAGGGAGGGAAGTCCTGGAGACTGAAAAATATAATTATTAGGTATGCTGCTTAAAGTAATGATAAGGAGAAAGCGATTCACCAGTGTCTATTAGAAAAGAACTTTTCCTTGGTCCCATTTTGCTTCAGACTTAGAAAATGCTGGCTTTAAAAAGCACATAGCCTTCAGATGGCACGGATAATGAAACTGCCACAATGGATGCATTTGTGGAAACGAAAAACTTCTGTGCATTTGCTCTATTGTTATCTGTCTACCTGAGTAATTAAGGGGAGCTTCTGGTCACAGTGAAGACATTTGGGTCACAATTCAAACACATGACCTCCCTCGCTAGGAGGAAAGGTGAAGAAAGCTAAGAAAAGCAAACACTTCAGAAATGACCTTGCATTATTCTTGGTGCTACTGCAGAAAGATGCAATTCTAAGGGTGATGATGGAAAGGAATAAAATGCAACATTTATTTTCCAGACTGAGAAGCCAAATAACGCTTTGTTAGTGGTTTTTCTAAAGGAGCATTTTCTATCTTTGTCATTTAATCATAGCTGAACTCCTTGCGCATACAGGACTCAATGTCATACTTAATTTTTAGCCATTAGAAAGAGGGATACTGTGTAGATATTAAAAGCAGCAAAGATAAAGAAACAATTACATGCTATTAATGGCATGACAAATATCACGGATCAAATACAATAATTATCTAAAAAAGAAATTGAAAGTTTAGGGCGTAGGATAATTAACATGGGGTTAGAAAAGGTCATCATCCCTATCCTGAATCTAAACTCATCGCCACAATATAAATTAGGCCATTAGAAACTGAGTGTGGGAGTTGAACCAGCATCCACAGCATGATAGAGCACCCTGGAACATCTCATTAAATATTTCAAATTGATGAAGTGCTTTAGTATCCTTATGTTTTTATTTACCGATTTAAATTCAGCCCTACAAAGCATAAAATGAGACAGAGTTCAGCTTAGAGCCCAAAGGAGCTAGAAGAGAGGAGACATTTTCACGGAATTCTTCAGAACATATTCATTTCTCTTTGCACTCAGTCATTCTTTAGTGTTTTCGTTGTTACACACACACAAACACACACACACACACACACACACACACACACACAAACTGTTTTCAATGTTTTACTTTCTTGAGCCTTAAGAACATTTATCAGCATCCCAAGAGTCTTTACTCTCAAGTATGTGGTTATGCCTCTCCGTAAACCTTCTTCAATTCTTCCTTAGAATCTTCCGTTCACTCCTGTTTCCCCTCATAGTTTTAATCATGTGGTTCCGGAAGGCTTTTGCTATGGGGCATCAGGTTTGGAGAAATACGGGGTCCCTGCACGACAAACCAATAAACCCTGGTTCTTTGGGTAATGCAGCCTTTTCACCTACTCTGAGGATTTAACAGGAACTCACAAGCCCAATCCAGACCCCCTTCAAGTGCAGAAAGCCAACAGTGTGTCCCTGGGGCT
>NW_006288258.1:2309379-2313406 GCF_000327345.1 Myotis davidii
GCCGCACTGAGTGTTGCCAGGGGAGATTCCGCCCGCCCTGGAAACAAGCAAACTGCCCCTTTGGGATATAACACTGTTGCCTCAGAGCCCAGCCTGGTTTCTCCCTCATTTGACTTTCTTCCGTGGCTGCAGACCCTGCTCCCGGAAACAGCTCATTTCTTTTTCTGAGCTTCTTTCAGCTCATCCCATGGGAGAGTCCTGGCTTACCTTTTGCTCCGGCCTTTGGGAAGGCTACTTTCCTTGATCGTCAGTTACTATTTCAATAAGGAGTCAGGCCCTGACTGGTTTGGCTCAGTGGATGGAGGGTTGGCCTGTGGACTGAAGGGTCCCAAGTTCAATTCTGGTCAAGGGCATGTACCTTGGTTGCGGGCACATCCCCCACAGGGGGTGTGCAGGAGGCAGCTGATCAATGTTTCTAACTCTCTATTCCTCTCCCTTCCTCTCTGTAAGAAATCAATAAAATATATTAAAAAAACAGGGAGTCAGGAATCATGACCAAGGATCATTACTCTAAAAACTACCTTTGAGTTCTCTGGCTCCTGCTCATCTACCAGAAACTGCTACGACTTACAAAGAAGGCACGTGCCCCAGGAACTGAATTATCTCCCTGCTCTAACCTTAGTCTAGAACTTTCCATGGGCATTATAAGGAGTCTTACTAACAGTCTGCAGGAATCCTGAAGGACACTCCATCTGCCTGCATCGTGGATTATCTGACAACACCTGCAGCCTGCCATTAGACACCCCGAGACAACGAACCCACAGAGAAACATGGAACATTGAGATAAAAGCAATGTCCCCACACTTAGCAGCCTTGTTATCCTTAATCAGAACCCAGAGTGTATCCCTCCACTCTCATGTCCAGGCACCTGTGCTTGACTTTCCCTCCTTAACCCTTACTGATCTTTTCCTCCCCAAACTGTATCCATTCCTCTGAAAATCCCTGTTCCATGGTAAACAATGCACAGCAAAACAAACAACAAACGCCTCTTGCTCTTACCCAACTCTTCATCAAACATTCCCACCACTTCCTTGCTTTTTTGAAAACTGCCCCTCCTCTTGCACTAATTTCCCTGCACTCTGAAATGGAGACTGCAGTCACAGGGACAGGAAATTCGTGTGTCAGGAAGGGTGTCGGCATTTGGCTAGTCCCCAGCTTCTGGCCATCCCCAAGCCTTGCACTTCAAACTCTTACTCCTCCACCTCCATAGACAGAGACTGCCTCTAGTCACATTGTGCCATTTGGCTCTACAATTTGGAGTCATGCATAGCCTCCGAGTCATCTATATATATAAAAAGCCAGCGACCAGAATGCTGTAATGATCAGAATGACCGGTTGATAAGATGCCCACTGTGGCCAGCGAACTGGCCCAACCTGGGGGTGGGGGCCGGCCGGCCAACCTCCCACAACCCCTACCCCAAGCCAGCCCTGCCCCTAATCAGCCTCTCCCACCCCAATCGAGGACAAGGCAGCTGGCCAACCCCCCACAGCTCTTCCCCCTTGTCTGACCAGCACCTGATAGGCCTGCCCCACCCTGATTGCCCCTCCCACCCCTATAGCGGGTGGGACCAGCCAGCCAACCTCCTGCAGCCCCTCCCAGCAGCCAGCCCCACCCCTGATCAACCCCCTACTCCAATAGGGGGTGGGGCTGGCTGGCCAACCACCTGCAGCCCCTCTCCCTGGCTAGCCCCACCCTCGGTGGTCCCCCACCACCCCAATTGGCTGGCAGCCCCTCCCCCAGGCAACCATACCCTTGATTGTTCACCCCCTACCCTAACAGGGGGCGGGGCTGGCCGGCCAACCTCCTTCAGCCCCCTCCCTCTGCCTGGCCCCATCCTAGATGACCCCCCCACCCTGATCAGGGGTAGGGTCACCAGCCAACCGCCTGTGTCCCCTCCCCCTGGCCAGCCCTGCCCCTGATGGACCCCCACCACCCCAATTGGTCAGCAACCCTCTCCCCAGTCAGCTCCATCCCCAATTGGCCTCCCACTCCAATCAGGAACAGGGCCAGTGGCCAACCACCCATGGCCCCTCTCCCAGGCCACTGGCCCCCGATTGGCTCCCCCCACCCCAATCAGGGCCAGGGCCCACCAGCCAATTGCCCTTGGCTGCTCTCCCCAGCCACCCAGCCCTGATCAGGCCCCGATCAGGGAAGGCCAGCTGGCCATCCTCCCGCCATCTCCTCCTCCCAACTGGCCTGGCCCCGATCCTCCCTGATTGGAGCCAGGCTGGCTGGACCGCACCCATGCATGAATTTGTGCACTGGGTCACTAGTTTATAATAATAAAAGTGTAATATGCTAATTAGACTGGTTGTCCTTCTGGGCAACCTTCCAGACAAAGCCAGGGCTGCAAGGGAAGCCCTGGCCTTGGGTGCCAGAGGGTAGCCGGTACCAGCAGCCGGGGGAAGGAAAGCCTGCTCTTGCATGAATTTTGTGAATTGGGCCTCTAGTTTCTCATATTTATCACATGACTCCACACCAGGCTCATGGCTTTCCCTCTACTAAAATTCTTGTCAGTATTCTGGGGTAGATCAATGCCCATGGATGAGTCCAGTCCAGTTGCTTGCTTCATAGTTCCTTGAGCTTTTCAGCTCTAGTGATCTTCATATTTACCCTGCTGCAGGCTCTCAACTCCAAAACTCCACCTTGGACCTATAATTGCCTAAAACTACTCCCTCGTTGAAATTTTCAGCTGTAGATTCCCATTTGTACTAACACTTATCTTTCTATTTTCTCAAATATTTTCTCCTTGTATAAGTATAATTGCAGCCTATACAACCTCTAGTTCCTTATCTCCCTACCTTTCCTCCACCTATGTGTAAACTCCATTTCCCTCCCATCCAATATAGAACTGCTGGCATGTACTAGTGAAGACTCCAATGCCCAGTCACATTTCAGATACCAGCGAAGCTTAATTTTTATTTCGCTTTTAGGAAAAGTATAGAATATAAGAACTAGAGTTAGTATTTTCTTCCCATACTTCAAAGTTATTGTTTGTGATCTTGTGGTGCACTCACCCCAATTCAGAGACCACTGATTTATGCACAAATGCTTAAGCCATAATTCTTGCTGCTTCCATCTTCTCCATATATTTCAGCAGAGCAGCCAAGATCTCTTTAACTATGGTAATGTGTACAATTAAGTGAAACATATGTCTCTGCTTTTTTCTTAGTTTATACATTTCATGACACTTCATTAAAACATTCTTAAATTCCACAACTCTTTTTTTTTATATATAAAAAAGTCAACTTTTCATTTTAACCATATGCTATGAGAGTGTTTACTTCATTCGGTATTAATAAAGGTAACCGGGGCTGAAGCTCTCAGTGGACAGACAGGCTGAGGCGGCCAAGCCAGGGCAGGCTCCAGTCCGGGACGGGATCCCCAGGTCAGGTCCCCTTGGTCCAGCCCACCTGTGTTCTGTCCAGGTGGTGGGAGATGGCACTGCCCCCCATGGGGGAGTGGCAGCTTGTCACAGAAGCCAGGCTTGCGGTGGAGTCAGAACCAGCTCAGGAGGTGCGGCATGCTCCTGGTGCCCTGGTAAACCAGTTTTCCAGGCAGGGAGAATCCTTGAATGTAGCATCTGGGCAATTTCTGTGGTGTCAATACTCCCACCATGGCCCATTCCAGGCTCCCATGGTGACGTCGGTGAATGCACTGAGCTCAGAGTTGGGGAGCCGAGCACAGTCTGCTCCTCCCGCCCGCTCACCTTGTGCCTCTTCCTACCTCCCCTCACCCCCAACCACAATTAATTCCATGTATTTAATGAGTGGCTCCTATGTTTAGAACAAACTAATGGGTCCTGTTGTGAATTTTCAAGTTGACTAAGGCATTAATTAGACAAAAGAAAGAAATGTCAAAGACAAGCACTAAAGATGAGGGGAAATAAATGTATGAAATAAAGGTGCTAGGGGGTTCACTAAGAATATGGGGGAAAATAAATACAGTGCATTCCTTTTCACAGTAAAATAAAAGATCTGGAGTTCAGAACTCTGCCAGACCCAGAAAAACTATCATCTTGATTTG
>NW_006288258.1:2323674-2324308 GCF_000327345.1 Myotis davidii
TGTTTCCATCTTCTCCATATATTTCAGCAGAGCAGCCAAGATCTCTTTAACTATGGTAATGTGTACAATTAAGTGAAACATATGTCTCTGCTTTTTTCTTAGTTTATACATTTCATGACACTTCATTAAAACATTCTTAAATTCCACAACTCTTTTTTTTTATATATAAAAAAGTCAACTTTTCATTTTAACCATATGCTATGAGAGTGTTTACTTCATTCGGTATTAATAAAGGTAAGTTATTTGATTTAGGAAATCTTGCAAACAAACACTAATATACAAGTAGTATTGGCACAGCACAGCCAACAATCCAGGCCTCCAGCCAGCTCTATTTGATGGACACCCACTTCGTTTCACCCTCAATAGCAAACTATCCATCTATGCTCAAGAGATGCAATGATTGTTGTTCCACTGCCATTATCTGAAGGAATTAAATATGAATCCCATTTTTATATATTCCTGCCCTCTAAGAACATTAATATTTAAACATTATTAAATATTCAATAGTTTAATTTCATAGCTAGATATTTAGAAAAAGTCACTAAGTCCTAGACATGCAGGATATTGAAAAGACAATACCTGTAAAGGCATTATCGATGAGTAGAGCAAAATAATCTCAAACTGAACATGCGGG
>NW_006288258.1:2324495-2353890 GCF_000327345.1 Myotis davidii
GTATGAAATAAAGGTGCTAGGGGGTTCACTAAGAATATGGGGGAAAATAAATACAGTGCGTTCCTTTTCACAGTAAAATAAAAGATCTGGAGTTCAGAACTCTGCCAGACCCAGAAAAACTATCATCTTGATTGTCTTCCTCATATTTTAATTTATGACTCCTGGCTTAATGTAGTTTTTTTTAAAGAATATAACTTCTATTTAATGCTCAGTAAATATTTGATAAATAAATTAACATGGAGTAGAAAATGATGGATATCTGATAGTACAAAATTTTCATTGTTTTGCAGTGTTTAGCATAAATTTTCATTACCTCTCTTATTATGGGCCAAAATATTAAAATCAAATCATATATAATTTTACATGATCTCTGGTATTATGAGAAAAATGCTTAAAATTTTGAACATACAGTTGATTTTCCTGCTTATGGAGCAATATAATTAGAATCAGGATTAAGGTTATTATTGAGTTACATTTAAAGAAATAATGCTCATAAACTATAATATGTGCTCAATGTTTGGGGATTTTTTGTGCTTATTATTGGACTAATGTGACAACACACATTTTGTAAAGAGTCCACAGGCAGACCTTAGCTCATTTATGTTTTGCTAGCACTTTTTCTGCCTATAGAAGTAACTTAATAGTAATTTTAGAAAATGAGAACATTCTGAAGAGTAAAAAAGAAGAAAATAAAGCCTACCCACAATTAACATTAATATTTTAGTAGATTTCAGCATATCTTTTCTTAGGCATATACATTTGTAACATGAAATCGTATTTCTACAATTGTAGTTGCATTCTATTTTTTTGTTAGCCTATTATGGACATTTCTTCACTCATTAAATACTCCCTAAAAGCACGACTTTAATTTTTTCATAATATTCCATTCTATGGGTGAACTTATAGTTTGTGTAGCCTTCTCATATTTGTGAATATCTAGGTTATATCTGATCAAAATTCACTTTTTAAAAAATTCCTATACATGGGATTTCTGGTCCAAAGCTTATTTAAAACTTCTGATATAATTTGCCAATAGACTTTCCAGAAAGGCCTTACAGTACACAAAAGAAACTCCCATTTTACTATAGCCTATAAGCACCAGATATTATGTTATTTTACCCTCGTTGATTTGAGAAATGAAATAGTATTATAGCATTATGTTTTAATTGTACTTTCCTTATAAACTACTGTTAACATATTTTACATGTTTGCTTCCATAGATGATTATTGAGTTCCTGTATGTCCTTTTCTGAATTTGCTGCTGGTGTTATACTTTTCTAACTGGTATAATAACATATTTCTTCACACAGTAAGGATGCTGCTGCTATTTTAATATATATGTTGTAAATATTTTCTTCAGTTTATTATTTCTTCTAATATTTTGAACTTAAAAGTTTAAATAATCTTTATTCTATATTTTCTCATGCCATGTATTCTGCCATTTTTTAGACTATCTTGTATCATTTCTTGTGCCAGTTACATAGTATCTCTTTATAACATTCTAATACTTAACAGGCAGCTCTTCTGCAGATATCTTTAGCTATTCTGTTTGTTTGGACACTGAGAGAATGAGTGGAGCTGGAGGGGACAAAAAAGGAAGACAATAATCTTACTTTTTTCTTCATTAATTATGTATGACTTTAATATTAATAACAGATTACTTTTATAACCTTATAACTCCTTTATTACTTTATAACTATTTTGTCAAATTCAATATTTCTCTCATTCTGTTTAGAAACACATCGTGTTAATGAATTAACATGAAGATAATGAATGTATCTATTTTTATAATATTCATTTTCCTGTTTAAGAACATACCATGTTTCTTTGTTTAGCCATTTAATTTCCTCCCCATTACTGTTTGCAATTGTTCTTACAAAGACCTGTGTGTTTCTTTTTCATAACCCAGTTGTTAGATTATTGAGAATGTCATATTTTAAAATCAATTTCACAACAATTTTTGGCTATTATATAGAACTCTATTGTTTTGTATATTTCTTATATATTTCCAATTTATTTTCAGTGGAATCTCTTAATATATATTTATTTTATCAGAGAATGCTGTGATAAGTATTAACACTAATATCTGCTGATTGTCACAGTTGATTGGTTCTTGCTCCCAGAACAATGCTAATGGGGCAGCAGTGCCTCCTGGTCTTGTTTAGATTTTAATGGGAATGCTTCTGGTGTTTCAAGGTTAGGTCTGATGTTGTCTATTGACCTCAATAGACAGCTTTTACTACACAAGATAACTATCCATTTCTATCTTTCCATAATTTTAGAGAATTGGTTGTTACGTACTGTCAAACTGCCTTTCTGCATTTTTAAAAATAGCGTTTTCCCTTTGACTTATTAATTATATGTATTATTGGTGTGGGTGGTGGATGGTGATGGCTTATACGGAAAAAGGATTACCAACTATTTGAAAACTGAAAAGAATATATTCTTTAAACTGATGGGTTTTGAGCTTTTTGGAAGTAATTCTTTGACTTCTGTTTCTAGTTGATTTTTTTCTTGGTTAATAATTTTTAGTGACTCAGTACTGCATTTATTTCCTGCTATGCTACTTAAATGGGGTTCCGGGTAAATCTTATTGCATTTGATAGTCACAATACTATGAATTTGGTAGACCCATCTCCCCATGAAAAATAAATGTAGTAGCTCAAACAGGCTGTGACTTGTCCAGTGTCACACCGGTATAATAAGTAGAAGTCAAGGTTAAATCCCAAATAATTCAGAGTTCGCTTTTATGTTGACCAAACTGTCCTGCCTCTTCCTCTAACTTGTAGGTGGCCCTGTGAGTCACCTTAACTTATCCCTCCAATATAATTCAACACTTGCTTTTTTGTGTTCCTTGAGGTAAACACCATCATTTTATTCATTGCATTGTATTGACAGAGATGGACTTCAGGTCCCCTCTGCTTTATTCCCGCTTCAAGACCCCGACTTCCCTTTATTTACTTTAGAGACAATTGTACGTGCTTCCTTTGGCTCTTTGAGATTTAAGTTTTCTCCCAACTTCTTGCTAGTTTTACAACACAGGAAAGGTCCTTCCCAATAACCACTGAGCCATCCCCCCAAATATAATCATCAGGAAAGATAGCACTTCAATCCCTCAGTTTCTGTGAAAGACAGGAACCTAATTTCAATTAGATAAGCAACAACTAGCAAGCACAGATGGACTAATTACATTGACCAGTGTTCCCATTAATGTCTTTGAGTACCTTCCCATTAGTTTATCAGGTGCTTAATAACTCTTCTGCTTATTGTTTTAGTGGAATTGAGTTCAAACTCTCTCGCCTTATTACAATAGTCTTGAATAAAGTATTCCTTGATTGTTTAAAACTCAGACACAATTTTTCTTTCAGAGTATTAAAATGTTTCAATTTTAAATATTCCTCTCTGTCTGAAATTCTTGGAGGCTATACTGGGTTTTAGTTCTGTTTTGAATCCCTAAGACTTTACAAAAGTGACTAAACATACTAAGTATTTAATACATGTTGACTGAACACATGGAATATATTAGAATTACTGAATAAATTAGTGAATAATGAATAATGAATAAATAGGCTATGGGTAGGCAATCCTGGTCCAGAGTCCTTGTCTCCATTATAAGCACCAATTTCTTAATTAAAAAAAAAATCATTTGAAAGGGCTAACCCTGTACTGATGTCTCCTGCTATGCAGAAATAGGAAATTCCGAAGTTAGTGGCAGCTAAGTGATACCCTTTCTAAAGGAGATTCAGATATTGTTGAGGGGGTGACCTCATCCTTCTGATTTAAATTGTAGGATGTGTGTAGTTCCACCACCTCCTTTGCTGGACAACCTCTTTAAATTCCCTGGGAGTAGACCAGCAGAGGCTGGCTAAGGAACCTTCTCTTCTGCCCATTCTACCTACACCAGGATTGAACCCGCGACCCTTCCATGCACAGACTGACATTCTAATCACTGAGCAACACCAGCCAGGGCACTGTTTTTGTTATTTTTATTTTTTTAATATATATTTTATTGATTTTTTACAGAGAGGAAGGGAGAAGGATAGAGAGTCAGAGACATCGATGAGAGAGAAACATCAATCAGCTGCTTCCTGCACACCCCGTACTGGGGATGTGCCCACAACCAAGGTACATGCCCTTGACCAGAATCCAACCTGGGACCCTTCAGTCCACAGGCCGACGCTCTATCCACTGAGCCAAACCAGTTAGGGCTGTTTTTGTTATTTTTAAACACTT
Organism: Myotis davidii; assembly: GCF_000327345.1. Lineage (NCBI taxonomy): Eukaryota > Metazoa > Chordata > Mammalia > Chiroptera > Vespertilionidae > Myotis > Myotis davidii. The sequence goes on from NW_006288258.1 coordinate 2,328,729, forward strand.
AGCACACTTTGCAATTAAGTATCTATACTTGTGTTTATTTGTTCAAAGAATATTTCTTTCATAAGCTCATGATTATAAACCAAGTTTTTATTGACTTCTACATCCTGGCACATGGCACACATCAGACACATACTTCCTGATTTCAAAATGGTCATCTCAAAGGAGCCAGCCACAATGAGAGAGGAAGTCCACATGCCTGGGATGGAGAGTTCATGGAACAGCCAACTAGGACGGAGCCTGGGCGCCTTTGACGAGGTATTCCCAGCTGGCCACCCCAGAAGAGGATGTAACACCCGTGCACAGACTACCCTCAATTCTTTAAAATACTTTTAAATGTGTAGTTGGAATTGCTACCATTTAGAAATGTGGCTTTTATGTGGGAAGGGTTTATATCTTGAGAACTTTCTACAAAGCAAGACAGTTTAGCATCAGTGTTCACTCTTTCTGAAATATATTTTTCTAAAAACCAGAAAAACTAACTGCTGAGAATTAATAGCCATTCATTCATGAACTGTCTAGGCTTGAATCAAAGGGAGCCGACCTTACAAGAGGCCAACTAAGGAGTCTGTATTCCATTCAGAAACCTTTCTCTGTCCACTTCACCTGAAACTGCCTCACATGTGTTTCTCTGTCACTATTTTGCATTTTCCTGACACAAGTTACCCATTTCAGGTGAAGTATTGCAAGAGTGGATAAGGTTAGAGGTGTGCTAAAATGTTGCTTATACCTATATAATAAAAGGGTAATATGCAAATAGACTGAATGGCAAAACGATCAGAGTGCCTGTGGCCCCTTGCCCTGGTCGGCCCCACCCCTGGTCAGCCCCCCGCCCCAGCCAACCCAACCATGGTGGTCCCCATCGGGGCAGGCTGACTGGACCCCACCAGTGCATGATTCATGCACCAGGCCTCTAGTTACATACAAAATATTTACCTAAGGTAAAATATTGCATCAGATGTTATTAAACACTCCCCACAGGGGGAGCTCTGCTCAGCCACAAGCCAGGCTGATGGCTTCCAGCACAGCAGTGATGGCGGGAGCCTCTCCCGCCTCCTCAGCAGCGCTAAGGATGTCCGACTGCAGCTTAGGCCTGGTCCCCGCTGGCAAGTGGGCCTCCCTGGAGGGCTCCTGGGGAGCCCTAAGCCAGCAGATGGACATCCCCCGAGGGTTCCAGACCCTGCGAGAGGGCACAGGCTGGGCTGAGGGACCCCACCGAGTGCACAAATTTTTGTGCACCGGGCCTCTAGTCTTATATAATAAAAAGCTAATATGCAAATAGACCGAACGGCGGAACAACTGAACAACCAAACAACGAGTCGCTATGATGTGCACTACCACCAGGGGGCACGCACAGAACATGGCGGGCGTCAGCTGCGGTGGAATGGTGGAGCAGGTGCATGGGGGCACCAGACCAAGGCAGGGCACCAGTCACGGTCATAGAGGTGAGCCTCTGGTGGTTACTGAAAATTCTTTGCTCCTGATGCCCACGGTCCCGCCCAGTGCTCACACCTGCTGCCAGCACTTGGTGCTGGCCCTGATCACTTGGCACCATCAGTGGGTGCGAGTGGTGGCTGGCAGCCCGATCACCCCTGAGAGTTTCTCCACTTCCCCCTGCTCCTGAGGGGCAACTGGAGCAGCAGCCGCCCCTCACACCCACTGACGGTGCCAGCCCCAATCGCTCCATGCCATCAGTGTGTGGGAGCAGCGGTGGGAGCGGGACTGCTGCAGAAAGGGACTGGGGGCCATAGTGGGAGGGGCCGGGCGGGGCTATGGAGGATAGGCCGAAACCCACCCCTGTGCCCACTGCAGCCTCGTGGCCCACAGTTCCTTTCAAGGTACACGAATTCATGCACTGGGCCCCTAGTATTATAATATTTGCATGAAAGTATAGAAGTTAGAATGATGAATTATGCCACTTTGTTAAATTTCTGTTTGGACTAGGGTAAGAATAGCTGTAGGCTAATGTGATTAGTGGTTGGAGCACAGGTTTGGGGACCAAAAAAGCCTGTACTAGTATCTAAGCTCCATAACTTAGTAATTATATACTCTTTATGCAAGTTTCTTCACCTTTTTGAGACAAATTTCCATAATATATAAAATACCACAACATTTCTTTTTTTAAAAAGACCCAAGGATATAATATTTTTAAAGTTTATAATGTAGTGTCAGGCAAATTACTAATGTTCAATAAAAGGCGATAATATGATGAGGGTGATGATAAAGAGCATTTCACTGTCAACTTCATATTATGAATCACTTTATTTTTTAATTTGTTTTTATTGATTTGAGAGAGAGAGAGAGAGAGAGAGAGAGAGAGAAATGGAGAGGGAGAAAGAGAAAGAGAGATACACTAAAGGGAGAGAGAAACATCTATTGGCTGCCTCCTGCATGCCCACCACTAGGAGTTGAGCCTGCAACCCTGGCATGTACCCTGACCAGGAATGGAACCTCTGACCCTTTAGTGAATGGGAAGACACTCAACCAACTTAGCCACACTGGCCAAGGCCTGAATTACTTTAAGAAGTCTTGTCATGCCAAAACCGGTTAGGCTCAGTGGATAGAGCGTCGGCCTGCGGACTGAAAGGTCCCAGGGTCGATTCCGGTCAAGGACATGTACCTGGGTTGCAGGCACATCCCCAGTAGGAGATGTGCAGGAGGCACCTGATCGATGTTTCTCTCTCATCGATGTTTCTAACTCTATCTCTCTCCCTTCCTCTCTGTAAAAAATCAATAAAATATATTTAAAAAAAAAGAAATCTTGTCATAAGTCTCACATGCTATAAATAGACCCCCAGTCTTTAAACTTAACTGTTAAATTTGACATAAAACTTATATATACATAATACCTTTTAATCTCTCTTTAAATTATCATTCTCTCACACCTGTTTATCTCCCATCAGTAGCCTCTTGATTTTGTCATTTCTGTGGGAAGAACCTACATTGTCCTGGGTTGGGGTAGAGATCGGGGCAGTGGGCTATGTGGGAAGGCTGACCAGTGTCAGAGGAACTGTCAAACCATGATGCCTGATGCCTTTTCCCTAGAGGCCTGGGTTCCAGTCTCAGCTCTATCACCACTTAATGACATGACCTTGGGCAAGTGACAGCCTGTCTAGGCTTAACGCCCTCATTTGTAAAATGAGGGGATTGGCAAAGATTCTCTTCTAAAGCTCCTTGCAGCTCTACAAGGACTGTGATTAGTGCATGTCACTCTAGGCAACATCTCACTGTCTGATCTAATAAGGTCACGTATGTTCAGTCTATCCATGCATCATTTTGCAGAGGTATTACAATTCTTTATTGATGTTCTTTAGGTCAGTTTGAATGAATGCTATTAGTAGATGTGGTCTCCCTAAAAATGTACTAGGTAATAAACTTGCAGTGAAACCCACACAGCCATTAACAAGTTATTCCCAGGAGTTCAATACAATATTTCTCTAGGCATACTCCCATCTTTTCACATATCACATTGGGTAAGCCTGGCACCAATGGCCATCATTATCCTCACTAATAGCTATTATTAGTGATCACAACAGCCTCATATGCTTTTTTGGGACATCCAGATATGTAGTATGTAGCTTTGCCTATAAGAAAATAAACAAAGATAGTAAACAGCTCTTTACATTCTTGTGTAAGCCCCTATGCTTTTCTCTTATTTTTCTTTGTTAATAACAGTAGAAAGTGGGGCATTGTACCCTTCCACTGCATTTTGCTGGTTGCATTTAATGAATTTTTTTATGTAACTTGGACAAGTAGTTTTTACTCAGAAATCGTTTTTTGTTCATTTCTCTTCCAGAATCATATTTCTAGGCTTTAATAATTTTGTCTCACTTGGTCTGAACAAGATTTAAAAGATACACACACACACACACACACACACACACATACACACTAGAGTTTACCCTTGTTTATAATGCAGATCTATTTACAGGACTTGACTTCATCAGATTGTTTAAAAAGCTTACTACACACGACACAATAACCCCATAGATAAATGTCCTGAATGGATAGCATAATTAAATTAAAAGTTGGAGGCCAATTTCTTTCACCTTGCGGTGCTGGTAGCTGGATCAAAGTATTTACATTCACATTTTAATCCTTTAATCTAGGAATCAATGTATGACCTGAGGCAACAAGTTAACAGCTTGCCCAAACTAAGCCTGGACAGATGGCAACATTGATCTAGATTTCAATTTCTTAAGACCCCTGGAAATATCTGGTAGGGGATCCGGATAAACAGCCACAGGGGAGCGGGGACCCTTCCCACAACAGCTCTCCAATCCCTGTGTCATCACTTACTTTCCCTCTCAATCCAGGGAACTGAGTTTCTTGCATTTTCTGTAAAAATTACACATTTTATTAACAAGAGCTATTTTCTCTAGGACAGTGGAAATCAAGACAAATCCGATTTCTAGTTAATTCACTCAGGTCATCACAAATATGTCTTCTCCTTTCGAAACAATTCTGGTACATAGCCCTGTGATTCTAAGATCTCCCTCTTTTAAAATTCTGCCTTGTTTACTTGTCACTATTCATTCTTTGGATCTGTTGAGATTTTATAATTCTTTTTTTTTTTTGAAAAAAATTCCCCAAACATCTTAAGACCTCAATTTTCTTTGTAGGTAAAACCTTCAGGGCCTAGCTTTCACAGCAGATGGCAACAGTTTCCACCTTTAAAGTAACAATATTGTTCCTGCTACAAACCCAGATGAATGGATTGAATCTCTGCTATTCTGAATTTTTGTGCTCCTTAACCAAGAGCATACTTCCTCATGTTTGCCTGGCTCATGTATGTTTTATTTCATTCTCTTCCTCTAACCATCTGAAAGGCATATTCCTTTCCTTATCTTCTCTAAATTGTTATCTTGCAAGTTGTGTGTTCCTAATGTCCCAATGGACATTTGAGGATGTCAAATAGTCCATTTGATGGTAACTATTTATAGCTTCTCCAGGTTCAATTGAGCAAATCGCATTTTTATCAGTCCAGCTCTTTCATTTCCCTCTAATATTTAATTTATTGAGGATAATTAATTAAGTAATTGCAATGACTGATTTAGTTGCCTTGCTTATTTCATTTTCACATCCAAGGCACATGGCCCTATTAGTTCTCTGATCAATTCATAACCCTGCTCAAAATCTAATTTCTTCCAAATTATATAAGCTTATTTTCCACTATCCCCTACACACCACCTTCACCTCACTCAGGTTTGCCTTCTCTTTCTCCATTGGACACTTGATTCTAATTCCTACTTCTGCTGCTTGGTCTGCCTGGAGCACTTTGTCCTTCCCATGGACAACCTGTGCCTCTGTCAGGCTCAGTGTCCTCAAAGCCATGCTGCCCACAGCAGCCCGCATACTTCACTCTCCTATTTACCTTCTTAGAACTTCAACAGGCCTTACAATTCAGGACACATTAAACACACTCTAGTACTGTTCCAACCAGACAGCGGCTCCCTGCCATCCTCAGCCCAGTGCACAGTGCTTACCACATAGTACACGAAGTATCAGCGAGCCACTTTGTGTTACATCAAGAGTCTCTATAATCTCAAGGTAGAAAACAGTTTCAGATGAATATTTCCAGCTTTTCCCCTCAAGTAGCATAACACTCATTGTACAAAATATACGCAATAAAAACAATCCCTGTTATCTAAATACTCAGAATATCTACTATTAGTAGATGTACTTATGTCCAGTCTTTCCTAAATAGAGTTGCAAAAGTCATTTAATTATATATTTAATTATCAGGAAATGTATATTTCCATTTCATTTTTCCACTTAGCAGAAAATTAGGGTTTTTATAATAACATCAGAGAGCCCTCAGGAACCTGACTATATATTGTTTAATCATCTAATTATTTTCACATTATTGGGCATTATTAAATTAAGTCCAAAATTCTAATTTTGTCATATTGACAGTGCTATTAGGGACCCACTTCATGTCAATTTGTGTGTTTCTGATTATTTCCATAGAACAAATTCCTAAAGTGGAACTGTTATATCAAAGGGTAGAAGTTGATGTAAGACATTTGATTGATATTGCTAATTTGGCAGAGTTAAAGTATCCTCCTGATTTCTTTGAACTGGTTATTCATTCTCTTATTAAATTCATTCATTTCTACAGACATTTGTTGAGTAAGAGTGTCTGCTGCTTGCTGAAGAGAGCCTGAAGCCAACTTCAGCCCAGTCCTGTTGCTGTTACAATGAGGAAAGATTCCTCCAGGTTCAGGGTGGCAGGTTATCTGTCAGCGAATGTGCCATTAAGTTTTACTTTTTTAAAATGAGGTGGTTTTATTGGCTTTACTTTACCCAAGATGCATCACAGGTCTTTGGCTATTCCTTCTACCAGATAAAACTCAATTAAACCTGAATAAAAGACAATTGGATGGTACTTGCTCTCTTAAAAATTTCTACTCCTCAATATAAAACACCATATTAAAAGAAAACAGCATTCTGCTATCTTACCAGCACCATTATGATCCACGTTTGAATGGACTGGAGTTACCTGTTGTTTGGAATTACCTCTTTACTAGAAGTACTTAGCCGTTTCCATCAGCTCTTGGATGTTTTGCTTGTACTTCATAAGTTGTAGAGGGTAGATTTAATTTCTCTACTGAGTTAGTGATCACACTGGAACTCTTATTTTGGGAATTGGATTACCTTCAGATATTTCCCTTGGGTTTTCTGAAGTTGAACGACATGAGGATCCTAACATTTTACTTTCTTTGTGAACGTATCTCTTCCAAAGTATTCTAAAATTTCACTTCATCCAAACTTCAAATGCCCATATCCCACTGCTTTATAGGTGGCAGAAGTTAGGAAGCAAGGTAAGTAAGTCAGCATGAACAGAAAATTTAAAGGCGAATTTTCTGATCCTAAAGTAGAAACTTTTCATCCTGGTTTTAGATTTTAGGCAACATGAGAAAAACCTATCTCTGAGAGTGGTGTCTGCCCTAGTTTGCATCCAATAGATCAGTAGAGAGTATAGGTTCTAATGCTTTTTTTTTTTTTTTGTAAAGCTGCAGATGTACTATTCTTTATAGTACTTTATATTTCTTTTATTCCAGGGACTGTCCAGAAAACAACACAGAAAGGATGCATTTTCCCTTCTTCTAAGCTGCTCTAACACCATGCCTACTTTGGTGGCTTCCACTATGACACAGCTACAGGGAAAGTTAAAATGAGGAGACCATGGTTGAATGAACTCGCAACAGACGAGACAGGCCGAGAGTTAGAGTTTTGGCAAGACAACTGAACTTCTCAATAATATGTCAGCCTTATCAGGGAGAACTGAAGCTCTCATTACAAACCAAGACAGAAGCTCTCATTACGAATCAATACGATGCTATCAAGGTTGTCATGTGAGGTGGGCACATAGAACTCCCCTGAGGCCCAGGACCATTTATTCGAGCTTCCTTCACCGTTAGGGATGGGTATCTTGTGTAGCCCTCACCGTGGTCAGAATGGTTAAGGTGTTCTAGTGAGGAAGCCTTCAGGAGTGGTATTTTGGAGACTATAGGTATATGAGGACATCAGTGCTGAAAGTTCCACAGCTTCATACAATGTTTTTCTAGTGCAATGCTGTCGTTTGATTTGAAGTATGGCCCTAATCAAATTCAAAGTTTACTTAAAAATGTAGAATGTTATAGAGGTATGCCACTGTCCTAGGATTTACTCTCTTGACCCAGTTGTCTGGCAGTTTGAGCTGTATCTTCTACTATGAATACTCAAAAATGAAAAATATCTTATCAGGGCAGCCAGAAAATAAACACTAAGAGGCAAAGGATGGATGAAGCATTAGGGACTCAATCTGTTGGATGGGGTGGATAAAGAGAAATGAGGTCAAATCTATCTGGCTCCCTGATCAGTGTCTTGCCCCTTCCCTAGCAGGTAGGTCAGGAGGGATTATCTGAGGCAAGTGCAAGGGAAGGAAGGCATCTGCTCTGCCTCTCTCTCACTACCGCTTCTTTTGCCTTTTATTTACCGACTCTTGCTCCTTTTCTTTGAACTTTTCCTCTTTTGCTTGTGATTCTCATCTTTTACTTCACCTCAGAAATGCCTGATCTGAGTTATGATTACTTTAAGTTTGTTCAACTTCTTGAAATCATTCAGCGACAGTTTCAGATTTGCATTTCTATTTTTGGAGTCGAGGGAGTACTTTCAAATTCCCCCCTTTGTTCTTCAGAACCACCTCTATCTTATCACATTTCTAATCAAACGTTAGTCTTAAAATACCTGTCATTTCTCAGACTCTGGAAATGCTCCTGCTCTGACAGAAGTTTTTGAGGGGGTTGAGTATATATTTTTTAATTTGTAAAATGAAATAAAACTATAATTTGAGAGAATTGGGTTTATTCTGTTAGCTACAATCCTCAAGGACAAACATTGAATTATTTTCTTTTTCTCTCTCCCTTTTTTAAGTTTAATAGGGTGGATTTCTATGAGTCACAGGATAGTTTTAAATAACTTTGTCCATGACCCTTTGAATGAATTCAGAGACACATATCTATAGGAGGTTTTAGGTTAGTTCATTTGTATCGATTTCACTAGTATCAAAAACTTTTGGAAGATCATATTTGATTATCCTCCTGCCTCTCAGTTTTTTTGTGTGTGGACCAGGGAGGGAACCTGAAAGTGTGCTGGGCTCTCTGGCCTAATTGGAATCTTTTGCTTCCTCTGTACCTATAGCTGGATCCTCACCTGCTGCTCTCTCTCCTCGCATAGTCTCCACTGACAGAGAAACTGGGCCCCCAACTCCTGAAAGGAGACTGTCTCTATCTGCAACCATATTTATGTCCCATCCAAAGAGTTAAGGCATTGCCCCGGTGTCCAACCTCAGTTTCCAACTTACTATCTTCTCAGTACTTTTTTTGTAGGGCTGGCCCACGTCTGTGTCCTCTACTCCACGATCTGTGTCCACTGGCAAGTGTCCTGTCATAGAGAGACAATGCAAATCAAAGAAAGGGACCATCATCTTGTTTTGGGGTCATTTCCTCAGCAGGCCTCTTTAGATCACCCTGAATATAGAAGATCCCTCCAAAAATGACTCACGAGCCCAGGAGTGTGTGAGTGTGTGTGTGTGTGTGTGTGTGTGTGTGTGTGTGTTTTCTTTATAACACTGATGACAACACATAACAATAGAGGCATAATATTTGTTGTCTGGAAATGTGGGTTTTGTCTGCCTCTATGGAAGCCAGGGAAGTGCCCGTCTCTTGTTAGCTATTTTACTATCAAAATCTAGGATAGTTTTATAAACATAGCAAGCACAGAGTAAATGCTTATTAAATGCAAAAATGACCATCACTGACCTGTTGAATGTTTTCATGTCATGATCTGTGCTTCCCTCATCAAAACTAGTAACTCACCCTCAGCCATCTTGAGAGTTCCAGCACAGACCCGGACATCACTCAGGATGCTCCCCGCTGACTCTAGCAGCTGCCCAAGGTGCCCGTTCTGAAATCTCATGGGCTCTTCTCAAGTGAACATGTGATTACAGAATCTGAAACCAATGTGAGGCATTAGAGATTCTGTAATTATCACAAGGCTATAACTCAGAGAATGTGCTTGGGTAGCACTCATGTTCTCATCCTGAATACACATGAGGGGTCATTTCTAGAAGGAAGTTTTACTTCTCTGAAGCTGCCCTATTGTTGCACTGACTAAACGAGTGCACTAAGGCTTTTCTGTCAGCATATCCAGCCCTGCCTCAGATTCAGACCAATTCTATCCTCTCTCACAGCTGTACACCCTCAGTGCTTGAGGTGTAGCTTTACCAACTGCCCTGTATTAGATTCAGTGGATCTGAGACAAACTCATATTCATTTGCATGCTCACTAAACTGCAGACTTTTTCTTTTTCAGCCTGCGTAAAAAAAAGATGTACGACCAGATATTCATCCTGATTCCTGATTTACATTCCAGTTTTCTCAACTGGCACTAAAGCATGCACCAAACCTTAGGTCTTTTGGCTTGACTAGAACCCTGACAAGCCAACCAGTTCTGGCCAGCATTCCTCTCCAAGAGGAAGACACACTTTTCCCTGCAGCTGCTAGCCACGAACAAAACCCACAATGCTACTTCCACCAGCCAGTCCTGGCTCTGCCTGCTGCTTCCTGCCCCTCACCCAGGCAGCGCCATGTGCATGCATCAGCCAGGTCAGGTCAAGGATGCCAGACTGTGTTGTAAGCTTTCCATCTCCAGAGATGAGACCTCTTGATACACCCAGCGTCTGTTCCTCAAAGAGGCTGCAATCAGTTCTGATATGCTCCGAGGCCCTTGAACTATGAATGTACTTTTTAAAGGAAATTATGACTGTGTTCCTCAAAGGAAAAAGGCGCCACTGGCCTTGTGATCACTTCCTTGGCAATTCCAGTTAGGCTTTTTTGTGTATTAGTGGAAAGGAACTTCTAGTAAGAAACTTGTTGTTCCAACCCTTTCCTAAATCCTTACCTAACCAAGTTAGGAGACCATCTCTGTCAGTTCTTTGATCTTAAAGAAACCTATTGTTCTTTTTTAAAAAAGTTAGATATATAATTTAAAAATTACATATATATAATTATATATACAATCAATCAATTTTATTGATTTCAGAGAAGAAGGAAGAGGGAGAGATAGAAACATCAATGATGAGAAAGAATCATTGATTGGCTGCCTCCTGCAGGCCCCTTCCGGGGATCAAGCCTGCAACCTGGGCATATGCCCTTGACTGGCATTGAACCCAGGACCCTTCAGTACACAGGCTTATACTCTATCCACTGAGCCAAAGCAGCTAGGGCGAAAATCTACTGTTCTTTAGTCTATTTCCCAGGCCCCTGAACATAACTCCCCGTCTCATCAATATGACAGGATTAAGCCTCAGCTAATGTTTCCAGACCACTGGGGCTAGCTCCAGACCTTCTCAAGTTTGTCACTCACCAGCTACTGTAACTGCCTTGCACCTGTTGCTGCCAGTGCCCTGACTTGGGCAGGATGTGGGACCAGCCACTTATGAAAAATTCTGAAAACAAGTTACAGATCTAAATTCCTAGATTTGATATATGCCCTACTAATTATTTTATCCAAAACAACTTTTGCAACGTCACCCCTAGATCTCAGAAACTTCACTCATATGAATTAGGTTGGGGAGGAGCATCATGGGAAACAGATGCATGATATGGACCTTCTCCATGAAATAGGCTTAAATTCACACACAAATTAGATGTATAATATGTGGAACTCAGAGATACCTAAAACTCATCCATGGATCCAAGGTTAACAGCTGCTAAAATAAAGTCCAACAGAGAGAGCTATTGAATCTGTCCAGGACTTGCATGAATAGTGAAAGTTTCTGCAGAAGCATTCTTTTTCTTCTTCTTCTTTCACATTCCTAATTTTAAGGATACAGATTCCTTAAAAAAGAGGTTAACAGTTATCTAAAGACAATATTGAGACTCCAGAGAAGATGGTAATCTGGTACCTTCTGACCCAAAGGATGAACCAAGTCACTTGGGAGCCTAACAGAAATGCAAAATCTCAGGTCCTGACCTAGACCCACTAAATCAGAATCTGCATTTTTAACAAGTATACACACACACACACACACACACACACACACACACACACGGTAAAAATTGATCTAGCAAATATGAGAGAAGTACCCAGGCCACCTCTAAACAGAGAGTAATGTTATTTGGCTTGCTCTGAAAATTAATCCTGCCTTTGCCCACTTGGCAAGCTTCTATCTATCCTTCAAAATCCTACTCAAACATAATCCCTTCCATGAAGCTCTTCTGCATCTGCCCCCAATTCAAGAAAGCGTGATTTATTCCCAGCCTCTTGTTTTCTGATTTTGTCCTATTCTTTATGCAATGTTGTTCACATCAAGAGGTTTGCATACATTTTTAAAACATGTATTTTCTTAAATCCCTAAATAAAATTTAATTTAGAATCTGGCCATTTATTAAATACTTCCATTTCCGAAGTTTCATGTTCCTAATGCAACATCAGATATACAGTTTCTTTGAAACCTCACTTTCACATTCAACAAAGAGTTATTTAAAAAAAAATAGAGGGTTTCATCTTTAAACCGTTAGCAAAAATAGTTCAGCCCAGTGTGACTCAGTGCTTGAGCGTGGACCCATGGCCCGAGTGATTGCTGGTTAGATTCCCAGCCAGGGCATATGCCCAGGTTGTGCGCTCCAACCCCAAGTAGGAACATGCAGGAGGCAGCTGATAGACTTTTCTCTCTCATTGATGTTTCTATTTCCCCATCCCTCTCCCTTCCACGCTCTCTCTATCAAAAAAAATCAATAAAAACATATTTTTGTAAAAAACCATTAGCAGGAATAATACTAGAATATCCTGGATCAGCTCTACATTGTTGCTTCTCTAATGCACATCATTAAATGCAACACACACAATACAGCTCCACACGTGAGCCTGACTGAAGTTCTTGAGACCCTCCCTGGCGACTGAGATGCACCTGGCTGTTCTGTTAACTCTGTCTTCTTCACAGGTTACAGTTACACACAGAAGACAAATAGTAAACAGGTCCAAGTCTAAAACGGCTTTCTCAGGTTTCCGCAAAGCTTGGGACAGCATCTGGGCATTTGGTGGGATCTGAGTCATGGAAAAGCTGATTGGCTGTGACAGCACTACCTGTGGCAGGGCTCCGCCCCTGAAGCCTTTTCCAAGCAAAGCCTCCTTATTAACCCTTCCAAAGGGCCCTGCCAGATTCGAATTCAGGGCCATATTCTTGGAGAGGTTTGATCTGATCCTTTAAATTGTCTTCTTTACATGCTTTATTTCTGAGATGTAGAAGATAAACAGGAGAAAGAATAAGAAAATGAGGGCAACGTGAATTAAACAATGGAAGATGGAAGGCAGATAAAGGACAAAAATTGAGGGAGAAAAAAGGCATTGTTTATGCTCAATAGTCTGAGGAACAGCCTTCCAGTATTTTCTAGCATTATTTCATATTACTCTGCTTATCGAGATAACTAATTTGGCTGAAGATTGTATGGTCCCAGTCTCATGTCCCAACTAAATAAAAACTTAAAGTGTGCCACCGTATTAAAAAAAGAATCAACCTAATATAACACATATATTGATCAATATAGTGATCTGATAATAAGGCATTTAATATGACAGGGAAAATTCTCTAATCAGGTCAGGAATGACTTTGCATTCAACTGTATTGTGTAAGATAATACAGGAATCAGACAAATTAAAAATCAATCAGTGCTTACTCAAAATTAAAGAATGTGTCTATCCTTTATCAATCTCATTAGACTTCAAACATGATTTCATAAATATCAAAAGAAAATATAAACAAGTCAAGGCTGCTAAGTTTTAGACAGGACTGAAACAGTTGTTGGCAAAATAAAAAGACACAGATTTGGAAGCCCAGTAAAATATTCTCCTGCAACCTAGAATAAGTTAATTCATTGTTTCTAACTCATCATTTACTATAAAGTTACCCATTTGAAATATATTTTTAAAAAAATTTATGCCTTCTGCGGTTTTTAGACATTTCTAACACATATTGAGTTATGAAATTTGGGGGGATTGGAGACCCTCAAATCTCCTTAATCTGTTTTATACATCCACAATCTGCTGTTCATGCTGCCATTGACACAAACAGTGATACTCATTCTGTCAATAAAAACAGCATCGATGCTAAGAAGCAATTTAGAATATTGATCCCTAGCAGCCTCCTATAATCTAAAGCCACTGTTTATTATCCATTATCACCCATTGCTAGAAAAACATTTCCCACTCTCAAATTTCAGACCATTATCTAACTGCTGAGACTGCTGTTGCTGTTATTATAGAGGCAAATGCTTTTTCAGTATGCGACTCCATAATCGTACTGCCGGGGAAAACCCCACACTAACTTCACTTCAGTAGGAAAGAACAGGCGGACTTGGGGAGAAAGGTTTTCTCTGAAGAAGCTGTCTTGCTAGAGTCTCTGGAACAGCCTGGCTTCTAAGGACCCACTGTGCTTCCATCTGAACAACCTCTATTGATTCCAGCTGCTGCCTAATTGGCCCATGACTGAATAACAGCCCGCATTTGTATCACCAAAGTAAACAAGCAGTCTTCACTCTGCATAATGCCAGTGCTGCCTACCCCTGCCTGAAAGAAAATGTTCCAATCTGAGTATTCTGCTCCTGGATTTCTGGACGACCGTGGCCTTTTATACAAACTGTTGATTGAATTCCCCGACAAGTAGAATCTTAACAGGCCTTGCCTGGACCATACACAACACTTAGACAATTTAATAATAGTAATGGCAGTAGTAATGGTAATAAACACTGGTAGGAAAGTCCAATGCATGGTGAGCAAAAGCTTCAAAGAAAGAAATTATTTTTATCTATATCTACAAATAAACTGGAAAATTACTTTTAATTGTTTTCTTTTTTTCTTTTTGCTGTTTTCTTTTCTTTATTTTTAATTGAATGTTTGGGGTGACATCTATATATATAAAAGCCTAAGCAACTGAATGACCAGTCGACCAAACAACCAGTCGACCAGTCACTATGACGCTCACTGACCACCAAGGCGCAGACGCTCAATGCAGGAGCTTCCCCCGGTGGTCATTACGCTCCCACAGCCAACCTCCCACAGCTGGCCAACCTCCCACAGTCCCTCCCCCCAGCCAGCCAGCCCCGATTGGCCAGCCAGGCCAAAGAACCCCAACCATGCATAAATTTGTGCACCGGGCCTCTAGTCTATAATAATAAAAGCATAATATGCAAATAGACCGAACAGCCGAACAGCAGAACGACCATCTAGACGACCATGCTATGACACCCACTGGTGTCAGGCCAGCCAAGGTGTGTGCAATGCGATTGGTCAGGGGCCCGGCCATCCCCCCATGATCACCCCGCAGAGGGAGGCCCAGACCACAGCCAGTGAGGCGATCAATCAGGGGGCTCCATGATCACCCCAAAGAGGGAGGTCCAGGCTACTTTGCAGTGATGCTGCAGCAGGTGGATGGGGCTTCCCTCTGCAGGAGCAATCCGTTGCAGGGCCCCGGTCAGGTGGGCGGGGCCTACCTCTTTGGGGCAATCGATCACAGGGCTCCTGGACTGTGAGAGAGTGCAGGCTGGGCTGAGGGATCCCCCCCTCTGAGTGCATGAATTTCATGCACCAGGCCTCTAGTTGGTTAATAAAATCATACAGGTTTCAAGTGTACAACTCTGTACACTGCATATTGTGCTCACCACCCCAAGTCAAATCTCTTCCTTCACCATTTATACCCTCTTTGCCCTCTTCTACCTTTGTCCACCCCCTTTCCCTCTGGCAGTTGTCTATGTCTGTTTTGTGTGTTTTTTCTTAATCCCTTCACCTTTTCTGCCCAGCTTGCCCTGCTCTGAGAGCTGTCAATCTGTTCTCTGTATCTATGAATCTACTTTTATTTTGTTCATTAGATTCCACATATTAGTGAAATCATATGGTATTTGTCTTTCTCAGACTGGCTTATTTCACTTACCATAATACCCTCTAGATTACATCCATGTTGTGACAAAGGTAAGGTTTTCTTCTTTTTTATGGCCAAGTAGTAATCCATTGTGTAAATGTAACATAGCACTCATCCACTGATGGACACTTGGGCTGCTTCCAAATCTTGGCTATTGTAAATAATGCTACAATGAACATAGAGTGCTTATATATTTTTTCAAATTAGTGTTTCAGGTTTCTTCAGATGTATTTCCAGAAATAGAATCACTCAGTCATAAGGCAGTTCTTTTTTTCTTAATAAGAATTTTTGAAAAGATTAATTCTAACCTCAGGAACATACCACAATTTTTTTTTACTCCATTTTGGGGGTTAATTTGCTGTAAATATTTAATGATGGAAAGTAAAAATTGCTGGCCTTTTGAGATGAATTCCTTTTCCACTGAAGAAAAAGAGAGGAAAATTGATTTGTCTTATAATTGATGTGGGAGGGCTTTTTGCCATCCTTTTTTTTTTTTTTCCATGATGATTAGGGGAACAGCTGCCATCTGCAATGCCAACGGTGATAGAACTTAATTATCACCCACTGGCTGAGAGGGTTAAACTTGCTTAATGACAACCCAGGACAAGATATAAATAAGACAAAGTAAATGAGATTTGATAGTTTACTTTCCAGTAATTATTTTCAAGAAATAGTTTAATTTTAGTAGAACTCTCCAAATCTTACCTTCATTGAGTAAGGCATATAATTTTTTTAAAGGGGAAAATGTGTGTCTATATATTCTCTATATCATTCATATGATATATTTTAAAACTCATTACTGATATAATTATAGCAATATTAGGATTATACAATAACAGGGATCCATCACTTTAGGGAAGCCACATTTTAGAAATTCAAGAATCTCATTATTTTTCTTAGTGCCCAGGTAATGATTTTTTTAAAGTTATTTTTGATTAAGTAAGTTTTACACCTCTGTTTGAGATTTCTAACCCTAAGCAAATCATTTGGTAATGCAAATGACTTCTTACAATTAAGGATCTGAAATATTTGGCAATTATTTTTGTGATGTCTATACATACCTAATTAAGACTGATGACTGAAAGTGATTTTGTCCGTTGGAAACTGCCTTTTGATTTTTACAGAGATATGCCAGGTTTAAGGTGTCAGCCTAGGAGATCTGGGAGCCAACGATGTTGTTCATATGTTGAAGGTAGTCTAGCTGCACTGAGGCACTGAATTCCTGGAGAGAAAGGATCCAAATACTAAGGGAAGGCAGGCCTATGGACTGAAAACCCTGAAAAAGCACTGTTTGAGCTAGTCAAGTAGTTCTGAAGTCTAAGGTCCTAGCATTTTAGAACATCATTAACAGAATATCTTTGTCAAAAATGCACAGGGGCTTAAGATGATCTATATTACAACATTCTAGGCAGGTTAAATGAAAAGTGCAAAGAGGTATGGATTTTGTTATTATTTTTTTTATGTTTAATACAGTCCCAAGGAAAGTTGTAATGTGTATTTTATGAAACAATTTGGTTTCTCTCTTGATAAGACAGACAGGAAAAATATGAGCATAAAGAAAGTAAAGAAATTCAACAAAATTTAATGAACACATTATATTTTTCAATAATTTAGTCAGTTCAAAGTTTATAAAAAGTGTATAACTAGCCCGGCCGGTGTGGCTCAGTAGTTGAGCGTTGACCTAGGAACCAGGATGTCATGGTTCAATTACTGGTCAGGGCACATGCCTGGGTTGCTGGCTCTATCCTCATGTTGGCAGCTGATCAATGATTTTCTCTGATCATTGACATTTTTGTCTCTCTTACCCTCTCCCTTTCTCTCTAGAAATCAATAAAAAGATTTTTTAAAAGATTTTAACTACACACTGTATTCAATTCCATTGACAAGTTTACTTTAAGTAAAAATGGCTGCTTACATTATTCAGCTAAAAGTATTATTTTTAAAAGTTTTCATTAGCCAAAACCGGTTTGGCTCAGTGGATAGAGCGTCGGCCTGCGGACTGAAAGGTCCCAGGTTCGATTCCGGTCAAGGGCATGTACCTGGGTTGTGGGCACATCCCCAGTAGGAGGTGTGCAGGAGGCAGCTGATCGATGTTTCTCTCTCATCGATGTTTCTAACTCTCTATCTCTCTCCCTTCCTCTCTGTAAAAAATCAATAAAATATATTTAAAAAAAAAGTTTTCATTAACTATAGGAGCTTTGAAATGGGGTAGGTAGGCCTCTAGAGAGGGTGTAATGATTGAAAAAAAACTTAATAAAGGGGTCCCCAACTGCTTTAAAAATTGGCAGTTCCGTTCACAAGGATAAATGATGCTCAGGGTGAACAGAGATTTGAAGAATTAACTTGGAATTTATAATTCCTCTGAATTCCACTAAATGTTCAAGGCAATAATATACAAAATTTTGAACCCATGATAAACTTACTCTCTGTAATGTGTTCTTTTTTGTTTTCTTTGCTTCTCATACTTAATCCATCCCAAAGTGACTTTGATCATTTAAAACACCGTGATATGTCAACAAATTTCCAAACTCTTGTCATAGGGTTATCTTTGAAAAAAGAATAGATATGATATGCTGCCCTCCATATTTTCTAAAATTAAAATAGTCACTCTGATGTTTCTGTTTATGTCATACCAAAACAATACCTTCCATTGTTATTTAAAGCTTGATTAGGAGAGACAATATTGTGAGAGAGATGAAACATAAATTTATATTTGAGGATGCTAATTTTAATGTTCTTTAGAAATGTAATTTACTACACTTTTTTTTCAGATCCAATAGAGCTTCAGCCAACAAGGCAAAACACCAAACTTTTATATGATAAAGAAAATTAACAATAACAATAGCAAAGGATGTTGAAGAATTTCAGCTTCATTCATTTAGCAAAGAAGAATAAATATGTCTTGGCAAACAAAACATGAGTATTCATGGAGTAGATGCAGAGTTCACCAAGTGTGACTGAATTAGACTAAAATATGATCTGATTAGACATACACATGTACACAAAATATCTCCTGTAAATATTACAATTTGTGATATATTCTTGTCAATCAGGTTTGCTTAATCAGAATATAAAATTTCATAAAAGCTATACTCGACAGAAGAAAATTACCACACTCCTAATATTGCAAACATAATTAACTTTGAATTATGTGAATTAATAGTGCCTAACAAATTATCATTCAGCTCTGAAATTAAATTTTTTCGTACCATTAGATTTGTTTGTCAAGCTCAAGTAGGCAAAAGTCATATCTAATAAAGTAGTAATGGTGCTTTGCTAAGAGTGCCTTTGAGAAACATAGATTTACCCAAAATAAATCAAGAAACTTCTATTATTAGTTAATTTGTGAATATCACAGCATCTACATAATAAAATTAAGAGAAAAATCTGATGTTCTTACAGGATATTCTGTTTATTACAGGAAGTCCTTTTATAATTACTTTCTTAATTAGATATTTGATATGATTATTTTGTGGTTGCATACAAATAATATGAATACATTTAATGTTGTTTTAGATTTACAGATCTTTTTCTATTAAAATGTACTAGTTCCTCCATGGAAAAAAAAAAGAAAGAAAAAATCAGGGTCATCTACACTTCAGTTTACATTATCTACCTTAGATAATTTCCTCCATTTACTCTCAAAATAAATTTCACAGAAACAAACAAGAAATCAAGGAATATAATATTCAAATATTTTCACGGGACCACAGGAATTGGAATTTGAAATACACATTTTCTGTATTGTAGAGTCTATCCACATAAATGCTAATATTTCATTGAACTGTAATTTTAATACATCGGGAGCAAGGATAAGGACAGGCTTCAATTCTTTGTGCAAAGAAAGGAACTCTGCTCATATGTTTTTTTCCTGCAGGGCAGTATCTGAACAGCATAGATCCAAGCCATGATAAAGGGAAGCATCAGGGAGCCCTGTGGAATAACTGAATGAGAGGAAAGACAAATGATTTTAAAACAAAACAAAATAAAATGCTAACAGGTCCAGTTGTTTTGAATGCTGACATAATGCATCTGGGTTCTCATTCAAAACTGACTCCCAGATAATTTCCCAAGGTCCAGAGACCCTAGTAAGCACAGCCAACTTATATTTTCAACAGTATTTGAATGTGGTTTGAGACTAAGTACACCATGAGGGGAAATAGAAAAAATGTTCAAGTGGAAGGTGTTTGGAGCCTGAGTTTAATTTTAAGGGTCTTTTTTTCTATTAAGGCTTTCTGTATATTCCAGTTATAAAATTGAGCTGGAGAGATGGCAAGGCAGATGCTTACCAGGAATTTCATTCTGCACTGAAGGGTATTGCTATTGTCAGGCACAATACAGGCCTTCTTTCATAAGTCATCTCACCTATCCCACTATTATCTGCGCTTGAGATATAGTGCAATTTGCTAGCCAGGAAGATGGGCTTGTTCTTGATCCTAATTCTATCCATAACCCCTTTCTGGATCCCTCTTATAGCAAGTAGCTCAAATACACATGGTGAATTGTCAGGGTTGGATGTTAGTGGCTGTGGTGAAATAAGATATAGATAGATAAATAGGTAGATAGGAGATGATGATAGATAGATAGATAGATAGATAGATAGATAGATAGATAGATAGATAGATCTAACTACCGGTTCCCAGGGAGATAGAATGTGTCTTAGTCAGAACAGACCATCTAACTTCAAGCCTATTTTTAGTCAAAAATTATTTTCTTTGGTTTTAATGAAAATGGTACATATTACCTCAAACTTTCATAAAATGAAAATTCAGTGCTATTATAATTTTTGTAGCAATGTAGTCTGTTTTAACATCTATCAAAATAATTTTCCAATAAAAAATCAAGCTTCACCCATTGAGACAGTTCTGTAGTTTTGAAATATGCATAACATAGTCATAGGTCACTAAAGAAAAGCTGGTAGGCTGGCCATCAAGGTATGATCCCTTATAGGCAGTCTTAACTCTAGTAGATACATCTTGGTCAGTCTCTGGTCCTCATAGCAAGAGTTTATACCAACATCCCATGATCAGGCCTGTCTCCTAAAGGGGTTAGGTTTTATTAACTAAGTTCACAAAGATCCACGTATACAAACTAGAGCATTTAATTATCAAACAGAAGCAATACTATACAGTGGTCGGCAAACTCATTAGTCCACAGAGCCAAATATCAACAGTACAACGATTGAAATTTCTTTTGAGAGCCAAATTTTTTAAACTTAAACTATATAGGTAGGTACATTGTTATTAACTTAATTAGGGTACTCCTAAGGCTTAGGAAGAGCCACACTCAAGGGGCCAAAGAGCCGCATGTGGCTCGCGAGCCGCAGTTTGCCGACCACAGGAGATGGGTCTCTCCATGAGTGTGGGGCAGAAGAGTTTCTTCATTGAAACCTAGTAGAAAAGCAATGCACACAGGAAGGTATTATATATGTCCTGTGTAGGCCTGACCAACCTTACTCATTCTTTTAATACATTCCTTCTTCAAAAGAATCACACAATGATTGTCTAGAGACTTTCTTAGGAGTACACAGAATCTAGCCTAGTTTGCACTTTCATAAGAACTTGATGCATTTGGGCTATTCTCTCTCTTGATCATACTCCACTTTGTGATTCTTCCTAATTGAATTTTCAAAGAATTTTAAAAAAAGGTCATTTCTTTCTTTAAGACAAATGTCTGCTTAAAAGCAATATTCATTTATTTTTTTCATGTGTAAATATTTTATTTGAAAATAATGGCCAAAGAAGGAAATGACTGCATTTGATCCTTACTATTCTCATTTGAACCTTAAACACTCTTAATTCCAATAGTTACTTCTACTTTCTTTGAGTAAATTTTTGGTTAGTTGAGGCCCTTGACATCACATTGATAGCACTGGTTTTCTACTGGTTTCTTCTGATGCTCCTCAATCTACTTGGAGGGCTTTTCTTCTGTTGCCAATTCCTTACAGATAGGTATTTCTTAGTGTTCAATAGCTTTTCATCTTACCCTTTCCATCTGACCTCTCTTCCTATATATTCACGCTATATATTATGTACTCTTATGCTTGGAAGTCCCACAATTACCTTAAACTTAACAAGTAAAAAATTATGCCTGGAAAATCCTAGTCCTCATGAAATTGTAAAATATTGCATATCCCTTCTGCCACTGTTATTGTCCCGGTCACCAGTTAATTTCTCTCCTGTATTACTAAAACAATCTCCCAACTGGCTTCTATATTTCCATCATTGCATTTCATTCCCCATATTGTATAAGAGGTAGTCTTTCCAAAATGCATCTCATTTCCCTACTTACACTTACTGACTCCCTTTTTTCCCTGATAAATGCTACCTAGTGTGAAACTTAATGCATCATACAGTAATTACCTAGCTATTTGATCAAAGTCTTCCTAAAGATAGTCACTGAATTTTGTCCATCATCTTGCCCTTATTGCCTACCAGCATCTGACAAATGATAATAGCTCAATAAATACTGGTAACTCAATTACTGAATATAAACATATGAGGGGAATATCTGCAAACACAGAAAATAATGCATTTGCAACATTAGGAACATATTAGAGACATGAAAATACATAACAAAAATTTAAAACTCACAGTGTGTATGTGTGTACATATGTGGTACACAAATTTATGCATAGTGGTAAACAGGGAAGTGAAATTATTTCATGTCCATTATCTTATTTAACTCTCAAAACTAAGTTGTGATTTAATACTCAAGGAAAACAAAAGAAATGTATAAAAGTAAACATTTTAGAGGACTGACTGTAGAGCTCCAATTTTCTAGTGCAGGCTTTTAAACACAGCATTAAGTTATGAATATTATTTTTTCTTCTGGTAACTTACTATTGTTACTTGCTATTAAATTTTTTGAGTCACAGAGCATTTATAGATCATTAATATTTTGTTTTATTTTTCTAATGGGTGCATATTTAAATATATGCATATATGCACAGAGAAAGTAGACTATGGGTAGGATTGTGAGTTCTGGCAAATGGCTTCTCTATGCCTTAGTTGCCTTTTCTATTAAATAAGGAGAGTAATAGAACCTACCTCATAAGTCTGTGTGAGGCTTACATGAGTTTACTTATAGAGTAATAAGAACAGACCATTGCACATAGTACACACATTAATTGCTAGCTTTTATAATTATAGTGCACACATGATAAATTATTAGTTTGAATTCTATTATTGCATCTGGAAGCTAATGTCTATCTATATATAAGTCACTCTCAAAAATATGTAATAAGCTTACTTGAAGGCAATTAATTATAGGATTTATTTTCACTTAAATCGTGTGTGTCATTTTTCTAATTATATCATAATTTCCCTAGATTTTTGTTTTTCTTTTTTTCAAATATGATTTTCATTAATTTTCAGGGATCTTTGGGATTATAATACTCAAGCAATTTATTCTAGAATCAATTTACATTCAACAAATTCTATACTCAGATGCGCTAAGTACTTCTTGAATATTTTCCCTCCTCCCTAATGTTTATATAACATTTTCATTACTTAACTTCTAAGAGCAAATGACTGTTATTAAAGCCAAAATTTTACAGGCTGTTAGTTTCTAGTGCAGATCATTGCCTCTAGGTGTTGCAGAATCAAAATCAAAACTACTAAATAATTTAGAGGTAAATTAGCAATGAACAGAAAATGACATCGCAAACTGCGGTTCATATGTGGCAAGTGGGCTGACAGACTTACTACAATCTGGCAGATCAGTAGAATCTCCTCTCTTTTTCTCAAAGAGATAAAACTATATAAAGAACATAGAAAGATATTTATACAATAAAAAATAATTGATACAACTTTATTCCTGTAAAATTAATTGTGACTGCAAACTCTGATGTGCTAGCATATAATTGCTACCATATTCTTGCCTATTAGAAAAAAAGTCCTGTACATAGAAACAGCTGGATATTTGACATTGAGGTAGAAGTTCATAATTTCATCTCATTTTCAATTCAGCTGTACTCCAACACCCCAAATTGTGTAATCATATTAAAGGAAATTGAAAAATAGAAAGCTTTATTTGGGGTTAATATTTGCATTTGTTAAAGCCCATATTGGAAAGCAAAAATTAACACAATAACAAATACTACCTTTGTTTTCAGACACCAACATAAAAGTGACTGCAAAATTGAAAATTATAGAGTTGGAGAGGATCTTCCAGATTGCTCCCAGATTTTATTGCTGGGAGGAGTGAGGTGCAGAGGGGGTTAAGCCTCATGCCAAAAGCAACACACGGGTTTGTACCATTCCTGGAACCAGAACCTCAGTCTTCTAATGCCAAGTCCCATGTGCTTTCTGTGCCTCAATTCAAAACAAATTATTGTGGATCATTGGTTCCTGCCAACTAATTTGCTTTTGAAAGAAAACATTTCTGCTTTCCACACAAGATCACCCAAACTTTGGAGCACAGTGCATGTGCTTTGACTCTAAGCCCAATTAATAGAAGCAGAAGCCCACAGGGTTGCCACAAAACACCAGATTCCTCACATTGTGCCCATTTCCCAGATAAGGTCATGTCAAAACTTCACAAGAAATAGAATAATTGATCATGCTTACTTGACCTCCACGGAAGAAAGGCCCCCCAATAGCATATTCTACCAGTCTAAGAAACCAGTTATAGATCTCAATTCTCTCCTTTCTCATCCTGATATCTAAGGGAGTCCTTGGTATTATTTTGCTCTCAGGGGGAAAATGAAGTCCTGATCAACCATTCTCAGTCCAAAAGTGCTTTCTTTATTTATATATTCCTTCAACAGTTTGCTAAGACATGACATTCTTGAAAGCCAGGTTAGTTTTTATTTAATACCCTCCCATAATGTGCCAGGGCCTGGTAGGTGCCAACTACATTTCAGAGTACATCAAATATTGATTAAATCAGTAGTTGATCTCTAGGACTATTTCTCCATGCTGCATGTTTACTTAACTTTTTTCTACCTATTTTTCTTTTCAGGGGAAAGTTTACTTACTCTATTAATTTTCCTCCCAACTTTTCTGTAAAGAAGTACAGAACTGTGCAATGCTCTCTAATACGAGCACCATCATTCAGTATTTAATGAAAAGATTACTTCATAATTTTAATGAAGTGCTTGGAGTTTTAATACTATTTTTACTTGAATAAGATAGTGCTTTACTGTTGACTCAGGATCAGCCTAATATCCATTCTCACAACCCCAACCCCTCGGGGTCTATTTCTCTTATATTAACACTTAGGCAGTCACCCATTATAATAGAATCCCAAGACAGCAAGACAATTATCTTTCCAAATGAGCTTGTTCCTAATTAGTGAAAAAAATAAAATACCTAACCCAGAAGTGTTTATTTTCTTTTCATCTCAACATACATGAATACTATTGTTTTAGCTTTCAACCAAGATCATTAGTGTGATTTTCTTTTCTCCTTTGGTAACAGGATCTATAGGCAAAGACAAATTATAGAGCCAAAACCAAGACAGGGTTTGTAGATGTGAGCCGATAATAGAAAGCAGTGTCCTAATGGAGGGCAGCAGCAAGCTGGCCAGTCTGATGATGAACACGTACAAGCACTGAGGTCAGGACAAAGCAGGAAAGATGGCCAGGTGGACAGATCAGAGGCTGATGGATGCAGAACCAAGAGGTCAGGTAGCTAACTGGGACAAGAAATTAAGCTAAAAGCGATTAGGCAAGAGATTTTCTGCTTGTGGAAAGCAGGGAAAG
>NW_006288258.1:2353902-2367275 GCF_000327345.1 Myotis davidii
AAAGAGCAGAGAATTAGCTGAGGTAGGCCTTCCTGTTAGATAAACTGTTGCTCTGGCAACCTCAAAACTAGCTCTGGTCCCCTTTCCTGAAGGAGACTGGCCCAGTGACTAAAGAAGTGTCCACTGAACACAGCCAGTAAGGGAGAGAAGTGAGGAAGTGAGACATACCCACTGATGGCAGGGAATTTCTGTAAGATCTGCTGTTCCCAGTCTGGAAACGCGGAACTCAGTTCACACCAAGTCTTGAATATTATAAGAAAAATTAAATTAATATTAATAACATTAGTTCATTTATATATTGAAGTCATGCATTAACATTTAGAAGGACATTAATATTGACCTTTAGATCTCATGTTCTTTCTGAAGAAATTTTTCCACATTGTCACCTCTTTTTCTTAAATTAAATTTATTGGGGTGACATTGATTAATAAAATTATATAGGTTTCAAGTGTACATTTATATGATACATGATCTATATATTGCATTGTGTGCCCACCACCCAGTCAAATCGTCTTCTGTCACCATATATTTGGTCCTCTTTACCATTTACCCACCCCACTTTCCTCTGATAACCACCGTACTTCTTTATCCAATCATCTACTGAAGGACACTTTGGTTGTTTTCATGTCTTGGTCACCGTGAATATCGCTGTCGTGAACATAGGGGTGCATATATCTTTGCGAATGAATGTTTTCAAGTTTTTCAGGTAACTATCCAAAATAGGGGTTGCTGGGGCAAATGGTAACTCTATTCTTAAATTTTTGAGGAAAGTTCCATAGTGGCTGTACTAGTTTACATTCCCATCAGTAGTGAGTGAATGTTCCTTTTTCTCCACAACCTCTCTACTACTTGTTATTACTTGTCTTGTTGATAATAGCCATTCTAACAGGGGTGAGGTGGTATTTCATGGTAGTTTTGATTTTCATTTCCCTAGTAGATAGTGAAGTTGAGCATCTTTTCATATATCTGTTGGGCATTTGTATGTCTTCTTGGGAGAAGTATTTATTCAGGTCCTCTGCTCATTTTTAATTGGATTTTTTGTTTGGTGTTGAATTGTATTGGTTCTTTATATATTTTTATGACAATACAGTTAAATGGGCATATTACCCAAAGAAACATATAGATTCGATACAATATTCATAAAAATCCCAATGACATTTTTTAAATAAACAGAACAAAATATTATCATATTTGTATGGAACCAGAAAAGACCCAAACTAGCCAAAATAATCCTGAGAAAAGAGAATGAAGCCAGAAGACATATTTTTAAAAGTAGCATATACTCATCACTTTATTTATTCTGGAAATTGCATGAGATACATTAATATAATTTAGTACATACTCATAATAATTCAGTACATTAAGACAGACTTCCCCAAAGAGGTTATAAAAGGATTTTTGGAGATGTGTTACACCACACACACACACTCAACAAATTAATTATTTTTCAAACAAATTAATGAAGTACAAAGCTAAAACAAAAGTCAAAGGAGTTTATTTATACTGAAGATCTTCTTCTGGTCTCTAACATAATATTGTAGAAATTCCACAAGAATATAGTCTATAGAAATCCTCATACTAGTTTTCATAGAGCATACTGGAGTGTTAGTGTAATTAGTGCCCTTAAAAATATGCTTTGTAACATATTTTGATTAGGCATTAAGACTGGGAAGGGGGGGAAATGAGACAGAAAATAAATGTCTCTTAATATTCATTTACCTGTACAAAATAAAATAAATTTACAAGTTTGAACTTAAGAGATCTTAGGGGAAGAGAACTCATAAAAGAGTTTTTACTTTGCTCTGGAATGATTTTGCTAATATATTTAATTGTTTTTATTTTGTTTTTTTTCTTTATTATAGAATTTTGATGAACTTAAGATGACCTTATATCATGGAACTTTGATCATTTTGCTATTGGTTTTTATTTTTTTTTATTTTTTTTTTTTAACATGCCACAAAGATTTTAATTGATTGGCCCAGGATCACATAAGTAATTTGTATCTCTCTCAGAACCTGGGCCTACATGTTATAGAGGGTTTCATCATCATCATATTGGTTTTTAGCTTCCTCAATCACAAATTCTTCTGTCATGGGAAATTTCAGAAACTTAATCCCTAAATGAAAAAAGAATCTATAACTACCAGGGTCATGAACAAAGTAACCTGCATACAATGATGGTTATGGCATCTTTATTCATGATTGCCAAAACTTGCAAGCATCCAAGTTGTGCTTCAGTAGCCGAATGGATAAATAAACTATGGTACATCCAAACAATGGAATATTATGAATATTATTCAACACTAAGAAAAAATGAGCTATCAAACCATGAAAAGACATACAGAAACTTTAAAAGCATATTACTAAGTGAAAGAAAGCAATAAGAAAAGGCTACATACTGTGTGATTCCAACTCTATGACATTCTGGACAAAGAAAAACTATTGACATAATAAAAGGAGTTGTCGGGGGGCAGATGAATAGATGTAGCACAGAGGATTTTTAAGGCAGTAAAGATACTCTATATGATACCATAATGATGGATCCATGTCACTATACATTTGTCTAAACAAACAACTCAGTATAATAGAACCCAAGATGGAAATACAATGTAAACTGTGGATTTTGGTGATTATGATGTGTCAACATAGGTTCATCAATTGAAACAACTGTACCACTGGTAATGCTGAAGGTTTGCACCTGTGGGGACAGAGTATGTGGGAAATGTGTACCACGCACTAAATTTTGCTGTGAGACTAAAACTTCTCTAAAAAAATTAAAGACTTAATAAAAGCAAAAAAATCTTAAAACAGTAAGGTAATGTTTTGATTGAAACAATTGTCACTTGCTTAAGCTTATCAACCACAGGATAAAATGTTATATACACAGCTTAAGAAGAAGCATCTTGATTCTACTAAGTTTTTCAATTTTTACATATTAAGTAGCACTTGAAAAATAATTCTAAAACAAAAGAACTACACTTTCTAGCTCTTCAGAAGTCACAAGTTTGACTTCTCTCACCATTGGGGTCATAATCCTGTAGGTATCATGGATTACAGTGTTCTTTCTAAACTTTCGATATTACTTCATGAAGAGTCCAATACTCAGTATATTAATGGCTTGAGAGAGTAAAACTAAATTGAATGAACATTAAATCAAGACAAACCTGAAGCAAATTCCTGTAATCATATCACAGTACCAGTCTGAGCTGAAACTGAACCATTAAGTGGTTGATGAATTCTCAGAGTAGGAGACTCATCAACATAACTGAGTTGCAGAATGTTTGGGAACAAAAAGAACTTTATCTTTTCACATATAAATACTCTGTAAGTAACATGTTCCCTCACATCTATAGGCTGTCACGGTTAAGAGAACTAGGAAAAAGTTTAGAAAATCTCAGTAGTCATCAATTCTCATCTGTGTTTAATTACCTGAAAAATCTAGACACATTTGAGTCAGCCGAGCCAGTGGTGTTTTCCATAACCAACTGTTTTGTATAAACATACCCGATCAGAAGCAGTTGTGTTTTATTAACTCTCAGCATTTTGAAATACCTGTAGAGAAGAAAGCCATGCTGGAGAGAGCACAAAATATGCCTTGTGGAGTGTTACAAGGCAGTACATTCATTAAGTACTTCTTATGATACTTTATTTTACTCATGAACACCATATAAAACTAGTCTTTCTAATGCTACAATTGCAATTGCTTGACTTATCAGATGTCCATTTCTACTCCCTCACCATTTTTACCCTTGATTCTTCCCAAAAATATACCAAAAACTTCATGAAAATTCCAATATAAATTCAGATTGGTTTCACCATTTCTATGGTAACCATACCTATAGTTGTTCATGGCTTTGAAATGATCCTTTGCAATTTTTAAATAATCACTTATCAATGCTTCCACATTTAAAAAAACATCTGATGATGACATAATTGAACAAGAGTTGGAAAATCATTAACTGTAAACAGATACTGATGAGTGCTTTAAAAATCTAGATGACGTATTATTTGTAATTTATAACTATATGAAGAATAAAAACACAATGTGAAGGAAATTCCTATCTAAATTAACCCTAAAGGGGAATTATAAAGTACAATCTCCCAAATTTGGAATAATAGAGCAAAGTTTGTTTCAATTATGGAATACCTTACAGAAATGCACCATTCACACATTCAAACAAGTAAACAATGAATAAGATATGCTTAATTTAAGGTACTACTTTTCTCATCTAAAGCATCAGTAGAATAAAAGACCTATTTTTAGATTTGCCCCTTGAATTTTTAAAAAGTACATTGAGGCTTAGACAAATCTTTTGTTCTACCCACCTGGCTGTGGTTTCTATCTTTCTCAGCCCCATGTTGTTATGGATACTAAAAATATAGAATCTGTACCCCACTAAGTTTCTTTGCCCTCAAGGATATTAAGACTGGTGAAGGAGATAGTTAAATACATAATTGCTATATAATGATGTAATATTATATTAGGCAAACATACAAATAGCAAAACCACAGCTAAGAAAGAAATTGTAGTATAGTATATTATTCTCATATTATTTTGTTCTAATCAACCTTAATATATGATAAACAACAACGAAAATGGCAAATTAGGCCAATATCAGCACTGAAGTGCATTTTTACATACTGATCGTGAATAACCTTTAAAGAAGCTGCCATCTTATAATCTTTAAAAAGTTCAGGTAATATGGTTTCTTTAGATTGGTGTCCAGAGAGCAGAATAGTGTGACAGGCAAATAAATCAAAGACTTAGTTCCCTAAGGGCCCTAATAAAATATGTTTCTATAATTAAGTTGGTCCCTGAACCTAAATATTTTTAATAGTAAGAAAACTTATTATTATACATGCATAATATATATAACTGACTACATGTTGAGACACTGGCTAATAAAATATCCTAGGTAATCATTCATTTTTTTAATACATGCATTTTATGTCAAGTATGACATATAAAAAGTGAGGGATACATCACTTTCTTTGTTGTTGGATTTCAATCATTCCCAGGAGTCTCAAAAGTATAATTTGTTTACAAGGACAGAGCGTGAACAATCAGCCTTCTACTTTCTTCACAGGCCATATGCCACATCCGTTGTTTAAGTATATTTTTAGGTAGTATTAATGCCCATTTTGGTAATGCATTTCTGCCATGGTAGTGTTTTGTATAATTTTATTTGTCTCCTGTATCCCATCTCCAAAAATGCTTGATACCAAGAAAATTTAAATGTAAAAGTACATTTTAAAATTTCTTCTTTATTTCTCACATCTAAATTTTAAAATGCCTACATTCTAGATCAATAAATGGTTAGTGGGAGTATGTCCACCTAAGGAAGGTACTTTATCCAATGCTTTGCTCTAAGATTCATTCTATTCATTATTGATACTCTCATATCTGGTTGTCAGACAGCACATTATTAAAGAACATATTTAAACTATCATTTGAATATTAATACCTGGATTTAAAACATTTATCTACCAACTAAAAAATTAAAAATTATCCATCAAACACTTTTTATTTTATATTTCACATGAAAAATATTTGGCTTAAGTTTGAAAATGATATTTTAAGAAGTTGAAGTGGTCAAGAAAGTAATAAAGAAGTCAATTTTTCATTTATTTTTAATAATTGGAATGAACATAATTGATGTACCTTTCTAAAAAACTAGAGTCCTGACTGGCAATTGAGGCCTATGGGGAGGATGCCGGCCAGCAGCGGGAGGAACTGTGGGAGGTTGGCTGGCCGGGGAGGAAGGGACCAGGGACTACAGGAGGTTGGCCTGCCTCCCCCCGCCCCCATTGGAACCCAGGGGGAGGAACCATGGTAGGTTGGCCAGCCAGAAGGGGGAGGGGCCACGGGAGGTTGGCTGTGCAAGTGCACTGACCACCAGAGGGCAGCTCCTGCATTGCTGTCCCCTGGTGGTCAGTGTGCATCATAGCGACTGGTCAACCAATCATTCTGGTCATTCGTTCGTAACTTCACTTAGGCTTTTATATATATAGACTAGTAGTGGCTCAGTGCACGAAATTCATGTACATTAAAAGGGAATTAATTAGAGGAAATATTTTAATATTGCTATTTGCCCTTTCTCTATAATAGAAGTGTCAGAGATGAAAGAAAATGAGTAAATGTATATGAAAATCTCCTTCCTGTCAGAGTCTGGGGCATGCCTCGAAATCACGTGAGACCCAGTCCCGGCCGGCCCAACCACTCTCAAGCCCCACAGGGTAGGGGGTGCAGTCTCAGGTCTCCCATCAAGCCCTGCCGGGGCAGGGGCAGTGCCCTCACGTCCCCAGGCCCCGGCGCTGGGGCCAGGGCATGGCCTCTGGTTCCCTGGCCCTGCCTCAGGTACCCCGGCCCCGGCACTGGT
This sequence comes from Myotis davidii, assembly GCF_000327345.1. Classification (NCBI taxonomy): domain Eukaryota; kingdom Metazoa; phylum Chordata; class Mammalia; order Chiroptera; family Vespertilionidae; genus Myotis; species Myotis davidii. The sequence continues at coordinate 2,360,282 of NW_006288258.1, forward strand.
GTAAGGGGTGTGGCCTCAGGTCCCCTGGCCCCGGCATGAGGGCACAAGGGCACGAGGGCATGAGGGCACGAGGGCGTGATGACCATTTGCATATTAGCTCTTTATTATTTAGGATTATTGTTGTCAGGTGTCATAATATTGCTTATTGGGAAGTAAATGTTACAATATGCCATATCCCAAACTTTAATTATTCACTATCATCCTTATGCACTAAACTTGCTTGTACTGCATCCATCAGGCCTCTTGTCCTCCTTATTATTTTATATCACTTAGCTGAGTGTCTCTTGTTCTCTCTCTGTCCATTTTTAATGTTTTTTTTTTTTACCATCTCTGATTTACCTTTACCATATTCTCTATGAATATCATTGGTCATAGCTCATGAATTATAGACTGTAACTGCTCCTACACACTCTCTCACTAAAAATCTTACATCCATCATTGTTCGTTTTTGCTAAACATAGTTTAGATGTGAGAGGCACAGGGCCTACATGAAAAGTGATATTCCAGCCTAACACTGGACAGGTCACCCATGCTTAGAGCAGTTTCTTCCTGGAATGTCATGATAGGGTTGTAGAATGTCAGCAATCTTTCCATTACTCCCTTCCTTCAGTAGTTGGAGGAGAAAACCTGATTGACTAACTCCCAGGTTCACTTTGATAGTAAATAACTTTGTTTCCATGTTAAACAGATGGGAAACTTGGGCCCCACATCTCATTCTCTTTCTGCTTCACTACAGGGGCTTGAATATTATAACAATATTATGAAATTTGGTTTAAGTAGGATATAACTTATAGATAGTAAATATTTCTTATATAAATATCCATTTAAGACTTGTGAAAAGTCAAGATTGCAAATCCATCCCCAAAAAGAATGAGACAGCAATAATAAATATCCACAGGCCAAGAATTCACACCTAGTTAATATTTTTATGAAACAAATAAGGTCTAATTTATATATTTTATTGCTGTTTGCCTAAGCAGCTTTCATAAGAGAGTACCAAAATCCAATCAGGATTATTAGTGTCATTTTACAGAATGGCTTAGAATAAAGACAAATATATATTGAGAGCAAAGAATAGATAAGTGGACAGTTTTATTGGAAGTGCTAAAAGAGGCCTCACTCAAAATCTACCTAAAAAGGTTGAGCTGTGAAGCTACAGGAAAGAATACTTATTTTTGCAACTTCAGTAAGGGTCATGCAGTTCCTACTAAGATTTTGTAAACATTCCTTGTAGATGGTTCATAACCCAAATCTGTTTCTTCAGCATTTTCCATACCGTGGCTGCCAGCCCCTTAACCACTATTAAAAAACATATGTCATGTACACCCAATTGTTAACAATGGTGAAAGCTTGATGAAATGAAAAATTATGTGCAAATAAAATTATTAAAATTGATTCTATGACAATATAGGAAATCTAAACTGATGAATAAATAGAAGAAAAAAGACAGATAAAGAAAAAGACAGTGACACACAGAAATGGAAAGAAGTAATCACGATAAAGGGCTACCAGTGGTTAAAAAAAATAAAAATAGAGCCAGAGACATAGAAGCATTGAACAGACCATCCAACCTAAAAAGAAAGGCAGGGGAGGTGGAGTGGTAAGAGATCAACCAAAGGATTTGTATGCATGCATATGAGCATAGCCAATGGGCACAGACAGCAGGGGGGTGAGGGGCGTGTACTGGGGCGTGAGAGCATCTGGGGAGAAGTCAATGGGGGGAAAAGGAGACATTGTAATACTTTAAACAATAAAAAATTTTATACACACACACACACACACACACACACACACACAGTGGGCACTTGATAAATTAAACTCGTAAGTCAAGGCCCGGGGGCCTTGACTTACGAGTTTAATTCGTTCCATGACGGATATATATATATCATGGACTTTAACAACAGTGACCCTATCCCATTTTTTGAAAGAAAAAGTCATTAAGAAATCAAAATGTTCACTGGAAGGAGATGATCATAAATTAAATTGATTTTTATCATTTAGCTTCCTCAAACTTAGACCTATTCTTTTTGTTATCTTATTAAGTGCTGAGGCTGATAGCTAGGCAAAGCAACCCACCAAGTCAACACCTTGTGAAGAGAATTAATGGTCATGCCAATATTATAATTTTACTGAGTGCTTCAGCTCAACAGTGAGAACCTAAGTTTAGGCAACACCAGGCCAGTCCTTTCTGTGCCACATCTCAATCAGATTGGCCTAACAACAGAACCTCCCAATGAAGTCCTGTGGAAGGTCAATCTACATCTGCTAGGCTCAAAGTACTCTGTAGCTTTCAAATTTATACCAAATGTTGATGTAGGGCCTTCAAATAGAGCCTTCCAGAATGATGCTCATGAGGTGGACATATCTGTTCCGCCATTGTTGGTTTCCAGAAATTAGAAGGTTCTGTAGTCAGTATACTTTATTGGGTGTTTGCAAAAATAATTAATTATTGTGTTATCAAATATAACAAACTAATTTAATATTTTCTTATAATTCATATCACATGGATATTTGTGATACAAACCCAGATCTGCTTCCTTACCTTTATCATCCACTCAGAAGAATCAGAAGCCAAAACAACACAGGAAAAGCAATTTCTTAAAATGGCGCCTTTACTTTAGATAATAGGAGCACTTGTGCTATAATAATGGTGGTAAATATCAATGTCTATTCAATTTAGCAAAATAAAAATCTACCTCAAGTGCCAAATAGTATTTAGAGTGCCTCTCTTATTCAAAAAGAACATTTTTATAATTTGAAAGGACAGTGTCATTACAGTATCAAATTTCTGAAAAACAACAGATGCTGGCTTTCACATTTAAAATATTGTATTTGTCAGTGGTTTATGGAGTGTGCAGAAAAACCAGGACTTGCTGATGTAGGACCTACTCACCTCTTTCATAGATAAATTCCATGCAGCTATAACAGAATGTTTAAATAACTTATTTTTGAATGAGGGCTTTTATGTCCAATGCAATTCAGTGCCTCAGGCTGCGAACTCCTATAACTTGGGTTGAAGGATGTCTACTTTGTGCTGAAACAAAAGTATGAGATGAATTGTGTCAAGAGAAACCCTAGTTTATGTGCTGGACTCTGGCTTACTCATAGAAATCTCTTTATAAAATACAGTGCCTGGGGGTGCAGTCAAGTAGCAGATTCTAGTATTTCTCTGGTCAATTCCAAACAAACAAATGAAAATGAAATACAATGGCAGTAATAGAGTCGTGCAAGTATAAGGAAGCTTGATCCTTCTGTCAGTTTCTAACTTTTTCCAGTTGTGTTCAGTATTCTTCCTTGATTATGTATTGACTTAGAAGCAAAGCGTTCCTTTGCCCTTATCTACTAGCTCTACAAAATTAAATCTCAAAAATAATATGCAGCTAGAATGTCCCAATTTTTAAGGCATTCTATTTGATGTATTTGCTTTTACATTGTGCCTCCTTGGTGAGATTTTCATGGACATGAAACCCTTTAATTTCCCAACCACTTTCTTGGCTTTGTCTTTCTCAAAGGCACTTATAAGGATCCAATGTGCTGTAAACTTTGCCAGTTTGCTTTATGGATTGCTTGCCTCACCTTCACCCTAGATTGTAAACTCCACGAAGAAAGGACTGTGTTTTAGTCATTGCTAAATTCCCATGACTGGCACATACGTTCCTAGCCTTGGTTTGGGGTACTCAGAGCAGGGATTCATGGGACAAATATGGAGGTGAAAAAATAGGCTAAATACAACAGGGGTAGTGCATGTGATCTCTATAGAATGTTTCCTTACAGATTCTGGAGGGATGATTGCCCTGAGGAGATTTTTTTGAAATAGGTTATGCTTATCTTTCCTAGTTCCCTTTTGCTATCTCCCCAGGACACAGTGCCCTTTGCCACCTTGTTCCCCCTTTGGCCCCCATACTTCTACTTTAGAAAGGTGAGTAAAGAGAGAGGCTTTCTTCCTGTAAGATATGATGTGCCCATAGCTCCAATTACTTCAGTTTTTGTTTTTGTTTTTGTTTTTGTCTTTAATCTTCACCTGAGGATATTTTTCCGTTGAAAAAACAGAGAGAAATATCAATGTTAGAGAAACACGTAGATTGGGTGCCTCCTGCATGAGCACAACCAGGCCATGGGCCAGGGAGGAGCCTGCAACCAAGTTAAGTGCCCTTGATCAGAATTGAACCCAGATGTCTTTTAGGGACAGAGACATAAATTTAAAAAAATTCATTTTTAACCCCTTGAACATCCCAGGTTCTATTTGCCTGTTCATCTATTTTTACTGTTAAAGAAAACTAATGCTAGGTTTTTGAAATATCAGGAATATGACAAAGCCAAACGAAATATTCCGCATTGTTTTAGAGACCTAGGGAGGGCCTCAGATGTCCAACATATCCCGGTCTGTCAGGGACTTTTCCAGGGTTAGCACTGGGAGCCCCGTGTCCAGGGAAACCTCTCAGGCTCAGGCACAGTGGGACAGTTGGTCACTACAAAAGGACCTCAATATCCGGCACGGTTTCCCTGCCTCGGAACATGTCCCTGGGCTTGGGTCTCTTAAATGGTCTCAGCTTGTCTCCTCCTCCTCCTTCTGCTCTTCTAAAGCTACAGAGCTTTGCACAGCAGCCAGCACTGCAGTGGCTCTGCTGGCTGTGATGGTGGGGAGGTGGGAAGTGAGAACTGGAAAGAAACCAGATGTCAGTACAGCTTCAGCTCTGTGGGAAGTCGTGAACTTCCATTTTGACTCGCTGTCTTGGATGCTCATGCAAGATAATTCAGTCAAATTGTCAGCGTGACCCCATCCATGAGACAACATGCCACTGAAAATCAATGCAGAATGAAAGGGTACCTTTTAATCAATAAACAAATTTTATCAAAATGTGTTCCTAATCTGTGAGAATAGATATGCACTGTGTTCAAAGAATAGTTTCACACTAGATCTTTGAAGGCCACAGCAGAGTTTTGTTGTGTTTATATCACAGATGGTGAATATTCTTTATTCATTGAGAAGGTGCCACAAGCTTTGTAAGGGGGCAGCATCAGCTGTACTACACTCCCCAGTCAGGGGCGATTCATTCCAACAGAGAACTTAATTCTAAGTGCCCCTGACTGTTATCTTTATGTATACTATGGGAGAGCATGAGTTTAGAACTTATGAGGTAGACTTTAGTTCTAACTCTACTATATATTAAATATGAAAACTTGAGCAATCACAGAACATTTCTAAGGTGATGAATAAACAGAGAACAAGAACTAACCCTCACATTTCCCATGACTGTTGCCAGATCAAGAAAATAATGACGTTAGAAGGTTTCTTCATGCATATAAAATACTATTGACTATTTGGTGACATCATTCATTCATATCAAAATTAATGATAGGGTATGCACCTATTGATGGGAAAATTGAACTATAGCAATCAAAAAAGATGTTAGGTAGGGATATTTAATGGGTAGTAGTATATATTGTTTTAAAAGCATGAATTATATCATTTAACACTTAGAGGGACCAAGTAGGGTAGTCATCAGTAGTTGAGGTACTGTGAGGTGTGTGTGTGGAAACTTATAAAGCAGAGAACAGGATACATGTTCGTTCAGGGTCACACAGCAGTATCTTGTTGTTTATTTTTGTTTTCACCCCCTTCTAGTAAAATTTAAGATATCCCACACAACTGAAAATGGAAGAACTAGCACTAAACCTGAGTTTTTAAAAATTTCATCCTGAGTTCTTTTCCTAGGAAAGATTCTGTCCTGGGAGATGAGAGGTCAGAGGTCTGTGAGTAGCAGACTGCTTCTCTTTGGGAGAATCACACCTCCTGCAACAGTTTCCCCATTTGTAAAATGAGATTAGTATTGGTTTATTAGTATTAGTATTGGTTTGTGTTCTTCACACTATTAGGTGAAACAGAATAAATTAGAAAAAATAGTTAAAAGTGCATAGCCCATAGTAAGGATAATTCGTTTCTTTTTTATGAAGAATTCTCTTTAAATTTTTATTTTTCAATTATAGTTGATATTCAGTATTATATTAATTTCCAGTGTATGACATTGTGGTCAGATATTTATATAACTTACTATGTGATCCCCCAAATAACTTTCATACCCACCTAGTACCATACATAGTTACCACAATATTATTGACTATGTTCCCTGTTGCACTTTACATTCCTGTGACCATTTTGTAACTACCAATTTGTACTTCTTAATCCCTTAACCTTTTCCACCCATTCCCCTACTTCATCCCAAATTATTGTTTTTTGAAACATGTTTAAGTTGTGTGTGTGTGTGTGTGTTTACACATATACATTGGATCACAAGGTAAAATGTATTTTTTGTTGTGATTCATGGTCAAAGCCACTTTTTTTCTTTTTTTAGGTGTCTTCTTGGGTCCTTTCCAACACCTGTCTTCCACTGATTCTATTACACCCTCCCTGTTTTTAAATAAATAGGCGTCAACTAGATTTCAATCCTATCTAATAATAGCCAAACATGGTAATTGACCGTACCTTTACTACGCCCCCATTGGCTAATCAGCGAGCTATGCAAATTAACCCTTAACAAAGATGGCGGCTAATTTGCTTACTGCAGGCAGGGTGGGACAGCATGAGGTGCCAGCACTAGCCGCCATCGAGGCCCCCGTGGGCAATGACAGAAGCCACTTACCGGCCGCCCGGGACTGAATCTGGTCCCGGGCAGCAGGCAGGCCCTCCCCGCAAGCCCCTGGAGCCTCCTGCCTGCCGCCGGGGACTGGATTGGTCTCGGGGCCGCTGGTGTGCCCCGAAAGCCCCAGAAGCCGCCCAATATGGTAGTAACTCTATCAGTAAGCACTCTGAAATTCAGTGGCATAAATGCACCAATTAAAAGACAGATTATGAGGGTGAATCAAAAATAAAATCCACTTTAAATATAAAGACACTTAAAGATTAAAAGTAAATGAATTAAGCTACAGCCTGTTTTGCTCAGTGGATAGAGCATTAGCCCATGGACTGAAGGGTCCCAGGTTTGATTCCAGTCAA
>NW_006288258.1:2369839-2373591 GCF_000327345.1 Myotis davidii
AAGCCTAAGTCAACATGTGGACATCCCCCAAGGGGTCCTGGACTGCAAATGGGCGCAGACTGGGCTGGGGGATCTCCACCCTCGAGTGCACAAATTTTTGTGCACTGGGCCTCTAGTTATTTTCATATTTGGTTTATTCATTTAAAATATTTTCCTAAGATCCTATGGCACAATCAATTTTCTCACTCTTCTTCCCAGTCTTCCCTCCTGACTTGTCCTTGGTCATAAATACTTCAAAACCCTGTGTCATAAGGATTCTTGTGTTATAATAATCTTTCTCTGACCAAAGTAATATTTTGCACTTGAATTCTGATCCATTTAAACATATTATCCTATAAATATAATACTTAAAAATTAAAATTTATATTTTCCTTTGTGTAAAAGATGGCCAGTGGCAACTCTAGGGTACCTGCTTTTGATCCTTTAAGGTGTCCCTTTTAATGAAATGCTTCCTAGAAGGCAGAAATAGGCTCTGGAAAGTGAAAGTGATCTAAAGGGCTAAGTGATGATCACAAGCCATGATCAGCAAAATGGGATCTTCTCTCCCCACCACACACATATGTTCAAGCTGAGATAAACAAGCACATACTTCAATTATAAGCAAAACTTTCTTGAAAGACAAGTGGCAGGGAGCACTGAAGCTGAACGCAATGTGACAACACAGTGGCACACAATGGTGAGAAACAACTCAACCCTATAATTAATTTCCTCCATTAAAGTCCCATCAATATCATTTTGTTGGATGACTCTGACATGAATGGAAATATTACCTAAAGACAGATTTCCTACTTCAAAGGTTATAGTACTGTTTGCATATGTACTTTGGAATACATTACAAAAGGTGAAAAATGTAAAAGGCACTGTGTATAACCTGAGAATAGCTTAGCAGAGCATGAATATGTGCTTGACATTGGCTGTGATGATTATAAAGCTTTGCGCAATGTTTCTCCCTCAATGACGAAATGCAGAGGTTCAGTTCTTAAAATAGGATTCAGAAAACCATTTACATAAAGATTAATTTATCCTAAACCCTAGTACTTTACATTTGTTTTCTGTAATGGTACAGCTAACAAAGTATATAAAATTGTCTCAAACTGGAGTTATTATCAAAGAAAACAGAAGGGAAGGAGAAATGGGGTTAGTTGTAGCAAATAACTTTTAGGGGACAGTTGATTAAATAAATGTAGACTAGACAACATGGATAAAAAAAAAAACTCCTTTGCAGCTGGATCAGTGTGGCTAAACAAAGCAAAACTGTTTGTACAATAGGGGTCATCATGAGAGAAGTTTTATGAAAAGCTATAAAATTTCCCTTAAGCTTAAAGTGAACTTTTTCTCATGCTAATCAGTCTGTCAAGTGATTTATTTGAAATATATTCTGAGCTCCCCCATGTAAGAATACCACATCATATAATTCCCTCTGTCTGAGATATATTATTGCATAGTTTTATTGTATATGTAAAGCATAGACATACCACTTAAAATGACTTCTAATCCTCAATTTAGGTACTCATTTCACTACCCCCCTCCCCTTTTTGGGGAAAATCTATGTGGATTCCAAGTAATAAAGTAAGAATAACTGAACACTATTTTGTGAGATATGACAGGCTCTGGAATGAAAATTACCTACAATTTGAACTTAAATTAATATGGGAAATAAATCAAACTTTTAAAATCTTTTCTCCAGACTAAATCAATATAAACAGCAAAATGACTCTTTGTTGGCTATTTTTGACTTTTAAATTAGATTTTCCCCTTGACAAAATATAACTTAAACATGCTTCAAGGCATATGTATGAATAACATGGTGACATTTTCTTCAGCATTTACAAAAACAGAAAAATGTTTGAAAGGTGATAAGATGAGTTACTTGTGGAGAAGAGATTCATATTTCTTCTTAACTTTGCTTCAGGGACACCATCTTCATTATACTTTCTCTCAGTCTCCAAATAAGTTTTTGAATTATCTCATTGTGAGACTCCAGATCAGCTGAGAGTGAGCTGATGGAATTTAAATGCCATACTCTCCGTTGGCAGGTAAAGTTCAGAGCTCATATGTTACAGTGTATGTAACAGACGTGGTAACACTGTTTATTTGTTAATTTCTTTAATAAATATTTTTGACTGTCTAAGAAATACCAGAAAGTGTGCCAGACACTATGGTGGGCATTAGAAATCTAATACCGTATATGAAAACTATAATCCCTGTGGAGGAAAATGAAACACACACATGAGTAATTAGAAAAGATGAATGCAGTGAAAGAAACAACTAGGATTCTGTGGAAGAAGTTCGTAGGAGAGGACCAAATTCACATAAAAATCCAAGCTCTCTCAAGATCATATTCAGGCTGAGATATCAAGGACGAAGCAGCCACGGGAAGCCTGGCCCAAGAGCTCCTTCAGAGTGGAGCAGGAGGGTATGCAGAGTGCTGAGGCAGAGAGCGCTGGCAGCATCTTAGGAACTGAAAAACGGCCAGGGAGACTGAAGCAGAGGTGAGTGTCCACAAACGGCGAGCGAAGAAGAGAAGAGCACCAGGTGGCTTTGGAAAGTCCCAGGAGTATGGGAACCCAATCTGCCAGGTTGCCAGCTCTATTTCCAATACAGATCCCAGAAGCAAGCTCATATTGGGATTTCATAATTATTTTTTGAATGAATGCATAGAATGTTATTCTCATTCTCAAGAAGGCTTTCAGATATAGAAAAACCCACTTTAAAGAGATCAGAGTCATTTTAGCTGCAATACATTAATGCAGCTAAATAAATCACAAGTCAAGAACAGGATTTCAAGAGTCCTGATGGCCCAGGCACTAATCTAAAGTAACTAGAAGTTCCCTCCAAGAGAAACAGAAACCTCAACCAACCGCAGGAATTGGGCCTGTCCTCTGCGACCCGGGAGCAGTCCTAAGCCAGCAGGTCGTTATCTCCCGAGGGGTCCCAGACTGTGAGAGGGCACAGGCCCAGCTGAGGGACCCCCCCTCCCCGCCGACTGCACAAATTTCCTGCTGCAATGATCTTCTGCTGTAGTATCTTTGTGTCTTTTGGTTAAATTTATCTTAGCACCTTAAAGCAAAACCTCTTTAAGGTAATATATAATACCATGATTAATAAAAGAGAAGATGAACAAAAATAATTTGTAAAATAAGTTTGTAAAAGAAATATGGTAAGAGCCCAGCCAGTGTGGCTCAGTGGTTGAGCGTTGACCTGTGAACCAGGAGGAGATACTTCCAGTAAAGATATATTCTTGCCTTTATTACTCTGGAGGAGACTAACCAAACAGTGTATTTTCTCCAAGAAAAAAAATAAATAAATAAAAGGCTACATATTAAAACAGCAACATGACTATAAAATTTTATTTTAAAAATTAGAGGCCCAGTGCACAGATTCGTGCACCAGTGGAATCCCTCAGCCTGCTCTGCAGGGATCAGGCTGAAACCACCTCTCTGACATCCTCCGAGGGGTCCCAGATTGCGGGAAGGCAGTTCTTGAGTGACACACCCTGGAATCAGGCTCCCTCCTCTCTCCCTCCCTCTGCAGCTGCCAAGTCACCAAAGCTCAGCAGCTCCTGCATTGAGCATCTGCCCCCTGGTGGTCATTGTGTGTCATAGCTACTGGCCAGTTAGCCAGTCAGCCAGTCGCTTAAGCTTTTATATATATATACTAGAGGCCCGGTGCGCACAAAAATTTGTGCCCCCCGGGGTGGGGGTGTCCCTCAGCCCGGCCTGTGCCCTCTCGCAGTCTGGGACCCCTCGGGG
>NW_006288258.1:2374605-2379521 GCF_000327345.1 Myotis davidii
GCAAGCAAGCCTCATGTTAGTTTCAAGCTGCCTGGCTGCTGGCCGCCATCTTGGCTGACAGTTAATTTGCATATCTCGCTGATTAGCCAATGAAAAGGGTAGCAGTCGTATGCCAATTACCATGTTTCTCTTTTATTAGTGTAGATAGATATTTCAAATGTGTACATTAAATATACACTGTATTTATATATAGTCTATTAATAGTATATATACATATATGGTAAAATACTATTCAGCCATGAGAAAGACGGAAATCTTGTCATTTGTGACAACATGGATGGACTTGAAAACATTATGCTAAGGGGAATAAGTCAGACAGAGTGAGACAAATACTGTATGATAATATTTATATGTGGAATCTTAAAAAGCTGAACTCAATATAGAGAGTTGAATGGTGGTTACCAGGGGCTTGGGGTGAAGGAATTAGGAAGATGTTGGCCAAAGGTTTCACATTTTGATTAGAAGATGAATAAATTCCATAGATCTAATGCACAGCAATTAAAACCCCTGGGAGCTGGGGCTGGGTGATTGTACATTTTCTTCTAAAGAAGGGATCTGGGCTGCACCCCAGGACATGCACTTGAGCTGCTTAAATCCACTTGCTTCATATATAAATTCACCTCCTCTGGAACATAGCTACTCTAGGATTCTGAATGATCTCTTTCTGTGGGGAAACTTACAAATGGATATACACTGAGGTCACAATTTTTATTCACCATCACTCTCCTTTACTGCCCATTGTAGATTTTACTTACCCTCAGCTAATACATTCACTGATCTAGGCACCATAATGCACTGGCAAAATCATGTAGGTAGGCCCTTATCCCTGGTCATCTTGTCCTTCTCATGCTATGCTGATGCACTTGTTCATTGATTCCCAATATTGGACAAAGAAATACAAGAAAACCTCTAGTGGATGACCTGAGTGTCAAGCATATCCCTCCCTAAATTATGTAATAGCATGCCCTGATATCCTGATATCCCTCCAGTATCCTGATCATTACAGTCAATTACCCCTACCAGGGTAACTCTCCTTGTCTGCTTATCTCTTCTTTAAAAAATATATATTTTTATTGATTCCAGAGAGGAAAGGAGAGGGAGAGAGAGCGATAGAAACATCAATGATGAGAGAGAATCATTGATTGGTTGCCTCTTGCACATCCCACACTAGGGATTGAGCCTCTAATCTGGGCATGTGCCCTGACCAAGAATCCAACTGTGACCTCCTAGTTCATAGGTCAGCACTGAACCACTGAACCACCGCAGTCAGGCTACCTGCTTATCTCTTGGTACAAGAAGCTACAAGAACAAGCAGCAGAAATAGCTTAAAATTTAATGGGACTCTCATTATGTCCCACATTAGCAGTATTTCCCTTCTTAAACAAGAACCTATAGACACAGAGAGACTAGCATTGTGAAAAGGGGAAGCAAAAATTACCCACGAGAGTCACTACAAGTGCTGATAAGCAAGTTAACTCCAACTTCCATCCAGTGTCTTGGAGACCCACTTATTCTATTATTAGCCTCTCATGACTGGACAAACCAAGATGGTTGGCCACTCTAAGATGAAGTGTGCCAACTTCTGAGGGACACCAGCAATATCTGATGTCAAAGTTGTAGGTAGCAAAATATCAACTTGTGTTTCAGTCTATGCTTGTAAATTTCAGCTTGTGTTCATGATTTCCAGCTTGTGGTTTTGTCTTTTTCCCTCCCCTACTTTACATTTATTTTTCCATTCCCAATTACCTGTCCTGTGAATTTAAAACCCCAGCGTCAGACATGAAGACAACAGATTTATAGAGACTGCTTAACTGGTTCCCACAAATGTGAATCACAGCGTTCAAAATGGGGTTCAAACACTTGTAACAAAGATGTTTCTGCTCCCTGTTTGAACACTGAATGACGCAGCAGGTGTCCTCACAGTCTAGAAACCTCCAATTACAAATGCATTAATTTTGTGATGATGTCTCTTGAAGTATTATTGAGTAGTAAGTGAGAACACTGCTTTTGGAGACAGGCACACAAATATTTGAGTCTTTCCTGTATCCCCTACTAGATGTGAAATCATCAATAAGTTGCATAAATTCCGTGTGACTTCTTCCCCCATAAATAAAATGGGGGGAAATTCAAAGGTTATTGTGAGGATGAAATAAGATACCATTAAAAATGGGTTAATACTCTTTCTGCCATATAATTAGTACCAACAAAATATTTTGATTATGAGTATTAAATTAGCTTTTTCAAAATCTTCTTGTAATTTAGGGTGTTTGCCCTCTCATCAAGAAACAAAAAAAGCAAAAATAACAACAACAAATTACAACACCAAACCCTCTATTATATAACCAGCATGAATGAAACAGAAAAAGGGGGACATATGTAATACTTTCAACAATAAGGATATTTTTTAAAGAAAAGTATTCCAAAATTTGGCACAGAATTTTAAATTTTTTTGGTAAATTGCTATTTTTTTAAATTGTAGGAAGGGAGGCAGTAAAACCATCTATGGAAGAAAAATATTTGTCATCCCTTTGGAATTCCTTTATTTGTGCTATATCGTCAGCTTCTGATTGCAAATCAGCCATAGGAATGCACAGTTCCTTCCCCCCAAGCATTGAGAAAAGAGCTCTGAGACCCTATAAGGGCTCCCACTTGTCTATCTACTTAAATTGCTTCCATTCAGCAGAACTGACAATTGTTGATTTCCTAATGGCTCCAGTAAGTCACTGAGATCAGGCAAGTTTTACATTTTTCAGAATAGCAAATAAAAGCCTCTCTCCTAGCTGTCTCTTATGGTCTAGTTACTGACCCCCATAGATCACTCGGACTTTTTTTATTGACCTACTACTGAGGCACAGCTGACTCCTCACTTGTTGTTTCTTCTACCTGAGAAAGGTAAAATTGCCCTAGTATAAATGAGTTTTTTATCCAATACTGAAGTAAAATTGTCTGTAAGATAGGAAAGGAAGTCTTTATGCCATAAAAACTTCAGAACTAATAGAACATCATACATCCTGCAGACTTCTCTACATTTTCCAGCATTTACGGGGCTTTCTGAGTCTCTCAGACTATCCCAGTTGCTTTTAGCAGCATCAAAATAAAGATATAGTCAATGAAGGTTAGGGCTCTGAGGATCATGAAGGCCTTATGCCCTTTTGCAAGTTATCAAATCATGAATTTACACAGGATTACCACCTATACTTCTGTCCCTCCAACCCCAGGATCTTATACAGGCAAAGTTGGAGTGAACAACAGTCAGTATTGTAGGGTGAGCCCCATTGTGATTTGCCTTAAAATCCCAGTTATACCACTCAAAGTTCCATATCCTGGGAAACATTTCAGTTCCAGGGAAACTAGAACAGTCATTAAAAAATGGACCCTGATAAGCCAGTCAGAGAAAGAGAAGTACCATATGATTTCACTTATATGTGGAATCTAATGAACAAAATAAACTAACAAACAAAGTAGAAATAGATTCACAGAGAATAGACTGACAACTGTTAGAGGGGAGGAGGGTTTCGGGGCTGGGTAGAAAGGGTGAAGTCATGAAGTAAAAAACAACAACAACAACTCATAGACACAGACAACAGTATGTTGATTACCAGAGGATAATTCTGGTGAGAAGATCTAGAACAGGGTATAGGGAGCTTAAATGGCGATGGGGAGAAACTTTACTTGGGGTGGTGAACACACAATACAACATACAGATGGTGTATTATATAATTATACACCTAAACCTATATAATTTTATTAATCAATGTCACCCCAAGAAATAAAAAGTAACAAAATAAAAGAAATATGGACCCTAAGACAAGAAAATTAGGGAGCAGTTCCTGGCTCTATTTCTTACAAGTTGTGTTCTCATGGACAAGTAATTTAACCCCAATCGAACCTCAATTCCCTCAACTGCAATGAAGAGCATAAAGACTTTTTTAAAGAGTTGCTCTAAAGAGACAAATAATAAATTTAATTATTTAGCATAGTTTTAGGCATATTGAGTTATAAATATGTTAGAGGCCCAATGCATGAAATTCCTGCAAGAGTAGACCTTCCTCCCCCCTGCCTCTCTCCCCCGGTCCCGCTGCCGGCACCAGCTTCCCTCTGGCACCTGGGACCCTGGGCTTCCCTTGCAGCCCAGCCTTTATCCAGAAGGTCTTTTCCCTGACTGAAATTAAAAGTTCATGTTAGGTTCTCAAAGAATTTTTCTTTTCACATTTAGATTTTTATCACTATTAACCAGTGACAGACAAACCAAAGAAAGAATGGTATAATATGAAAGAAGTTGCTTCCAGCTGAAGGAATAACTCCATGCTACTAAGAACATGCTTTTCTGCATTTGCTATTTGCATCACAGTGACTTAAAAGCAGCATGTTGATTTTGGTCTTCTGCATCCAGTCAGAAAGACTGTTGCTCCCGTACTAATAACGAGAACAAGCCTGATAAGCTTCAGTATTATATATTTTTTCTTTTAAAATCACCAGAAAATCAAGGTCACAGAAATAGATGAATTAAATTCCAGAGAGTAATAAACTCTTCCAGGAGAGAAGACACCTGCAGTTACTTTCATCAAAACCACCTGTACTTCAGTAAGGAGAAGCTGGCTACATTTTAATAAACTTTTATTAGTCACATGTAGACTGCACTGATAGACTGAAATCCTAAGAAGCCCCAGCCATCTGGAATCTACACTCTCCCATTAACTCTTGTTCATGAGTTCAGTGAGCGTATGAGTAATTGTAATGCAACAAAGTCTGGAAGAGCTGATAAAGTGTTCCATTCCCTGAACAATAGGCCTTCCCCACAAGTAAGAAGTCAGGCTAGGGTTTGCTTGCTGAAGACTGGTGACAGGCAGGATACTGAGAGAAATTCACCTAAGACACTGTTACGGATTGCACTATAGAGCCCCCCCCCCCCCCCC
>NW_006288258.1:2379531-2386876 GCF_000327345.1 Myotis davidii
AGCGCCCCCCCCCCCCCCGAAAGCTGGGGGAAAGTCAGTAGAATAGACAAGGACCTATTGTTTAGAAAGCCAGAGGTGGGATCAGAAAACAAGAACATCTCAGTAAGTAAATGCTGACTGCCAGAGTTTAAAGCACAGAGATGAGAGAGAGAGAGAGAGAGAGAGAGAGAGAGAGAGAGAGAGAGAATTTCCTACTACTCAGAAAGGACAGCTAAATTGTAAAGCATGACGAGATTGCTGAACTTGGCAAGCTAAACTCTCAATCCCCGATAAAGAAAAAATATTCTGACTCTCAAACATTTGAAACCAGTTGTAAGCTAAAACTAACTAAAGCTGTGTCAAAGCCCAAACTCAAATCACGCACCTATTGGATAAAGCTCCCCATGCTAACGGCCTGACTAAAGAAGTATAGCTTTTCTAGGTGTAGATATGTATTTCAGTCTCTATTTTACCATAATCCCCAGCATACTATGGAAAAGTACATGATTCACAACTAAGAATAAAAATATGATTCACAAAAAGAGGAAACACTCAACTGAAACAGACACCGAGATGGTTCCAGGTGCAACAATTACCAAATAGATGTTTTGTAAGGTTTGTGGTATTTATTTTTGTTTCTCCTTCAGTGTGAATTGTGTGGATTATCTATGAATGATCTTATGTACAGTAAGTAAAAAATAAAACTAAGACAAAAACCAATAGCATCAGAAAATATCAACTATTTAGGACAAAATCTAACAAAAGACATGTAATACCTCTACATTTCAAATATTTAAATATTGCAAATACAAACATCACATGCTAATAGATTATAAAACTCAATAATGTTAATCTTTCCATTTTCCCAAAATTGATCTTCAGATTCAATGCAATACCAACAAAATTGAAGACATTTTTGTCTAAAACTGACAAATTTATTCTAAAATTGATATGAAAATCTAAAGTATCTAGAATAATTAAAATAATCTTGTAAAAAATAAGAAAAATAGAGGATCTTTTACAATGATTACAAGGTTCAAAGTACAATAATAGCATAAGAAAAAAAATAAAGAACAGTGGAATACAATAGAATAGTTGCACATCTCTATGGACAACTGATGTTTTACCAATTTACCAAGTCATTTCAATGAAGGGGAAAAAAGTTCTTTAAAGAAATGGTGCTGTAACAATTAAATGTATTCATGGAAGAGAAACAAAAACTGAAGATCAACTCCTACTTTATTCCATACCCATGGATTCATTAGAGAAAAATCATAGACCTAAACAGAAAAGCTAGACTCTTTAAGTTTCTATAAGAAAACAAAATACCTTCATGACTTTATAGTTAGTGTATTAGAGTTCTTCAGAGAAATAGAAAAAGAAAAAAAAAACCTGTGTATATATGTATGTGTAAAGGTTTTTTTTATGAGGAATTGGCTTACACAATTATCGAGACTGGCTAGTCCCAAGATCTGCATGGTGAATTGACAAGTTGTCAATACCATGGAAAAGTACATGAGAATTACTTAAGAGAATTACTTAAGAAAAAATTAAGAGAAGCAATGGTTTAGTTCCAGTCTAAGTCCAAAAACCTGAGAACCAGGTAAGCCAATCACGTAGTTCTCATTCTAAGGCCTCAAGGTTCACAAAGAGCTGATGTTTCAGTTTGAGTCTGAAGGTGGTAAGAAAGCCAATGTCCCAATTTGAAGGCAGGCAGAGAGGAAAAAATTATCTCTTAAGGAAGGGGCGGATCAGCCCTCTCTAGTCTCTTCAGGTTTTCAACTGAGTGGCTGAGGCACCCTTATAATGGGGGAGGGAGGTGGCCTGGCAATCTTTTTATTCAATGTACTGATTTAAATGCTAATTGCGTCCAAAAACACCCTCACAGAAACACCCAGAATAATGTTTTACCAAAAACCTAGGCACCCTGTGGTCCTGTCAAATTGACACAAAGCTAACTTTATTATGATGTAACATTTTCTTAGATGTGAACTACAATCACTGACCACAACAGAAACAAAATTATAATTAAACTTTGTCAGAAGAGATAGTCCCACTCATCAACAGACATCCTCCACCTTTAAAGCCAACAACTTTGGATTTCTCTGATGATTTTTCCACAGCGACAACTCCCTCTGACCATGTCCCAGAGGGCTTGCCTTGGCATTCTAACACTGTTAAGGTGCCATGTGTTTATATTAGTCCCACTTGAAAATGTCAAGAAATCAGTCATCTCAAGGTCTTAATTATACCTACAATATCCATTTTGCCATGTAAAGTAATATATTCACAGGTTTCCAGATGTAGGACATGGCCATCTTTGGGAGGCCATTATTCTGTATATCATAGCAGTAAGGAAATATAAAATAAAGCAATAAGCCAAAAGGTAAACTTATTATTATTCCAATATTATCTCTAGTATTTCCACATTTTACAATGATTTCTCTATTGCTTAATACAAAATATTTACAGTGCTCATTTCTCTTTTTTGTACAGTTCTAGTAAAAATACCATGTTTTATAACCTCTAAATTACTTTCATAAACCTATAAGGAAAAAAATATCTTACTCTCATTAAGTGTACCACAGAGTTTCTTAACAGTATCACAATATACTTTTAGTATATGTTAGTGAGCACAGTCATTGGCAATAAATAAGCATGTATCCAAAGGATCAGCTGATACATGCCTTCTCTTTGAGCTGAATCAATTACCTTAAAGTGTGAATGAAAATAATAAGTGTTCGAGTGAGATATTTATTTTTAGTTATCCATTTGATTTTGCTACAACTTAGGATGTCTATGAGCCAAAAAGAAGGACTGATTTTAACAGAAATTCTGGTAAAATGTGGCTGTGGATATAATGTTCAGGTGGGATGAGGAAGCCATGGAGGTAGAGGAGAGGAGGGGACATTTTTCCTGGAACTGAAGATGCTATAATAGTCTATTCTATCATGATCTGTTCTTCCTATAACTTGAGTTATGAGGATTTTTTTAAAGACTCTTTACATGAAAATCCTCTAGGATATATAACTTCAAATTTGCTTTGTTAAACATTACAATATATAGTTAGCAAAAATACATAGCATAATATGTATATCAATTTCATAAAACTATGACTTAAAATGCACAGAATACTCAATAATAATATTCTAAATTTGCAAGGGTTAGGAATTTTATTTCCTATTATCAGCATACATAAAATGTTGGAGGCTATGTCATTAAAGTAATGTGTACAAAAATTGAAGTTGCATAATCGTGTCCTGTTTTTAGCTTCATGATTTATAAAATACTATTAAAAGCCTAAAATGATAATCTCCACCACTACTAATTATGAATTCTTCATTGAGCATATATTGAATTTTCTTAGTGTGCTTTATGACCTTTAAAATTCTGACTATATTTTAATGAATTCCCTGATTCTGCAATGAATTATCTCAAAGGCTGTGAGAGAGCACATAACAAACAAAATTACTACATCCTTTTAGTTTGATTATTTTAATATCTGTAATTATTATTGTCAGTAGTTCAATTCTAAAAGAACCTTTCTATCTCAGAAATGTAAGGCAACAGTTCAATCGTTTAAATTATTGTATAGGAAAGCAGAGGCAACTGGACCTACCTGATTGGCCAGTTTGAAAATCCCAGCCTCTTCAAATGAATAAGAACAATGCCAGTGGATTTTGAGGCCCAGGAGGCCAAGGTGTGTAAGCTCTCCCAGGATGGAAAATAGTCCATTCTCAAATAGCATCCTAAAACAAAATAAAATAGAACCAATAAAATATTTTTTAGAATGCTCCACTGATGTCAACTGATTCCAAAGAAGTCAAAAGATCACAGATATATGAATGTGAAGTTTAAAAAGAGGACAGACTTGGAAATTACCACGTTTCTATCACATTTTCCTTCATATCGTTATTGAAAATAAACAAGAACACAACGCATTAATTCCTGTTAAAATGTTTCAGCCAAGTTTTAACTATTCAGCTTCTATAAGTATCAATAGCCCATTACTTTTTTTCTCTACAATGGGAGATATTCCAATTTTCTAATACAGGACAACTAAATTTTTCAGGAGGATTCACAAGACAGGGGCTGGCTGCATGCTAACAAAACTCCAGGTTTTTACCTCCTCATCCTTGATCTTTACTAGAGCACATTTCTCAGTCCTCTTGCAGTTTGAGTGGACAATAGTGATGTCCACTACTTCTAGGATTAGTTTCTATAAACTCTGCTGGTTCTCCATGCTCTGTCTCTTTTCTAGAAAAGACCCTAGAATGATGACGGAACCACAAGATGGAAAAAGCCTGAACCGTGAACATTTGTGTGAATAAAAAGATGCCTCCCAAACACTCAGTTACAGCAGGAGGTAACCAAGGTAAAAGCCAGTCGGGTTTGACTTATTTTGTGGCAGCGGTTTACTTGGCTTTGAGGAACTCAGAGCAGGTGTGTGGGCTCTCAGGATGGAGGACACCTGCCCTGTCTTTCCCATGCTCGGTTTGTGAAGGTGTCAAGAGCCTGGAGAACAAAGATTTATGTGGGTCTAAGCAGACAGAGACTTGGACAGCCTGAGAAAGATCCCCAGAACCTGGTGTAGTCTCAGAGCAGGCATGTGCAGGGCACAAGGGCAGAGCAAGGGAGAACGGCACCTGAGGTCAATGCAATGTTTTTGTGCTCACTGCACACTCTGCTGCAGCCACATTCTCCTTACGGTGCCCCCGTGGATTGACATGTGCCTCCTCTACACACCCCTCATTGTGGTCCAGGCCTGGAACAGAATATTGGAAAGAGTTGCCAGACCAGAAGAAACCACGCAGAAAGAAATACGCATAGTGACCATACATCTGTTTTGCCTTAGTCATGCCTTATATTGGTTGTCTCGACATTGTTATTTTTTAGCACCCTCTTTTATCCTGGAAAGTGTCTGGTTTCGATGATAAATAATATGATCTTTATAGGAATAAGGGATGTCTATAAAGATATCTTCATGGATATGCAGTGTTAAGGGGGAAATGTCCCTCCCTGGCTATATTCCAAGATAAGCCCTCTAAACCTTAAACTCAGCCTCAAGTAAAAGGTACAAAGTTGATTAATATTATATTTCAGCCACTGAGAGGAATGTAGGCTCAAAAGAGAAATGAATTTAATTATGTATATAAAAAGTTCTGTTTCTTACATTCCTGCGTTGTAGTGAGATTTATATCTCTACCCATACATGTGAAACAGAAACTATCATATAGTATAAGATATATCAGGCTTCAAATCCAGCTCTTTCACTTGCTAATAGGATTTGGGTTTATTTCCCAGCCTCCCTGAGCCTGACTTTCCCCATTCTCATCTGTAAAAATGAGAATCAATTCACTTTTACAGTTATTGTGAGAAATACATGAATTAAGATGTTTAATGTGTTTGCTTGAAAATATGAGTTTACTGAAATTTATTCTTATGTGTTTATATGTAGTAAAAAAAAGTTCAAAATAAAGAGGAGTTTACCCAGTTCTCTCCATTTGGCTATGATGGTAATAATAAGTATGAAAGTCGAGTGACATGTATTCCTTTACTCCCTCCTTGCTCACACTGGCAATTTGCAATTTTTATGATATATCTAAAACAGAGCCAGCAGCGGTGGTCCTGCCAGAGCTGAATTTCAAACATTCTTAGAGAAACAAAGGCAAAGTCATCTGGAGGCCATCGGTGTCGGCCAGGTGCACCCTGATCTCCCCACACCAATACCTGGACCAGGCGCAGGGCTTTCAACGCAACTGCTCATTCCGCTCACGTCCCTGTGGCAGCACAGCCAGCTCCTCTCGCAGGCCTGCTCCGGCCTCCGTGGCCCCGCCTCTCCCTCACCCAGCGGCCTACCCTAGTCCTCCCATCCCTGTGAAGCCCATCTGTTCTCAATCCTTATCCAAGTGCCCTAATCACGTAGCAGCAGCCACACTTGTAGGTGTTGTTTAGACCAATCCTGTCGGGGAGGACAAAGTAGACACCAGGAGAATGACAATGGATAATGATGACACAGTCACTAAGCGCTAGCTTATGCCAGGCACGGTAAGAAGCACTTTCCATTTATCTCATCTAAGCCTCAAAACAGCTAGAGGTTGCAGAGGTTATTGTTATCATGTCATAGGTGAGGAAGCTGAAGCTTAAAAGGTTAAGTTCCCCGTTCAAGTTCCCACAGTACTGGGATCAAGATTTATTGAGGGCTTACCAAAGGCCAGGAATGATTTGAAATGTTGTGCACATATTAAACTCACTGCAAGTCTATGAACTTGTACCAATATTTTACCTGTTTTACCGATGAGGAAAATAAGTTACTGCCGGGAGCCGGTCCATCCTTGCTGCTTGACATAGTTGCTGCAGGGAAGAAACATCTGCACAGCATATGTTTCAAGGGACCTGGCGTATATGGCATACTGTTCTTGATATGTTTGCTCACCTTCTTGGCACTATGTGTTTTAACCAAGGTCACCTCTCTGAGAAAGGTTGTTTTCCCAGGTAGGGATTTTCCCCTGAAGTTAGGGAGGGAATAAAACCCCTTAACTAAGTGCCAGGTGTGTAGTTAATCACTTTAACTATGAACAATCACGCTTAAGCTACATAATCTTTACTCCCTGTAATGGAGATAAAAAACACCCTAACCTTTGGAATAGAGATTGATAGGATTAAAATCAACTGGTATAAATACAGATGTAACAAGACAACAGAAAACAGAACCTGGCAACAGAACTTGGTTAGAGAACCTGGACACAGAACCTGGCTGAAGAACCCGACTACAGAACCTGGCGACCGAACCTGGCTGGAGACCCTAGCGAGAGAACATGGCTACAGAACCTGGCTGGAGAACCTGGAGAACCTAGCAGGAGAACATGGACACAGAACTTGGCTGGAGATTGTGGCCAGAGATCCTGGCAAGGCTGCTGATCAACTGAACGCTGTCTCCTTGTCATTCCTTCTTCGCCGACTCCGTCCACACCTTTGGGGACCCCTGGACTTGCTGGGGTTGGACCCCAGCAAGTTACAAACAGTGAATTGCATTTTCCCAAGGTCATCACTAACTAGTGGTGGGGCTGGAATTTGAATTCAGACAATCTGGCTCCAAGTGTATAGTCCAGGTGTGGGCAACCCCTGGCACGCGTGCCAAACATGGCACACCAGTAATTTTTGCTGGCACGCAAAACCCTCTCTTATAATCTTCCATTTACAATTGTGAATCTTTGTTCTCAGTGATGAATTCTGTTAAGTCTCATAATAGGAGTAGCCTGATGGATGAACGTAGTAGCTCGTGTATATCTCTGAAGGTCACGAAATATAAACCTGATGTAAAATCTCTGTCATCAGTGATGCAGCAGCAAAAGTCCCACTGATT